>NC_090023.1:98124698-98433365 GCF_037176765.1 Anolis sagrei | reverse complement strand
CACAAACATCCCTGTCAACAGATTTTCTTATTTTAATTAGAAACGTATTCATTGTAATGGTAATTATTATAACTTAATCAACAAATTGTGCAAAATATAAGAGTTATGGCAGTACCTACACTTGAACAGCACCAGTATTCTACTTCTGTAGTGATTACATCCCTTTGGATGTTTTTAAATGCCTGAATGGCCATCTGTTAGGACGGCTTTGACTGTGCCTTCCTATCTAGCAAATGGGGATTGGACAAGATGCCCTTTGGGAATTTCTTCCAACTTTTATAAAGGAAACATTGCCTGGGAGTCGAGCGGAATCTCCTTTTCTGGAGATTTTTGAACTGAGTCTGGATGGCCATCTGTCAGGAGGCCTCTGACCATGTCTTCCTGCCTGGTAGTCTTTGTTTGTGGGGGCAGGAGGATGGAGTGAAGGGGAGGACATTTTTCATGTGACACATTAGTATGTCCTGACACACAGTTTAGAAAGCTCAGCACAGTTTGGAGAGCACATAGGGTTTCAGATTTGCCCCAGCTGCTCTTCATTTCAATGGCAAAGCCAGGTGAAGCAAGACACTTTCCCTGGCTAATATGATGAGGCCCAATGAATATGCAAAGAGCTGGACAATTCCTACATTGGGTTCCACCATAATGAATAAACATATATCATAAGATATGTCAAGTCCTTCACTTATACAACTGTATGTGATGAGGATTTCTGCACATATGGTACAACTGCATGCAAAGTTACTATCACACTATTGTGTTCCACCCACACTCATTGTATGCATGAAGAGTCCCTGAAAACTGGGAATTAAGGTCTGCTCTAGAACCAACCCAAGAATTCAGAAGGATGGAGCGGCTTTTCTACAGATTTCTTTGAAGGAGGAGTTCATGTATTCATTTGTAAATTTGCTATTTTATCTCTCTGCTTAACAGTCTACAACAGGGGTCCTCCAACTACAGCCCGCGGGCCGGATCCGACCCCCCGAGGGCATTTCTCCGGCCCAAGGGGTATGGAGAAGGGTGAGAGGCGGCAGGCGAAGGGGGGGGGAGGCGGTGGGCAAAGCAGCTTGGGGCCGCTTTGCCCTCCGTCTCCCTGGGCCCAGCCTGCTCTTCTCCTGCCCTCGGGAGGTGGCCACGCCTTCTCCCGAAGGCAGGACAAGGGGGGGAGGTGGCGGGCAAAGCAGCTTGGGGCCGCTGTGCCCTCCCTCTGCCCAGCCTACTCTTCTCCTGCCCTCGGGAGGTGGCCACGCTGCCTCCCGAAGGCAGGAGAAGGTGGAGGAGGCGGTGGGCAAAGCAGCTTGGATGCTGCTTTGCCCTCCGTCTCCCTCTGCCCAGCCTGCTCCTCTTCTGCCCTCAGGAGGTGGCCACGCCACCTCCCGAAGGCAGGAGAAGGGGGAAGGCAGCGGGCAAAGCAGCTTGGATGCTGCTTTGCCCTCCGTCTCCCTCTGCCCAGCCTGCTCCTCTTCTGCCCTCGGGAGGTGGCCACGCCGCCTCCTGAAGGCAGGAGAAGGGGGGGAGGCAGCGGGCAAAGCAGCTTGGATGCTGCTTTGCCCCCCGTCTCCCTCTGCCCAGCCTGCTCTTCTCCTGCCCTCAGGAGGTGGCCACGCCGCCTCCCGAAGGCAGGAGAAGGGGTGGGGGGAGGCGGCGGACAAAGCAGCTTTGGGGCCGCTTCGCCTGCTGCCACCCCAAGTTTAAAAGGTTGTAAATGTTGTTCCCCGACCTTAAGTCCAGTCATGTCTGACTCTGGGGTGTGGTGCTCATCTCCATTTCTAAGCCGAAGAGCCAGCGTTGTCCATAGACACCTCTAAGGTCATGTGGCCGGCATGACTGCATGGAGCGCCGTTACCTTCCCGCCGGAGCGATATCTATTGATCTACTCACATTTGCATGTTTTCAAACTGCTAGGTTTATATTTATTATAAACTGCTAAGTTTATATTTGTTAAAATTGTTCTTCATTTTAATTATTGTATTATTTAAAGTGTTTTTTTGCACTACAAATAAGATCTGTGCAGTGTGCATAGGAATTCATTCATGTTGGGTTTTTTTTTTCAAATTATAACCCGGCCCTCCAACAGTTTGAGGGACTGTGACTGACCCTCTGTTTAAAAAGTTTGAGGACCTCTGGTCTACAATATAGCTATCAATGAAAACAAAAGCAAGGAGAGCATAGAAAACAAATTCAACAAAAAGCATAATGGCAGAGAAAAGTATCACACATGTTACTTTGAATAAACCAACTATCACTTGTAGCTGGCTCAAAAATGAGACTGGAGACTACTTTTTTGGACTATACAACTCCCCAGAATCAGAGTTTAGTCTGGCTGGAAAAAGTCTATGTAACTATTTTAAGCTCTGCAAAAACTTTGCTGAATTTCTTTTAGTACATATAGAGCTCAAAGTAATGGTGAAGGAACCTTGACTGTTTCATAGCTTTCTTGTGTGCTCATTTCTCATACCTCAGGCAAGAAGATTAACAAGGTCCCTGATGCTGATCAGGCTGTTTGGAACGGATTTGTACAGCAAGAGAAAGTCTTGGGGGACCCTAGTCCTAGACCATTTTAAGATTTTAAAAGTCAAAACTACTCATTTCAATTTTGCCATGAAACAAATTACTTAAGCAACGAAGGTAGAACAGACCTGGCTTCTGTGCCCTGGAGAGCAAGCTAATTGCAGTTTTTGAACACTGTATCTCTTCATAATAATCTAATTTGGATATTACCAGGAAAGACACAGCTTGTTTGATAGCTGCCAACTTGAATTTAAAGATTAATTAGAACAAAGTGTAACTACCCAATAATATAGGGCTGCCACATCTCAGGCTGATGCCTCTGAGAATTCCTATAGTTATTCAGGTCTCCAGACAAAATGAGTAGACTTTTGCACACATATGTTTTGGCCGTTTTCCTTCAGCTTCTTCAGCTTTTTTGGCTTCTCCGAACATCTGTAATGGAAAGGGCTCAGCCGCCATGTTGTTGTTTTTTTGCCCAGAACGGCCCACGTGGCTGTCGGGCAAGGCTTCTTCTATTTGGGAGTATGCAGCACATGCTTCCTTAACCCCGTTGCTCAAACCCAGGCTCCCTTAAAAGGAAGAAAGGAAAGCGTCCCTGGAAGAATGCTTCCTTAACCCCGTTCTTCAAACCCAGACTCCCTTGGAAGGAAGAAAGGAAAGGGTCCCTGGAAGAATGCTTCCTTAACCCCGTTCTTCAAACCCAGACTCCCTTGAAAGGAAAAAGGAAAGGGTCCCTGGAAGAATGCTTCCTTAACCCCGTTCCTCAAACCCAGGCTCCCTTGAAGAGATGAAAGTAAAGGGTCCCAGGAAGGATGCTTCCTTAACCCAATTCTTCAAAGCTTGCCCCCTTGAAAGGAAGAAAGGAAAGGATCACAGGAACTGAAAGGGGGCCCTTGTCATCAGTTGGCCGGGACTTCCTGGAACTTCCGCTTGCCTAGCCAAAAACAGATTTTTCTATTAGTCCACTTTTGGGAGGCTCTCAAAAATGGATCTGTGTTCCAATGAAATTTGGATACAAAAAACCGATTGCCCTTCATTGCCCTTGTACAAGCTTAAAAATAAGGGATAGTAACAAATTTTAGAGCAAGCAATCTTGCAAAACAAGACTTTGATTTCTGTATGTGAAGTTCCTTTAATGCCCAATCACCCATTTCTAATCATTACGCGAGGGCAAGGTGACAGAGCTTATTAGCAGATCAAAAAGTCAGGAGCAAGTTGGAGAGAGAGTTAGTACACACTTTAGAGTCCATCATGCCAACTTATATCAAGGCAAAAAAGTGGTGTGCGTGCCAGCCAGTATAATGAGCATTCTTACTGAAGCCCTAGCTGCAGTGACACACATCTAGACATACCGTATATACTCAAAGATAAGCCAAGTTTTTCAGACTTTTTTTGAGCTGAAAAAGCTTCCCTCGGCTTATAATGGGGTCAAAGCTGGGCAGCAGACCATTGCTAGTAAAATATGATATATTTCTCTCTCCTCTTCACCTCTCTTGACAGTGTGTTTTCTTTCCATACAAAAGGGAGGGAAGGAGGGAAAGGAGATATAGTTCATGTACTCCTTGTTTGTATGGCTCTCTTTCAAACCCACCCAATTTCCTGGCTTTTTTGTGTATCTAAATGCGCTAATTTTATATGTGCATTTTTGTTCCCTTGGAAGTTTTCCCCTCATATGTTTGCGGATCTTTACAAATCCTATATACATATAGATATCTTGAGATTTCCATGTACCTGTATATTTGTATATGTATACATTATTTTATATGAATTTTCCCCTCATATATTTGCAAGTCTCTGGAAATCTTATATAGATATTGATAAATATATAGAGGTATCTGTATCTCTCTCTGTGTGTGTGTGTATAGATAGATAGATAGATAGATAGATAGATATAATTTTTATATGAATTTTCTCCTCACATTTTTGAAAATCCTATATAGATATAATTATCTATATATAGAGAGATGTCTAGATAGATAGATAGATAGATAGATAGAGCTTGCAAATATTGCAGGAGGGAAATGCACAGCTATAGAGAAAGCATTTGCAAATGTTTCAGGGGGAAATGCATATGTGAAATCTATCTATATATAAATGCTCATGTCGTAATGAGTGGCTTAAAAACAAAAGAACCGCTGGGCCAATAGCCACCAAATTTGGCAACAAAACTCCTCACCATACAAGGTGTGACCATCAATAATAAAAAATAAAATAAAACTGAAAACAACTTACAAATCCTTAATAAAAGGAGAAGCCACCAGAGCGCATGCGTGCAGCTGTGGGGAGAGTGCACGTGCATGTAAGAGAGCTCCTCCATCGTCTCACGGCAAAACTTTTGGCGGCAACGGCTGCTAGGCCTCTCGGAGCCAGCCACAGCTCCTCATTGTCCTTTACAATTCAAATGCCAGCCTGACCAACGGTAACAGAGGCAGAGGGGCCTCTTCCTACTCACTTGCTCAAGGCCTCTTCGAGCCTCAAGCCAGGGAGCAGAAGCAGGAGCGGGCTTCTCCACTCCGTCGCCGTGCTGCTGGTGCTGAGGCTTCCATAGCAAGCAGAGAGGACTCCTCTTCCCTGGCTGAAAGGCCATTGGTGTGAGGACCATGGGACTGTTCCACAGTGGCTTGACCCATGGCCATCCATCACACACACCCCCCCCCCCGCCTTCCCTGTAGCCCATGGGCCACCCAGAGTGCCGAAAATGGCACAAAAAGGCACCAAAAAGGCAGCACGTGGCGTGAAAGAGCTACGGGCCCTTTGCCCCCCCCCCGAGATTGATTACAGATGAACTATAAATGCCAGCAACTCCCAAACGTCAAGGTCTTCCCCAAACTCCACCGTGTTCAAATTTGACCATATTGAGTTTTCTTTCCAAGTTTGGTCCACATTCATCTTTGTTTTGGTTCACAGTGCTCTTCAGATGTAAGTGCACTTCTATTATTATTATTACTATTACTATTATTTTCTATTATTATTATTAAACTGAGGCTGGCTATCTGTCAGGAGTGGTTACATTGTGCTTCTCCCATTTCCCAAAAGGGGCTGGACTAGATGACTCTTGGGGCCACTGTTCCTTTTTCCCCCTCCCCTCCCGTCCTTTCCCCTCCCCTCCCTTTGCTTCCCATTTCCCTCTCACTCTGTATCTCTTTCGGAAGCTGCAGCCATGATGGTTAGTTGGCCCCAAGGCTACAAGGGAGACTTGAAGGAGAAGAAGAAAGTCAGGAAAACAAAGAAAGGAAAAGAAGAAGAAGAAAAAAGGGGGGTCAGAGATTGAAGGAACAGCCGCTCTCTTGGAGACAGAGAGGAAGGAAGGAAGGAAGGAGGGAGGGAGGGAGGGAGGGAGGGAGGGAGGGGAAAGAGAAGCGCGGGAGAGAGGAGGAGAAAAAAACAACACCTCGACTGCACGTGCGCGGCAAAAGGCAAGGAAGGGAAGGGAAGGGAAGGAAGGAAGGCAACCCAACCACCGCGCAGAGGATGACCCTTGGAGGTCTCTCCCTAACCTACGATACTATTATTATTATTATTATTATTATTATTATTATTATTATTATACAGAGGCTGAATGGCCATCTCTCTGGAGTGGTTTGATTATGTTTTTCCCTTATGCCAGAAGGGGTAGGACTACATGGCCCTTGGAGGTCTCTTCCTACCCTAAGATTCCATCATCAACATCATCACGTTGAGGCTGCCCATCTGTTAAGAGTGGTTAGATTGTCCTTTTCCCATTTCCCAGAAGGGGGGGACTGGATGCCCCTCGGAGATCTCTTCCTACCCTACCATTCTATTGTTATCAAGCAGACGTTCCATGGCTATCTGTCAGGACTGCTTTGTGAATTTCCAGCATGACGATAGAAGGGGGTTGTCATAGATTATGCCACAGCAACGCGTGGCCGGGTAAAGCTAGTTTGAATATATAATTATAGATCTATGTCTAGCTCTGCATTGTTTATATAGTCATTGAATGTTTGCCTGTTACTATGTTGGAAGCCAGCCTGAGTTCCCATGGGAAGGTAGGGTGGGATACCAATGAAGTTCTGTTATTATTATTATTATTATTATTATTGATATCATATTGTTTTTGTTGACCCTCCATTTCCACTTACAGAGCTAGTTTACTGTTTTTCTTTGACTGGTAAATATTCAAAAACATTTAACCTACTGATACCTCAATTAATGTAATTTTATTGGTATCTATTTTTATTTTGAAATTTACCAGTAGCTGATGTATTTCCCACCCTCAGCTTATACTCGAGTCAATAAGTTTTCCCATCTTTGTGTAAAATTAGGTGCCTCGGCTTATATTCGAGTCAGCTTATACTCAAGTATATATGGTAATTTAATGGTGGAGAATTTCTCCATGTGTCATCTGTGCCATAAGTAAGGCTGCTGGTGTGTGAGTGCTATCAGGCATGGTAACAACCACTGAAGAAACAAGGAAGGCCATTTAACTTTTGGCTTATGGGGCTAGGTGTTCAAAAATTTTGAAAAAACAAACCCCAAGTATTCCCTTAGACTTGTAGCACATAAAATAAGAATTTAAGTAATATTTTCCTCTATAACAGATTTCTTTTAAAAAAGTATAATATACCAAAGAAAGCTATTCAACACTATATGGAGAAACTGTTTAGTTGCTTATTCTTAGTTCTAAGACTCCAACCTCTAAGTAATCACCTCCTTAGCACTTCTCCTTCCAGTAGAAATAGAATAGAAGCAAAGTAAATGGCTAACAATTTCCATCCTTTTAGGATACTCAGAATCTCATTGTTTCAGGTAGTAGAACTGGCTATGAAAGTTTGCACTCCTGTGCCTGTGTGAAGTTAGATAAAGGTTAATTGTGACACCGCCAACATCACTACTACTACACACAGAGGTTCATAAAGTGACCATGTTAGAAATGTAAATCCAGCAGATTCCTTATTTCTATAAATATGTTGTGTAAATATTCATTATATGTACACATTCATAGTCCAGCTTAAATTCCAAACTGGCTTGCTTTAAAAACAGTATTTACCCCATTCAATAATTTAATTGTTAAGCCAAATGGAAGTCTAGTAATGGAAGATAATACTGCACAATAAAAACAAAATGCTTGTTAAATAAGTATTAAGAAAGTTGAGTCTACCTGTTTATGCAGTCACATCTGACACGGCAAAGTTTTGTTGTCAAAATGGATTCATTTTTCTTTCCGGTATCTTGATGTAAAGAGCACGAAATATTACAACATACCTACTTCCTTTGCTGTTTTCTGTTTTGCTCGCACATACCCAACCTCAAAGTTAAGTTCCCCACCTCCCAATAATTGTATCACTAAAGGATGTAAGAGTGGAGAGGGTACAATAATTCAGTGAACTCATCCTCTTTTAAAATTTAAATTAACTTCAGAAAGGAGAGCTGCTCTGATTATGATCAGAGTAGCAGTGTTGCAGAATGGATACTTCTCCCATGTATTTGCCCCCCAATAATATGCATTTTTACTAGCATTGCTGATATTACCACATTTGTACTTGATGTTCCCATAAATATAAATGACAGCATTATTCAACTTCTGCTTTTTTTGTGTGAATATGAACATATTGGAAGAAGTCTCCTTCATTGCTTCAGACAGCATGCTAATTTTCAAATCATCTTTGTTAAATTACTATATTCAATATGTGCTTGAATAAGCTGTCACTCCCATTCAGCCATGATTCTCCCTGAGACTCCTTCTATACATGCCCTAAAATGTTGAACTGGGATAAAAGGGATTGGGTGTGGTTAAATGGCATTTCACAAAAATGTACATTGATTTGGATTAACAGCTGAAAAACACTAATTTAAAAGGTGCGCTTAAAACTAAATTTCAGCCAAAAATGTGCATATTCACATGACCGTATATCCCTGCAGTCAAGGAAAAAATATCATTTTGTTCCGATATCCAGGTGTGGACTGCTCCAGTGTATGTGCGCATTTTAAAATCTTGAAACAGTTGGTGAGGGCTGTAAACAAATGGAGCCACGGACACACAGGTGGCTAAATGGAAGCACAAATAAAAAGCAATTGCAGTGAGAACTCTCTGCAAGCATTCCTTTGTTCTGATCTTTATGAAATGAAAGAGACCTTGAATTCTCAATAGGGTGCGGACTGGGCTTACCCATGAGGAGACCTGCAGCCACACCCTCATTCCAGCCAGCTGACCCAGCAGGGAGAGAACATGGCCCCCACAACCTCGCTGCGCTGCTACTTTAATGGCCGCGCCACCCATTGCCCGACTGCCGGAATACCTGCGCTGGGTGCCTCCATAGACACGCTGCCCATCATTTGGACATTGGAACACCTGTGCGGGTGCTCGTTTTCAGGGTTCCTCTGCCTCTCCTGTTGCTTCAGATCACTTTTTCCATCAACCCACTTTGGGATTCAATGTTTACTTTTAAGCTCTTTTTTGTATTTATATTTGAATTATTGCACGTTTACTTTTAAGCTTTTCTATTGTATTTCTATTTGAATTACTTCTAAGCTTGTTATTGTATTTATATTAGAATTATTATCTCATGTTTATTATTGTATGTTTAAATTGATATGTTAATTGTTGAAATTGATATGTTATGTTTATTATTATACTAGCTTGGGGATCCGGCGCTGCCTGGGTTATTAGAGAAAGTGGGTAATGGCGATTCTGTATGCCAAGTTTGGTCATTATTGGTCATTGGATGATGGTTGCATTGTTTTCAGGAAGTGAGTGAAGGTACTTGAAGTCCCATCATCCATGGTCCACCCTCCTCCAAACAGCAGCAGGATATAGAGTGGGTCATGGGGGCTCTGTGTGCCAAGTTTGGTCTTTATCAGTCACTGGATGAGGGTGGCAGTGGTTTCAGTAAGTGAGTAAAGGTACTGCAAGTCCCATCATCCAAAATCCATCCCCCTTCAAACTGCAGCAGGATGTAGAGTGGGTCATGGGGGCTCTGTTTGCCAAGTTTGGTCTTGATTAGTCATTAAATGAGGGTTGCAGCAATCTTGGGAAGGGAGTGGAGGTACTTGAAGTCCCATCATCCATGGTCTGTCCTCCTCCAAACTGCACCAGGATGTAGAGT
Organism: Anolis sagrei; assembly: GCF_037176765.1. Taxonomy (NCBI): domain Eukaryota; kingdom Metazoa; phylum Chordata; class Lepidosauria; order Squamata; family Anolidae; genus Anolis; species Anolis sagrei. The sequence goes on along the minus strand of NC_090023.1, from coordinate 98,423,793 downwards.
GGGTCATTGGGGCTCCGTGTGCCAAGTTTGGTCTTGATTAGTCATTGGCGAGGGTCTAGTGGTCTCAGAAAGTGAGTAAAGTTACTGCAAGTCCCATCATCCATCTCCAATTTTTCCAAACGATACCAAGACATAAAGTGGGTCATGAGAGGTCTATGTGCCAAGTTTGGTCTTGATCAGTCATTGGATGAGGTTTGCAGAGGTCTCAGAATGTGAGTGAAGGTACTGGAAGTCACATCATCCATGGTCAACCCTCCTCCAAAACTGCAGCAGCATGTAGAATGGGTCATGGGGGCTCTGTGTGCCAAGTTTGGTCTTGATTGGTCATTAGATGAGTTTTGCAGCAGTCTTGGGAAGTGGAGGTACTTGAAGTCCCATCACCATCCATGGTCTGTCCTCCTTGAAAGTGCACCAGGATGTAGAGTGGGTCATGGGGGCTCTGTGTGCCAAGTTTGGTCTTGATCAGTCATTGGCGAGAGTCTCAGTGGTCTCAGGAAGTGAGTGAAGTGACTGCAAGTCCCATCATCCATTGCCAAATTCTTCCAAACCGCACCAGGATGTAGAGTGGGTCATGCGGGCTCTCTGTGTGAATTGTAGTCCTGATCCATCATTGTTGCCAGTTGTAATGGTCTTAGGAAGGGAGTGCAGGTATTGCAAGTCCCATCGTCCATGGTGCATCCTCCTCCAAACTGCACCAGGATGTAGAGTGCGTCATAGAGACTCAGTGTGCCAAGTTTGGTCCTTATCGGTAATTGGATGAGGGTTGCAGTGGTCTCAAGAATTGAGCAAAGGTACTGCAAGTCCCATAATCCATGGTCCATCCCCGGCCAAACCACACCAGGACGTAAAGTGGATCATGAGAGGTCTATGTGCCAAGTTTGGTCCTGATCAGTCATTGGATGAGGTTAACAGCGGTCTCAGAATGTGAGTGATGGTACTGCAAGTCCATCCATGGTTCATCCTCCTCCAAACTGCAGTAGGATGTCGAGTGGGTCTTGCAGGCTCTGTGTGCCAAGTTTGGTCTGTATTGGCCCCTGGCCTTTTCCTTTCCGACCATATGCAAATAGCTCCGCAGCGGCAGCCAATCAGAAAGCTGGCACATACTCCTCCGCTCGCACCGCCACACGTCCGCCGCATACAAACTTTGACTTTTATTATATGTATAGATGTGTAATGCGGCATTGTATGCCATTGATTGTAAGCCACCCTGAGTCCCCCACTGGGGTGAGAAGGGTGGGATATAAATGTAGTATAATAATAATAATAATAATAATAATAATAATAATTATAATTATTATTATTATTATTATTATTATTATTATTATTTCACTAGAGCCCTGAAGCCTGATGTGTCAGGAGGTGGTGGGGGGAGTGAAAGTCTACGGTTTGGGGTGTGGACTCACTCCCAAGAGGAACTGGGATTAAATGTGACATTGGGTCCTTCTGCACTTAATTCAGGCCCCGTCTTCACTGCCATATAAAATCCAGACTATTTTCTTTGAACTTGATTATGTGTAGACTAATATAATCCAGTTAAAGTAGACAATTTAGGTTTTATATGGCAGTGCAGATGGGGCCTTAGTCAAGTGTAGAAGTCACATTTTCAGGATCTAGCTTTAGGGGAGGATTGCAGACAGAGCATCCCATGTGGATAGTACATACATCTTATTGCCTATATGATATAACAAGATTATCATATGCCTCATCAGAGCAAATTATGCAATATCGGATGAAGAGGGAAACTATCACATTGTCTCCCTACTTCCTTATCTCGGACAAGTAAAGATGTTTCTGTTCTGGCTGACATTTGATGTGTGACTATATAAGGTCTTACACAATGTGTTGGATATGACTAATTGTTGTGCCAACATGTGTATGTTTAATGATGAAGTTTTTAATCTGATTATATTTTTTTGTTATTTAATCTTATTTTAACATTAGAATTTTATAGATATTTAGTGATACTTTAAAAATTGTAAGCTGCTTTGAGAGCTTGTATAGTGTAATGATTTAAGCATTGGACTACTACTCTGGAGAGCAGAACTTAATTCTCCGCTGGGCCATTGAAACCCCCTTGGTGAACTTGTGTGAGTCACACACTCCCAGCCTCAGAAAACCTCATTATATGTCTGCCTGGGAGTCACTATAAGTTAAAAATGACTTGAAGGTAAAAACAACAAGCCACTTTAACTTCTGATCAGGGGTTTGTTTGTTTTTTTGGTTGTGTCAGGCAGGCCTGTAGCGAGGGGGTGGTTTTAGGGGTTCAAACCCTCCCCGAAATGTTTCAGATTTTTTAAAAAAACCCTGGTTTACTCATGAATTTTAACTGATTAACCAAAACCCCATGCTAAGTCTATGAGATGCAAAAATTAAGAGTCCCTCCAGAACTGCAAGCCCTATCTCAAGCAAATATTGACAATTTATTCACACTGTCATTACTTGTAGCAATAGCCGATGTAGTGAAGCAACCAAGTTGGGAGTGTGTGTGTTGAATGCTCTCATTAAGGAGGCCAGACTTGGTGGAGGTGGTTGACAGGGGCGGAGCTGCAGGCTATTGAAGGTTGCTCTACCCCTGCTGTGCTCTTTGCTTCAGCGTGAGCTAGGAGGCAGGTTTCAACCCCCCCCCCCGCCGAAATTTTCAACCCTCCCCGAAATTTTCAACACGCCCCCCCCCCCGAAATTGTCAACCCTCCCCGAAATTTTTTTCTGGCTACGGCCCTGGTGTCAGGAACTAGAGCTGATAGAAGGCTCTTATCTGCGCTCTCTCCGGATTTGAACCTGTGACTTGTCGGTCTTCAGTCCTGCCGGCACAGGGGTTTAACGCCCTGATCACTTATCACTGATCAGTGAAAAAGGCAGAATAAAAATTAACAGCAACTACAATAATATTCTCCATTGCCTATAGAGGAGGGCTTATCTAGAGGTGGAAATCATGGTGCCCTCAAAATATTGTGGATCTGGATGTCCTAGCGGTCCTAGCCAGTATAGTTAATGGTGTGGGATGATAGGAGTTGCAATTTAAAAATATTTGCAAGACCATATGATCCCCATCTCTGCACTGAGCCATCATGGTTAATAACCACTGATAGATCAATTTTCCCCTTTTGAGTTTTTCTAAGGCTTGTTTAGACCAATCGATTAGGTGGCCTATGCTAAGGTAAAGTATATGTAACTTTTTTTAGGTTCCAAGAAAATACTGTTTCTGCCAGTCAACATAATTCAAAGTTTATCTTATGACAACAGCCTCCTCTAGTGGAATTCCACATATTATGCTACAGGGTGGTTAATAATAAGCAACACAGTCTGTGCTGGTATGGCTGTACCAGGAGCTCCAACTTTATTTTCTTTCTGTTATCCGTTTTGCAGTCATAGGACAGGCCTCCTGTCCATTATAATTAAGCTTTGGTTCTGCCCCCTGTTCAGGACTCTGGGAGGGAAAGGAGCCATTTTTTGGGCAGTCTCACACAAGGAAGCTAAACTATAGGACGTAGACCTGCTCGTCCCGTAGAAAAGCATCCTTTCTCAAGAACATCCGGGGAAACAGAAATTCCAGGAGAAAGGTCCCAAGGCTCTGGCTGAGAGCTCACAGCCTCTCAGCCTCACAGCATCAGAGGGAAAACAGCCCTGAAGTTTCAAAGAATTCTCGGAGAAAGGACAGCATTACAGATCCACGGAATTCCAGCTTTAATATCTACAAGCCTCGGCTGGTAGGTCTACTCGAAGCCCAGACGCATTTGGAATTGGTAGTAGTACCCACACCAACGAGACATAGATAATAGATAGCCTGGGAGAGGTTAAACAGGGTTTTTTTTCTTATAGAGAAAGTACAGTTAATCAAAGTCAGGTACCAGTTCCTTGAGGACTAGACTAAGAAAGCCTTGAAGTGTTGTTTGAACCATTGAAGATTTGTTGTTTGTTCCTTAATAAAGACTTTGTTATATCTTGAAAGTCTCTAAAGACCATCACTTCAGGAAAAAAACCCTGATACCCTTTCTTTGGAGCACCCCGGCTTCCTACTGGGCTTAAAGTATACATCCTATAGAAAAGACAATTGTTACAGGCCCAGCGCGTGACAGAACATAGTCCAATGCATGTTTCCTTAGAAGTAAGGTTTTTTTGGCTAGCAGTTGTTACTCCAAGTAAACTATATTGGCAGAAAATCTCCTAGAGCATACTTTCCAACTTTCACAGATAAAAAAGGAACCTGATCAAGCAACATCAAAGAAATTCATACCAGCTCCTGATTGGTTGGGAAACAATCTGGCTAGGAACCTTGTCCTAAATAGCTCAGGACTCTGTCCAAGGTCAGTGCTGTTTAGCGCGTGTTGATGGCAAGAAATTCAGTAAACTATCATTGGAACATTTAAAGTATCAGTCTGCTTAATGATCCACCTCCGAGAGGGGCACGATCAAAAGGAATGTGGTGTGGCAAATTGCAAAGAGTCCTTGTTGGGCTTAATAGTCTTGCTCCAGTGCACATAATAGGGTCAGTCCAATGTACATAATAGATATTTGGGGATGATGTCCATTTCAGTAGGTGAAATTGGCTAGGGGCATGGTTGCCAGATCTTTCTCTCAGATAGTCTCAATCTTATCAACAGAAGCAGGAAACACACTACGTTGATTAAGGAGAAATCTCTAACTAACATTAAGAAAGACTGGGGCCCATTTATTGTGTTCCTCCAATAAAGATGGGGCCAAATCTACATCACAGGTTTTTTGGACTAGAAGTGTGTTATTCTATGAGAAAGGATGTACCAATGGTTCCTTTTCACTAAATGGGTGTAGAAAATGGACGGAATATAACCATCAGACAAAATGTAAAGCCCTTAGATTAAATTGTTTGTAGTTATTGCTTTTTTAAAATGTTTAGGATGCAGTAGTATTGTTCTAGAAAAAGTATTTATAATATGTTGTTGATGGGGTTTTTGGGGGGGGGGGTTTGGGGGGGGTCTATGTAGGTTTTGTTTTAATCTGTTTTAATAAAAAAAATTAAAAGTAAGCAGAAAACAATCTTAAATACAGCCATTGAATTATTCCCTCCCCTCCACTTCTCCCAGTACATTGTAAGGGTATTAAGGAAATTACAGGCAGGGGTCTTGGATGTGACCGGACAACATTCCAATAATACTCAGTTCTTGTGGGTTTTTTTCGGGCTATATGGCCATGTTCTAGAGGCATTTCTCCTGACGTTTCGCCTGCATCTATGGCAAGCATCCTCAGAGGTGAGGTCTGCAGGAGCTGGGGAAAAAGGGGTTTATATATCTGTGGAATGACTAGGGTAAGACAAAGGGCTTTTGTAAGTTGGGCTAGGTGTGAATCTTTCCACTGACCACCTTGATTAGCATACAATGGGCTGACAGTGCCTGGAGCAAACTCTTCTTGAAAGGTGACTAGATGTCCCTGCCTGTTTTTCTCTCTGCTGTTTTTGCTGTTGCAATTTTAGAATTTTAAAAATTTCACGGATTTCAGCTGACCACCATAATGCACTAACAAGCCACACCAAGAACAGGCCATCAAATGCTAATCAAGGTGGTCAGTTGAAACATTCGCACCTAGCTCCAGCAGACAAGGGTACTTTGTCCCACCCTGGTCATTCCACAGATATATAACCCCCTTTCCTAGTTCCAACAGACCTCACCACTTCTGAGGATGCTCGCCATAAATGCAGGCGAAACGTCAGGAGAAAATGCCTCTAGAACATGGCCATATAGCTCGAAAAAACCTACAACAACCCAATTTCCTCAGTATTTGCTTTGAACTGCGTTATCTGAGTCCACACTGCCATATATTCCAGTTCAAAGCAGATATTGAGAGATTTCCTGCCTTGATATTCTGGGTTATATGGCTGCGTGGAATGGCCCAGAGTCCATATGAGGGATTCTATTCAGCTGTCTAGAAAGGGCCTCAGACTTCGTATGAATTTGTATTCAGTGCGCATGCGCCCCCAAGTCATGCCCGCCATCTGATCCCTGACAACAGGAAACGCTCTAATCTCCGTAAGAGAGTGTCTGCCGCTCTATCTTTGCTAGCTCTATGCACTTCCCGGCCTCTCTACTTCCGGTCCTCCTGCTCGCTACTTCGCTTACTGAGGTTCCTGGTTGTCTTGAGGGAAGCGGAAGTTTTTTTGTTTTGGTGGCGCTGGGCCTTGTGGGAAGGCCGGCGTCGCCTTGCGCCTGGGGCAGCCCGCGAGGGAGGGAGCGAGCGAGGGAGCGAGGAGGAGAGGCGCGAGATGGCCGTGGAGGCCCCTCCCGTCGCGGTTCAGAACGAGGCCGAAGGGTGCGTATGGTCGTGCGTGGAGAGGAGAGGCCTTGGTGTCAACTGGGCATGAGCTAGGTTTGTCTCTGCAGCCTTTCTGGATAAGAGGAGGTGCTTTCAGGGGAGAGGGAGCGTATCTCCTTGGCCTTTTGTGGTTGGGTTTGTGAAGAAGGAGGAATTGGGCAAGATTTGGGCGCTTTATAAATAGACCATCTTCTGGAGCATTTTGTCTTGGGAGGCCCACTCGATGCCCCTGGCTGGCTAGAGTTGGGATGTTCACAAATAGAGTAAGCCCTGCTCTCGCTGACACGTTTGTATTTTATGTTAATGGCTAATCTGTGGCTAATTAACATGGTCCGTGCCCCGTTTTGCAACTACAGTTTCCTCTCCCTATCTATGCCCAGGGCCCTTCCATACAGAATCTGAGGCCCCTTCCACACACCTGAATAAAATCCCACATTATCTGCTTTGAACTGGAATATATGGCAGTGTGGACTGAGAGCCCTTCTACACAGTCCGATATCCCAGAATATCAAGGCAGAGTGTGGACTCAGATAACACAGTTCAAAGGAGATAATGTGGAATTTTCTGCCTTGATATTCTGGGATGTAGGGCTGTGTGGAAGGGCCCCCAGAATATCAAGGCAGAAAATCCCACAACATCTGCTTTGAACTAGGTTATCTCAGGGCCTTCCACACAGCCCTATATCCTTGGATATCAAGGTGGAAAATCTCACAATATCTGCTTTGAACTGGGTTATCTGAGTCCACATGCAGATAATGTGGGATTTTCTGCCTTGATATCCTGTATCAGATATAAAGTTCTTTAACTATGATATTTATGAGATTCCTTTTTAACACACTTGTGTAATTTGTAAGTTTGTTTTGCTGAGGCTGTAATTCTGCATTCTGTTACACTCAGGATTCTAAAGTTGTTACCCGTTTGTCTTCACCTAACATACTGTGACTAAATAAAAGGGTTGTTAAGATGCTTATTTCATAAATTATTTCAGTTAATTTGAGCAACCATGTTTATTGGCAATGATGTTTAGAAATACTTTTTTTATCTAATAAACAAGACACTAACTCATCTATTTCAATTTTCCACAGAATATTTTCCCAGCTTTTATGAATGATGAAATTCTCGCAAGATTGTGATAATTCATAGAATTGCGTCGAAGCAGTGTGCTCCAAGAAGACTACTTTTTGAGGCTCCTTTTTGCAAATTACATTCTTATTATTCCTTGTATACTTTTACAGTTACTCTGCAAAGATAATTTATATTGCTTTCAATTAGAGAACACTAGAACAGCACAGTTAAAAATGGAATCCTATTTAATGGATTCACATATAATGATAACATTTCACATGCCCTAAAAGACAGAGAACTTACAATCAGTCTTTGAAAGCTGATTTTGAGATGTAGTTAAAATGGTAATTTATTCAAATAGAGGAACAGTTTTCTATCCATGTCTACAAAATAGATAAGCCTATTCTTGCTAGAATCATAACTTTTTAACCATGGCAGCTGCTACAATAGTTCATGATACTTCCGAAGCTGTGGAGCTCTGTGCTCCATATGGACTATTCCTCAAGCCCATTACAAAAATGACGATCAGTGTGGCACTTCCACAGTTAAAGCAACCAGGAAAGTCTATTTCCAATTGGGAAGTGATGGAAAGGCTGAAAGGAATGGTGCAAACACATCAATTCTCAACTTTACGAATTTCCAAAAGCACCATGGATTTCATTCGTTTTGAAGGAGAAGTGGAAAATAAGGGTCTGGTTAAATCCTTCCTTACATGTCTAGATGGCAAAACTATAAAACTAAGTGGTTTTTCGGACATTCTCAAAGTTCGTGCTGCAGAATACAAAATTGATTTTCCTACTCGACATGACTGGGATTCCTTTTTTCGTGATGCAAAAGATATGAATGAAACTCTGCCAGGGGAAAGACCAGACACTATTCATTTGGAGGGTTTGCCTTGTAAATGGTTTGCACTGAAAGACTCTGGCTCAGAAAAACCAAATGAAGAAGTTCTTATTAAAGTGTTTAACAAATTTGGGGAAATTCGTAATGTGGACATTCCCATGTTGGATCCATACAGGGAAGAAATGACTGGAAGAAACTTCCATACATTCAGTTTTGGAGGGCATTTGAATTTTGAAGCTTATGTTCAATATGAGGAATATGCAGGCTTTATCAAGGCTATGAATGCTTTGCGGGGGATGAAGCTAATGTACAAAGGTGAAGATGGCAAAGCAGTGGCTTGCAACATAAAGGTGAAGTATCTGAGCTTTTCCTGGTATATATTTTTAGAGAATGTTAGATGAAATTTTTTGTATGTTTGAAAAAAGCATACAATTTAAGGCTTGTGCAGTTTTCTCTACTGTCACAAATTGGATTAATGTTTCAGTGAGTTGGGGAAATGAGAAACAGTAGCAGTCTCAGCTTTATTTTATGTTTTCACAAATTATTTCCAAGTTTGCAAAAGATTTTCTTACTTTTTCGTAACGGTGTAATCAATGATTATCCAATGAGACTAAACAGGACACAGAAAGGAAGGTAAATTTCCATCTCTTTCAAAGGCAAAAGTACATAACAACCACAAAATGTAATGATGGCTACATATTTGAGTGGCTTTAAAAGGGACATATACCCATGTATAAGTCAACATGTATAAGTTGAGGGGAGATTTTTGAGTTGATTTTTGACCAAAATTTCTAGACTTATAAAGTAAAGGTTTTCCCCAACATTAAGTCTAGTTGTGTCCGATTCTCGAGGGTGGTGCTCATCTCCATTTTTAAGCCAGAGTCAGCTTTGTCTGCAGACACCACCTCAGTCATGTGGCCAGCATGACTGCATGGAGCACTGTTATCTTCCCGCAGAAGTGATACCTATTGATCTACCCATATTTGCATGTTTTCAAACTGCTAAGTTGGCAGAAGCTGGGCCTATCAATGGGAGCTCATCCCACTCCTCGGATTCGAACCGCCAAGCTTTTGGTCAGCAAGCTCAGCAGCTCAGCGATTTAACCCGCTGTGCCACCAGGGTATATAAGATGTATATATTTATGGAAGATAAGGCTGCCACGGACTACTCATCAGAAGAGTTATGTATCATCTCCAGTATCAGTAGATATAAGTATATATTGTTAGATAATGAGAAGTGTGTGCAGATGCATTTAAAGCCTTCTGGTGGCTTTAAATGCATCTGTAGACCACTGAACAAAATATTGGATTAGATGGGATTTTGCTTTGTCAAACATGGTAGTTTTTATATCAGTGTAACTTCTTACATTCTTAAAGGTTACTGTATGAAACACTATCGTGTGACCTGCTTATCAACAGATTCTATGTCTACTTTCACTTCAAAAACACTTCCCCGCATAAGAGTTTTGGGCCTGTAGATCCTTTAGTGTAATTCTGTGGTAGATTGCCAGTCCAAAAACAGTGAAAAATATAGATTAAAGCTGTTATTTACAGTTTCAGCTTTCCACATGGGTGACTTAGAATGTATTCCCTCAGATATGGGGTATGGGTGGGGGTGTAGAGTGTACTGTTTATAAGCTGAGGGCCAGTTCATGGTAACTCAGACTATTGAGAGGCTGGGCTATAGTTTGAAAAAACATGAACTAATTTCTATGCACACTGCATGCATCTTATTTTTAATACAAATAAACATGAAAGAACAGTACATTACTTAAAATGAAGAACAGCTGTAACCAACACAAATCTACCAGTATTTCAATGGGAAGCATGGGCCTGCTTTTGGCTGATGAGATAGTCAGGTTAATTAGGATTGTTGTTGTGTGCCTTCAAGTCATTTCAGACATGTGGAAAAGCCCAAATTTAGAGTGGGGGCTAGGTAAATGACCTTGGAGGTCTGCATTCTGGCCTTAGTTTGGAGAGCCCTGGTCTATAAAGATACAACAGGGTTTTTTTTCTTTAAAAAAAATCATGACAGGAATTCAGTATGAGATTTGTGACTAAATGGACTTAATATTTCTGACTAACAGCAAGAGCTGTCATGATGTTATTGTGTAGAGCAGCCAGCAAAGAGGCTCATGGACAGCAATACACATCAGACATTCTGAGTATCTATTTGAACAATAGGCGGGGGTTATTAATATGCATTAGTAAACTCCAATGTATTGATAGACTCCAGTGCTTTCAACCTTAATATGTTCATGCTGATGTTCTAGTTCATTTCTTTATATATTTAATATGTTGCATAACATTCATGATTCTGTTTTGCAATCAGCCTTGAGAAGTGGTTAGAAATGTAAATAAACATGTAAATAGAGAAATTATGAAGTCCTTTTGATAATACAGTGCGGGATACATTCCAAAAAATGCACACACGTGGAACTCTGAAACCATGGATAATAACAAACCCTGTATGTTGACTTGCATCAAAAGCATATCATAGAATTGCATTGTAAAACCTAGGGTTTGGGGGGGGGGGGGCAGAAACATTTACAAGGGGAAACATTTTTTTTGGAGCGTGGGTAAGAGGAGCCATAGTTATTGGATCCATGGATAAGGGAGTCCTACTGTATAATATAACACTTAGAACTGAGTTTTTGCATACTTTTAAAGAATTCATAGAATCCTTCAGCGAGGCCAGGCTGTTGCATGGGAGAGAAAGAAGAAGATGAACGAGCTAGCTTTTAAAAGCAACATAGGTGTCCCAACAGTTCTCAGGTTTTTGTCTTCAACCATCTGTAATTCACAAGTTGATTTAATGAATAAGAGCCAACGTGATGTAGTGGTTTGAGTGTTGAACAGGAGCCACACCTTGTCCAGGGTTCGAATCCATGTTCAGCCATGGAAACCCAGTTCATAATCTTACAGCCTCAGAGGAAGGCCAAGGCAAAACTCCTCTGAACAAATCTTACCAAGAAAGCTGCATGATACATTTAGCTTAGGGATGTCGGAAACAAAAGACACACAAAACCAAAGCATTTAATGAAGTCATTGTTTAACATTTTAGCAGAAATATTTTTTCTTTTGTCTTTAAAAGGTTTCATTTGATTCAACAAAGCATCTGAGTGATGCTTCAATTAGGAAACGTCAGCTTGAAAGGCAGAAGCTTCAAGAGCTTGAAAAGCAAAGAGAAGAGCAAAAACGTAAAGAAAAAGAAGCAGAGGAAAGGCAAAAAGAGGAGGAAAGGTACATCTCCTTCTTTTCATGTAAAATTACAAACTCCAGACTTTTCTATACTTGTAAAATCTGTATGAATTTCCCAGTTTTTATATCTATCTATCTATATATATATCTATATATACGGATAGTTATTAGTAGACTTTCAAGATCTGTTGAATATTTTAAATTAGGTTGTTGTAGGTTTTTTGGGGTTATATGGCCATGCCTCTAGAACAGGGGTCCTCAAACTTTTTAAACAGAGGGCCAGGCCACAGTCCCTCAAACTGTTGGAGGGCCAGATTATAATTTGAAGGGAAAAAAGAATGAATTCCTATGCACACTGTACATATCGTATTTGTAGTGCAAAAAACACTTAAAAACAATACAATAATTAAAAAATAATTAAAACGAACAATTTTAACACATTTTAACAATCAATTTTAACTAATAACTTCCCTATTTCAATGGGAAGTGTGGGCCTGCTTTTGGCTGATGAGATAGAATTGTTGTTGTTGTGTGCTTTCAAGTCGTTTCAGACTTAGCTTGACCCTGAGTGAGGGCTGCGTAAATGACCTTGGGGGGCCGTATCGGCCCTCGGGCCTTAGTTTGAGGACCCCTGCTCTAGAACATGGCCATATAGCCCGAAAAAACCTACAACAACCCAGTGATTCCGGCCATGAAAGCCTTCGACAATATATTTTAAATTAATTAAAATGTCTGAATATTATGATAAAGCAGGTCATTAGGAATCAAGAATTGGCCAAAATGTGAGCATGATTGTTGGAAATTCTATACCATTGGCTTTAGATTCTCATAGTAAATTAAATTAAGAAATATAACAATTTATGGAGAAAGCTTTTTCTACATACCACTAATGAAACCTGTTCTTTTGGAATCAGATTGATATTGCATAAATGTCTTTAATGAAGTTTGTGATGCAGTTTGACTAACTGCTGAGCTAACAGTAACACATAATCTGTGGTAGAATTATTTGAATTTTTGAGATTTTATTTCATAAGTGGAGTGAAGATTGCCACCTCAGCCATTTTGCAAATCTCTTGGGTCATCTGATTTATAAAAGAGTTAGGCAAGTGTTTAATGAACTAGGAATGCTTATCTGCTATTGAGATTTGATGGAAAGAAATTATTTGTACATTTCTGATCATTCAGTTAAATTCAGAAACTAGACCTCTAGTGATTGATATCATGTTCTTCTTTAGAAAACAAAAAGAACTTGAGGAATTAGAAAGAGAGAAAAAGAGAGAAGAAAAATTGAGGAAAAGAGAGCAAAAACAAAAGGATCGTGAAATTCGTAGACACAAAAAAAGACTTGAAAAAATACAGGCTGAAGAGCAAAAAAGGCTGCAAGAAAAAATAAAACTTGAAGAGAGGAAGCTTCTCTTAGCTCAAAGAAATCTTCAGTCCATTCGACTAATTGCCGAACTACTGAGCAGAGCAAAGGTGACTGCATGGTTTTAAGAATTGGTTTTAATGTTTATGTGCTGTTTAATTTTATGTTTTTAATGTATTTGTTATTTTTATATGTCCGTTTTATATGGCATTTAATTATTGCCTATTGTAAGGCCGCTCTGAATCTATAATATAGTACTTTTAAAAAGTATAAGCAGAAAATTATGGATTTGTGAAATACTTTGAAAAAATAGATACCCACAGATATTTTTAACATCTTGGCGGATATCCTGTATCATTCATAAATCTACACATGCACATTGAACAGCAGCATTGCACAATGGGATGTGTGTCTGTTTCTACATAGGACTAAAAGTCTGCTTTCAGGGAAAGTTATGCTATTTAGTAGTTATATAATTTGCCAGCTCAGTTCATCTTGTTTTAGAATGCATCAATAGCACTATAGCTGGAGAAACCAGAATTTGTTTCAGTTATCAAGTGCTCTGGTACAAAATGTATGTTGACTTGCATCAAAAGCATATCATAGAATTGCATTGTTTACCTAGGGTTTTCAGTTATCAAGTGCTCTGGTACAAAATGTATGTTGACTTGCATCAAAAGCATATCATAGAATTGCATTGTAGTCTAATATAAAGTGCTGATATTAAACTTCAAAGCCATGTGAGTCCATGTTATTCGAAGGACTACATCCATCTCTGCTAACTTACCTGCACTTTGAGCCCTCCTTGTAGTATATTGTATTGTACTGTACATACTGTAGCCCTGGTTGTACAAGCTTGTAAAATCAATTACGCTGGTCAGTTCAGTATTCCTCCACTTTGAGGAATACTGAAATATAGGGACTGAATTGGAACCGTGTGATAGATTTTAATAGTTGTTATTTCTCTGTTTTTATAATGATCTTACTATATTTTGTGGTTTAAAATTTCAGTTTAAATGGATTTGTTTTAGCTTGGACATGTTTCTGGGCTAACAACCCAGCCAGCTTTTCTATCTGACAAGAAATATGTGTTTAACCAACTAGTTAAATTCAGCCTTGTGCTCTGATCTGTAGAAAATGAATGAACATCTTTGGCTGAGAGTGAAGACAAAGAGCCTGGAGCATGAAGGCTTTCCCCTTCTTTGCAACACTGTTGCCTTAGTTTCTCTAACAAACCAGTGGTGCCTGACACTTGCACATTCATGGAGCGATCTATGCCCTTACTTGCAGCCCTTGGAGCATTTTCAAGTATGCAGAAGCTCAATATTAGCTATATATTGCATGTTTTGGTTTGTTTTGAGGAAGATTTTATGTATGGCTTTGCCATACTTAGCATTCTAGCTCACTGCTTCACCAGTTCTAGTATGTATAGTCTGGCAACTTAATGGACTAGAGTCTGTAGATATTATTTTACAGTTAATAGCTCGGAATATTAGCAGAATAAGCAGGCAAATCATTCATAAAGAATAAACACATAAGTCCTCTATTTTAGTCCTCTATTTTCTGAAGCTTGGCATTCCTGAAGTTAGTATTTAAAGTGTTTTTAGACTTCTTTAGCAGAGGTCCTGATTTCTGAGACTGATTGTTATGGTGACCTGGGATGAACTTTTTTTACAGGAACTATTGAACGAGAAACACTGGCCAACACGTTTTGGTGCCTCAAATGTTAACCCTCCTTCTGGGCATATTTGACCTGCTGATTCCAAAAATGGTATCAGCTTTAGCTTTTGAGATACAAAACACATGCCATCTACCAATCTTCATCTACTTGTCCACAGAAAACCATGATAACCTTTATCTAAGAAACTAGAGCTGATTTTTTTTTTTTTTGGTCGTGTCAGGAGCGACTTGAGAAACTGCAAGTCGCTTCTGGTGTGAGAGAATTGACTGCCTGCAAGGACATTGCCCAGGGGACGCCCGGATGATTTGATGTTTTATCATCCTTGTGGGAGGCTTCTCTCATGTCCCTGCATGAGGAGCTGGAGCTGGTAGAGGGAGCTCATCCGCGCTCTCCCCGGATTCGAACCTGCGACCTGTCGGTTTTCAGTCCTGCCGGCACAGGGGTTTAACCCACTGCGCCACCGGGGGCTCCTAGAGCTGATGCAGTCTACCTAATGTCCTTAGAGTACACCCCCTCCCCTGTACAAAGACCCTTCTCAACCCCCCACTCCTGAAGAGTTTCTCCCACACAAATAATCTGCTTCATCCCTATCTCACCCCATGTTCTTAGCTCTTTGCTTTAGTATTATATTCTGTACATGCAGCCCGCTCGCTGTTACTGTGTTATGAATGATTTAATTTTAAACTGTTTACTCTATTTTTATGTTTTATGTAATTTATTATGCTATTGTTTGTATTTTTGACTTCTTTTATTGTTTTGTGTTGTAGGGCTTGGCCTCATGTGAGCCGCCCAGAGTCCCCATCGGGGGACATGGTGGTGGGGTATAACTAAAGATGATGATGATGATGATGATGCAATTTTCAGAATCAGCACCCCAAATACCATAATAGACTAACGTTATTGTCATTGTACAACTTAATTAAATGCTTTCCGCAGCACACATCACAAAACAACACACCCATCCCTCCACAATCCCATCACCACCGCACAGTCCCCAGTGCCAAATCAGTGTGAAGCCATTATGTTCAGTGTAGTTACAGCTCTAGGATAAAAGTGGTCTCTCAATCTGTTTGTCTTTCCCTCTGTCACCCTGTACCATCTGCCAGATGGTAATAATTGGTAATAATTAAAAAAAATATTAGATTATGCTGAGTGAGATGAATCCCCAATAATGCTCTGAGCTTTCTTAAGGCTGCGGAACCTATATAGTTCTTCCAAAAAGGGGAGAGGGCAACCAATGATTCTCTGTGCAGAAGTGTGACCCTTTGGAGCATCTTCCTATCTGCCACTGTGCAGTTACCAAACCACACACAGATGCAGTAGGTTCGGACACTCTCTATAGCACAGTGGTAGAAAATCACCAGCAATTTTTCATTCAGTTGTTGGTTCCTTAGAAGTCTCAGGTAGTACATTCTCTGCTGGGCCCTCTTATCCAACGCTGTCATAGGTGCCCCAGGCCAGGTGCTCCTTAATAGTGATAACCAGGAACTTAAAACTGGCTACTAGGCTTGGGCGGTTTCGTTCGTTAATTTCGTAATTCGTTATTAATTCGTATTTAAATTAGCTTACGATCCAATATTGAGCCATGCAGGAATAGTGTGAGGAGTAAATTAGATTCGAAACAATTTTTTCAATTGATTTCGTAATTATTTCAAAATTATTTCGTAATTATTTCATAATTATTTTCGCATGTCTGGTGCATGTTTTATAGATGCTGTTTGTTTTATCACACCAACAGTCAGCAACAGAGGGAGAGGGAAGCTTCAGAAGTTCCCCCTGTCCCATTTGGAGGTTTTTTTAGCATATTGCGCAATCGTGTCCGCCATTAACGAATCGATTTGTAATTTTACTAAATTTCGTAAATTTCGAAATTTTTAAAAGCAAAATTTCGGAATTCTTAAAAAAAACGAAACGCGATAGACCCCTAAAAACGAAGAAAGTTTAGAAACAAATTTTTCCGTTATTACCCAGGCCTACTGGCTACTCATTTTACTTGATCCCAATTTATGACCAAGGGCTGGATTTCTGGTCTGTACTTTCTGTAGTTCACTATGAATTCCTTGGTCTTATTGATGTTAAGAACCAGATTATTGCCCCTGCGCCATGAGAACAGCCAATCCGCGTCATCCCAATAGGCAGACTCATTTCCTTCAGAAATAAGCCCCACTATGGTTGTATTATCTGCACATTTGGTAATAATATTGTTATGATGGACAGGGATGAAATCATATGTGTACAAAGTGTAAAGCAGAGGACCCAACACACAGCCCTGTGGCATCCCAGTGTTGAGAGTGAGAACCAAAGAAGTATGATTACCTAATCTAACCCTCTGGGAACATCCAAACAAAAAGTCCATAATCCAGGAACAGATTGAACATGACAATTCAAGATTCATGAATTTAGACACCAGTCTATGTGGGAGGATTGTGTTAAACATGGAACTAAAGTCTCCAAAAAGCATCCTCACATAGTTCCCTTGTAGTTCCAGATGATCAGAGCAGTGTGGACCATGGTGGCTGTGTTGTCCTCTGTTGATCTTTTGGCTTTATATACAAACTGATGTTTGTCCAATGTAAGTGGAAGGCAAGAAATTGTATGCCTGCAGACCAGTTTTTCAAGGCATTTCATGATGATGGGAGTGGGTGCCACTGGTCTGTAACCTCAGAAACAGGTCTTAAAACTCAGATACCAAAGAAAAAAATGTTTTATTTGGGCTGTGTAATCGAGGACACCCCCCCCCCCCCTTAAGAGTATCTTTATGATTATTTGATGTATGAAAGTCTTTGTTACAGGGCAAATGTGTTTTCATATAAAGACAGGAATTAAGTTTTATTTTCTTTCTCTTAGGCAATAAAAATTTTGGAACAGGAGCACAATGAAGAAAAAGTCCGCCTTCAGCAGTTGGAAGATAGGAGAAAACTACAGGAAGCTGAACTCCGAAGAGTAGAGGAAGAAAAAGAGAGAGCTCTTGGGCTGCAGAGGAAAGAGAGGGAGTTGCGTGAGAAACTATTAAGTAATCTTCTGAACAAGAAAATAGAAACAATCCATCTTAAAAAGACTGTACCTAGCACACTGCAGTGTACCCCTTTGAAAACTCTTCCTTATGTTCCTCACTCTTTCAAACCTACCTCAGTTCCTTCCATTTTGGCTAAACCAGTGTTGCTGTCTCAAAACACCACAGCAGCTAATGAAGATCTGGGTTCTCAGCCCAAGTATTTAAATGGAAGCCTTCATGAGAAAGTTCTTCTCAAAGAGCCTAATGTTAATGTCAGTGACCGAGAAACAGTTTTTGATGAAAGTGCTACCAGTGTCCTTTCATGTATAACACCAAATCAGCAGCATAGGAGCTCAACTGATCATGAGCTGAATGTCTACAAAAAGGACTTTGTACCAGAACAAGGCAAGTGTAACATAGAACCCAGCAGGGGAAGGAGTCACTCATATAAAGACACACAGAACCATCACAGCAGAGACAAAATAGAAAAAAGTAGGCATAGAAGAGACTTGAGTAGCGAGGATGAAAAATGCAGAAAAGAAAGACGCCTTCATAAAAAATGTTCCACAAAAAACAGCAGTCTTCACCAGAGAAGTTCAAGTCGAGAATATGCACAGTATCAGCGCTCCTCTAGTAGAGACAGGGAGCAGGATAAAAGAGGACGTAGCCATGGCCACAAAAGTGTGGGCAAGAAACAAAAATACCGGAAGAGATCTTTGAGCCACCAGAGAAGCACTTGGAGTAGGTAATAGAGGACTTTATTTTTTGCAAGGGCTATCCCAGAGATGACTGGACTAGATTCTTCCTCTTTATGGCCTGGAGGTGAAAAAAATAACTTATTGAAAAATTTACTTGAATATAGTTAATGGAGTCAAAAAACCAACAACATATCGACATGCTTTTCAGATTCTTTTTAACTTTTTAAGCTGTCAACTCTGTTGACGTCCTTACATTCTGGTCGCTCTTATCCAAGCATTCTGGTTAATAACTACCCCTCATTAGGCATTCAGCATTTCATTTTTTAAAAAATCTTCAGTTGGATCCCATTTAACAATCACAGCAATCTTTCCTAAGACATAAACTATCATGTCTGTCTGTGATAGGAAATATAAACTTGACTCGAAGCTGCGTACTTGATTCATAGAACTCCATAATTCCATGCAAGATTTATTGCTATCTCAATTGGTGCTAGATGCAACCATATTTTTTATACAGTGCTGTGTTGCTGCCTTTGCTATTTTTGACAGCAGACTACTTAATAGATTGTTGCAGGGCCTGGATGGCCATGGTGTTCGCAATTTTACTTGTTTATGTTTTGTTTCCAAATAAAGATGCCAGTTTTGGATGCCTTGAGAAAGTTGTCACAAAGGCTGCTGTTGCATTAATATTTGATGTAATTTGCTCAAAATGATAGCTATTGTCTATATGCAATTTCGCAAACATTTCTATTTTGAAAGATGGATCTTCTGCTTAAATTATTTTTATGTACAATGTTTATGTTGTACTTTTCTCTTTTTATGACATCTTTGCTTTTAGAAATGAGGCTCAGGAATTTCCTCAAAATACTACTGCAGTGTAAAACCAGCTTTTTTAATCTGATGGTAAAACCACAGAAGCCATTGCCAAGGAACTCCAACTTCTGTGTGATGTTTAGGTACATTAAAAATCTATACATATACATCATTAAATCAAATTTGGTTTCTGTTTGTTTGAAGAATTGGGTATTTCCTGATATTATCTCATAGTACAGAATCTTGCAATATGTCTTATGATTGCTTTACAAGAAGAAGCTTTTCATTTTATGCTGTTTTCCTCTCTCAGAGGTTAGATCTTCCATGTCTCAATGAAGAATCTTTATTGTTTTTCCCTTTATAAATGACATTGCATGGAAGCCAAACCTGATAATAGACAAACTGCTCCAGATTTGTTTTTGTTTCTAAGCAGTTTTTTTGTTCTGTATAATATTTAACACTTCTTGTCATCTTATAAGTTTAACATAAGTGTCTCTGTGAAGCAGATTTTGACCTACAAAATAGGAAGGCCACATGGAGGACATCATATAAGCCAGTGTGTTTCTCAACCTGGGGGTCGGGACCCCTGAGGGAGTCACAGAGGGGTGTCAGAGTGGTAGCCAAAGACCATCAGAAAACCCCATATTTTCTGTTGGTCATTGGGGTTCTGTGTGGGAAGTCTGGCCCAATTCTATTGTTGGTGGGGTTCAGAATGCTCTTTGATTGTAGGCGAACTATAAATCCTAGCAACTCCCAAATGTCAAGGTCTATTTTCCCCAAACCACCAGTATTCACATTTGGGCATATTGAGTATTCATGCTAAGTTTGGTCCAGATCAATCATTGTTTGAGTCCACAGTGCTGTCTGGATGTAGGTGAACTACAACTCCAAAACTCAAGATCACTACCCACCAAACCCTTCCAGTATTTTCTGTTGGCCATGGGAGTTCTGTGTGCCATGTTTGGTTCAATGCCATCATTGGTGGAGTTCAGAATGCTCTTTGATTGTAGGTGGACTATAAATCCCAGCAACTACAACTCCCAAATGAATAATTCAGTCCCATCCCCCAACTCCACCAGTATTCAAATTTCGGCATTTTGGGTATTGGTCCAGTGAATGAAAATGCATCTTGCATATCAGATATTTACATTACATTTCATAACAGTAGCAAAATTACAGTTATGAAGTAGCAATGACAATAAATTTATGGTTGGGGGTCACCACAGCATGAGGAACTGTATTCAGGGGTCACGGCATTAGGAAGGTTGAGAAACACTGATATAAGCAATGCTATAATTTTTGTGACTTTTTTCAATCTGAGGAACCTTGATGTGGTGGCTGTATGCCAGGATTAAAAGCTAAAGTGCCCCCTAAGTATCAGTGGGATTTCTGCCAGTCATGATGTATTTATCAGCAGTTTTCACCAGATGGACTATAGAATTGAATTAGATGTATTCACAAAGAACACAATCTTTGAAAAATGGGTTTGAATTAATGCTCTGTGAAGCTCAACTAGTTAACTTGGTTTAGTCACATTTATTTCACATGATGGTTTTGAGAATAAAATGGCGTGAAATACTTGTACAGCACATTAACTTCTTGGAAAAAGAGTGGAATGGAAATGTGATAATCCCATTGGTTCCTGTCAGAAAATGTTGATTTATTTTCAAGACGTAGGTGGAATGAACCATGTATCTTCAATGGGTTCATTGTAAAGGTGCACCTGTTATTCCACAGTTCAGTTTTCTGAGAAATGTAGCATTCATTTTTCTTATGAAGCAAATTTTAAACTTTCAAGGTGATCTTCATATCCTCAAAAGATATATTTTACTGTTTTTAGAAAACCATGTCTTTGGAAAGACATGGTTTTCTAATTGATCACTGATGTTTCATACAAAGTGTTTACCACTCTGATGGGTGGAATAAATGGAAAGGCCCAGGAAGAGGTGTAGTGTCATAGTTAAGAGACAGTGGATCAAACCAAGACCTTTTTGGTCCAACATCCTGTTCCCGCAATACCCAACTGGATATATACCACAAGTGATATGTTAATGCTGCATTAACATCCTGCTTCCTAGCAACTGGTATTTGAGGGCATACCTAAGTTCTGATCTTTTATATCCATACTATTCCCAACTAGAGTAGACCCATTCAGTCGAGTGTTGAATGGTGAGGCTACATATAGGTATAATGGATTGAATGGATTTGCCTTGAGATGTCTTCATTATTTTACCTGAAATTCTACCCTTTTCAGGAGATACTATCCTGTTACCATCTCTGAAAAGCTACCAACTATCATATGACAAATTCCAGCAATTTATCCACAAGCAAGTCCCATATATTATAGACTCACTGCATGTTGTTAAATGGTGGTCATACTTCTATGTAAATTCTGTCAGTTCAGTTTGTCTGCTGCGGTTGGCACTAGCAATTTGATTTTGGCTTCCTAAAATCATTGCTAGTACCAGGTGCAGCACTGCTGAATATTCGTTGTTGCTCATTCATGAATAAAATTGCAGTTGAATCCAGAGTAGTTAGAAGAAATCCAACCAAGCTCTTGTTTCTTAATCTCCCTTTTGTTCTGCAGCCTGATTGAAAATACTGACTTAACACATTTTATATGAGTGTACTGTGCTATTTTGCTAGGCAACTGTTTTCTGTTCTAAGTTAAAGCAAAAACAAAACCGAGGAACAGATATTTGTAATAAGCACTTTTGGGTATTAGAATTGAGCATCTTAGAACTCTTGGCCAGTGAAAATAATCCCAGTTTTATCCTCTTCGTGTTCTAATAAGAGGTTACACAGTAATCATCAATAGCAGAACACAGAGTTTGTCTTGTGTTCAGTCCTTTTCAGATATATGACTCAAGTAAATCTTTTGAGCTGATTACCTCAGTTCTTTTCCAGAGACACATACTATTTAGCTGAAGCAAAAAAGGGACCATGGAATCTGATTTAATCAACCAAAGGATTTTAGATTTGTAGACCCATATTTAAAATCACAGCAGTATTCTTTTGTCTGAAAATCATGAGTCCCACATATTTGTGGACAATTTTTTGCTGTCTAGGAAGCAGACTTCCCAGAGAACTCATGACTGCTGTCCCATGCCAGTTTTCTCACTGGAGTTCTAAAACCCTAATATCATTTTTAAACTATATTTTATTTCAACGTGATGTAGCTTTTCCATGTGTCTCATTAACAAGTGGAACCACACTCCTGGAATCTGTGCTTTAAAGAGTTGCGAGTAGAAAAAGAAACGTTTAAAGTGGAGAAGTATGCTTTTAAAGGGGAATTGCACTTTTTTACAGCACTTTAGCCAAATTTCAGTGGAGTCAGAGGCAATGGCAAAGGCAACTGGAGTCCAGCCACCTAGAAGACCGCAAAAGAGGGAAGGAGATTATACGGACCATGCTAGCTACAGTATGTGTTCCCCTATTGTTTGCCTTGAAGTCATCTCTGATTTATGGTGACCCTATGGTGAATCTATCACAAAGTTTTCTGATGCTGAGATGTGTGTGACATGCCCAAGACCACAGAGTGGGTTTCCATTGCTGAGCCAAGAATCAAAGCCTGGTCTCTAATTCCATACTCTTGTTCTATCTACAACAGCTAGAAACGTGTGTGTTGTAGGGTTAAAATTTATATAGTGATTTCCAGTGTTAAGGACACTGATTACATTCTATAAAATGCATTTCTTGCATTTTATCCTTACAACAGCTCTATAGGTTGACTCAGTTTTATTATCCCTCTGCTCCCCATTATATTTCTGGAAAGTGAAACTAATAAAGTGTGAATTGCCCATGGCAACTTAAGAGACTGATAGTAAAGGTAAAGGTTTCCCCTGACATTAAGTCTAGTTGAGTCCAACTATGGGGTGGGGGTGGGTGCTCATCTCCATTTCTAAACTGAAGAGCCAGCGTTGTCCATAGACAACACTGGAGGTTATGTGGCTGGCATGACTGCATGGAGCACCATTACCATCCTGCAGAAGCCTATTGATCTACTCACATTTGCATGTTTTCGAACTGCTATGTTGTCAGAAGCTGGGGCTAACGGCAGGAACTAAGCCTGCTCCCCAGATTCGAATTTCCAATCTTTCGATCAGCAAGTGCAGCAGCTCAGCGGTTTAACCCACTGCACCACCGGGGGCCCCAAGAGACTGATAGCAACAGCAAATTAAAAAAGGAAAATTCATAATAGCACAGTAGCTTAACCACTGGGTCATAATCAGGAATCAGTAGACTAATAGGTTTGTTTGTAAGGCTACGCTAACCCCACAAACTAACCCTATTTACTGCTTAAAAGAGTATAGGAAGGGCCGTATTGGATAAGACAAAAGGCTTGTTTACACAGTAACCAATCGGTTCCAATTGAAAGCTTGCCAAGAGGATTTAAGTCTGGTTGCACCCTAGAATCATAGCTGGAAGAGACCATAAAGGCCATTCAGTCCAACCCCCTGCCATTCAGGAACACACAATCAAAACACCCAGCAGATGTCCATCTGATCTCTGTCTAGAAGCCTGAGAAGGAAACGCCACCACGTTCCAAGGCAGCATATTCCACTGCTGAACAGCTCTTACTGTCATCAGCATTGCCTCCAAAAATCCTGCAAATCTCTTGGGAAGACAGACAGACAAATGCCAACGTTCTGGAAGAAGCAAAGACCACCACCATTGAAATGATAATCCTCTGCCATCAACTCCGCTGGACTGGCCATATTGTCCAAATGCCTGATCACTGTCTCCCAAAACAGTTATTATACTCCCAATTCAAGAATGGAAAACCGAATGTTGGTGGACAGGAAAAGAGATTTAAAGATGGGCTTAAAGCCAACCTTAAAAATTGTGGCATGGAGAATTAAGAATCCCTAGCTCTTAAACATTGTAACTGGAGGTCAGCTGTTACCAACAGTGCTGTAGAATACAAAGAGGCACAAATGAAGAGCGAAAGGGAGAAACGTGTCAAGAGGAAGACAAATCTTACTGGTAGGAAGTTCTTCCTAGATTTGGAATATCATTTCCTTTAGTTTAAATCTATTGCTCCATAACCTAGTCCTAGAGCAGAAGAAAACAAGCTTACCTCCTCCTCAATGTGACATCCTTTTAAATATTTAAACATGGCTATCATGTTCCCTTTTAAACTTCTCTGAGATAAACACTCCCTAGCCCCCTAAGCCACTCCTCATAGTGCTTAACTTCCAGACCTTTGGCCATTTTTTAAACCTCTGGACATGTACTATCTTGTCAATATCCTTCTTGAATTGTGCCCAGAACTAGACACGATGTTCCAGATGATGTCTGACAAAAGCAGAAAAGAGTGCAACCATGACTTCCCTCAATCTAAACACTATATCCCTTTTAGTGCAGCCTGGCATCACATTTTTAGCTGCCGCATCACACTGTTGACTCATGTTTAGCTTATGGTCTACTAAGACTCCTAGATCTCTTTCACGTAAACTATTTTCAAGCCATTCTATATTTGTGCATTTTATTTTTTTCTACTTGAGTATATTACATTTTCCTCTTTTAATCGTTTTGTTAATTTTGGCCCCTCTCTCTAATCTGTTGAAGTAATTTTGAATTCTAATACTGTTCTCAGGGTTATCAGCCACCCTTCCAATTTGGTATCATCTACAAATTTGATCAGCATGCTCTCTGTTCCATCATCCTGCATTTCATTCTCCATAATAACAAATACCTCAAGGAATACTAGCTTAAATAATGGAGGTGGCAAACAGCCATCCTAACTCGTAGCTACCAATGGCACCATCTTCCAGGATTTTTCCTTTATTAGAATAATCCAATTTGACAATGAATTCCACATTTTAGTTACATGCTATGTAAAGATGTACTTCCATTTAACTGCCCTGGATAACACACTATTCAGTTTCAGTTGATGATTCCAGGTTCCAAAGCTTCTCCATCCCTTACAGAAGTGGAGAAAAGATGTGTGTTACTACATTAGCTCTGAAGGTAAATGTTCTGAGTACTCATTCCTGTAAGGGATAATTGAATTTTGACAGCAGTGTCTCCAAGGAGGCAGGTCCCACATTCACATCCTGATTTATAAAGGGCAATTTTATTGTACACACAAGCATCAATACATATACAAAATGCACTAAATGAAAAGAGCTTCCTTGTGGCAAACAACAAGTACATAATAAAAATAATTCAGTAATAAGACTTTTCTATTTTAAAAAACCCTGAAAAAAATGCCCTAGACTAACAGTTTCAATTTTTTAAAAAGGGAATCCAGGAACTGGAAATAGGACAGCATTTTGAGATCCGAGGAATCTAAAACAGATTTCAGAGACTGGATCATCAATGTGTTTCTTTAAGAGGTGGAAGCAGACTGGCAAAACCAGAACTGCTCTTAAAAACAAACTTTTATGCATTTTGGGCAAAGCGGATTGGCTTTTCCCCAACCATAGACCCTCTGTATATAAGACATGGGGTTAGGCAACTTCTGAGTGACAGTGGGTAAAGGATGGAAATTGGATGGGGGCACCTGTTGTGAGAGAATTAGCAGAACTTGTTTCATATTATCAAGAATTTCCTCTGTTCCCCATTCCACGTTCTCCAATTCAGCAGCTTCCTTATCTTCTTTATAGCAACATTTTCATGGGACTCTTGGAAGAAGGCAGAGCCCAGGGAAGACGATATCAACCAGCCTGGTTGCACATACAACTATAGCTTCATCTTACTTTACTTACTTAGGCAATCCCTTGTAGTTTGAGGATGATTGTCTTCCAAATTTGGTGTCTTGGTGGTAGGTCTGTAGGTGGCTGTGGAGCCCTATTCTTGATCCGCGTGTTCTCCCGCAGTGAGAACATTGGTTTCCAGGTGGAACTGGTCAGGGTTGGCTTGGTGTGCCTTCCTCTTGGCACGTTTCTCCTGTTCACCCTTCATTCACACCTTTTCAAATTCTACAGCATTGCTGGTCACAGCTGACCTCCAGCTGGAGCGCTCAAGGACCAGGGCTTCCCAGTTCTCTGTGTCTATGCCACAGTTTTTAAGGTTGGCTTTGAGCTCATCTTTAAATCTCTTTTCCTGTCCTCTAACATTCCATTTTCCATTCTTGAGTTCAGAGTAGAGTAACTGCTTGGGGGGGGGGGGGGTGATTGGGCATTCGGATAACGTGACCAGTGCAGCGGAGCTGATAGTGGAGGACCATTGCTTCAGTGCTGATGGCCTTTGCTTCTTCCAGCATGCTGACATTTGTTTGTCTGTCTTCCCAAGAGATTTGCAGGATTTTTCAGAAGCAACGCTAATGGAATTATTCTAGGAGTTGCATGTATATCTGTATCAACACTTGGCAGAAGACAGTGGATTTGTCATTATGAGGGTGAGAGGGAATCTAACCTAGATTTTAATGCTACCATTATGAACATTCTAGGTTGTATAGGAGCTCTGACATTGTCCATTTAGAGGTTTGACAGTTTTTGGGTGGGTGGGGGCTTTTTTTCAACTCAAGAGCAGCTGCTGGAAGACCGAATGCAAACCAGGGAGTCACTGCCTTGCAATGGGGGAGCCACCAGCTGCCCCTGTCCAAACCAATGAGACTCATACATGACTGAATTGCCCATTTCCATGGCAAGACCATTCCAACACATGACTAACTCTAAATCTAACCCAATATGTATATACAATAATTCTGTTATCCTTTCTTCTGACATATGCCATCCAAGCAGTCCATTTCCATCTGTGAACTCACGACAGCAAGTTTTTGTAGCAAAGAGGGTCTGTATCAGTACATGTGTTAGAAAACAAAACATGTGTTTGAAATGGCATTAGTCTAGTTAAATTGGACTACGCAGAATGATCTATGCCCGCAAGCAAAAGAGGCTTATTTAAATGAAGAGGGGAAAGGGGATTTCTCACAGATCAGCGCAGAAAAATGAACTCCACAGAAGACCTTGAATATCCGCACATCCTAATTCAGTACCAGAATGGATTTTTAATATCAAAGGTAATGCAATATCCCAAAAATATTATTCTTTTATTATGGCTGTGTTACTCTGTTGAAATTGTATATATTATTGGCAAAGGGAGAACCTTTTAACCTACCTTTTGAAATGGCTTGAAAAACAGATATTGGCAGCAAATGTTGCAATAGATACTGTTAGATCTAAAAGCATTATCAGCATAACTAATTTAAGACACATGCCTTAGGAAATCCAAAATCTCTGTTGGTTCAAGATCCCTATTAACAGAATAGGGATCTGATTCTACGAAAAGAAATCTAAACTTAAAAATCTGATAGGCAAGAAAAATGTTTGCTATTTTAATATTTACATTTTAAATTCAAATTATTTGGGACTTTCTAGCATTTTTTTTAAAAACATGTAGTATAAGATTCCATAAGTGTTCAGTAGTTTATGCCTTTGAATTGGTTTTGATACTGTCTCCAGCTTAGCAGCTAGCCTTTTACCCTTCAAGAATATTGGTGTTCTGTTGGAATTGTGTGTCTTTATGTCATTTCAAACTTATGGTGACCATAAGGCAAGCCTATCACGGGGTTGTTGGGTTTTTTTGTTGTGTTGTTGCAATATTTGTTCAAAATAGATTTGTCATTGCCTCTTCTCAGGCTGAAAGAGATTGTGACTTTCCCATGGTCATCCAGTGAGTTTCATGGCTGAGCAGAGATTTCAAATCCTGGTCTCCAGAGTCATATGATGGCTCTTTCCCAGAACATCTCTGTTGGTATATATGCTTGGGCAAGCCACACACTTTTAGTCTCAGAAAACTTTGTGACAGGTTTGCCTTAGTCAAAACCATAAAATAACAGACTAATCAAGAAAAAAACAAAACAAAAAACAGTTTGAAGGCACATAACAGCAACAATGCGTTGTCAAAGGCTTTCATGGCCAGAATCTCTGGGTTGCTGTGAATTTTCTGGGCTATATGGCCATGTTCCAGAAGTATTCTCTCTTGACATTTCGCCCACATCTATGGCAGGCGTTGTGAGGTTTCTCACAACTTCTGAGAGGTCCCTCACAACCTCTGAGAATGCCTGCCATAGATGTGGGTGAAACTTCAGGAGATAATGTTTCTAGAACATGGCCATACATCCCAGAAAACTCACAGCAACTCAACAATATGTATATCCACAGATAATTCAACTCATGCTAGAAATGTCTTCTCTAATATCGGTTTTAGAAATCATCATGAGGACATTTGCTTGCAGTTGTGATTTTAACATACTAAGGAGTTTGGGTAGAAAAATCCAAAACTCTTTAGTATGTTAAAATCATTTATTATGTTAGAATCACTCAGAAAAGAGCAACACCAAACATTTGCAAGAGAGATGTAGATTTACACTTTAAACCATCATATACAGTTTGAGCATCTTTGTCTGGAATGCCTAAATCCAAAATGCTGATAAATCTTTGGCCTGAGAGGGTGACATTTTTGTTTTCTGTGAGTACACAAATTTTGTTTCATGCACACAGCTATCAAAGATGTTGTGTATAACCTGTTGTATCTGACATATAAATGAATATAATGTTCAGACTTGGGTTCCATCTCTAAGATATCTCATGTCAATACAGGTTTTCCAAAATGAGTAAATAAATATTCAGAAATCTAAAATACTTTTGGTCTTAAGCATTTGGCTAAGGAATATACTCAACATGTACCAGCAATATTCTTTGCTACATTAAAGCTTAATCACAGTTCTGTAAGCACTGGTTCCATTGTCTGGCTTTCCAGTGAAAATATATCACACATGGCTGTGTGCTCTCGCCTGGTTAGCATCTTTAATTCCTGCCTTTGCCTTTAGGTGATGTTCACTGCCTGTGAGATGGGGATTTTTGATCTCCTGAGAGAGTCAAAGGAGACACTGTCGACAAAGACCATTGCAGAGCGGCTAGGCAGCAGCATTCGTGGAATGGAGAGGCTTTTGGATGCCTGTGTTGGATTGAAGCTCCTGAGAGTAGACATAAAACAGGAAGGAGGTAACACTATCAACTACTCTACATCAGGTCACTATATTGTGCTACATCAAAATGGTGCTAATTGTCCTAGAACATGGGTGAAAAGTGCACCTTGTTTAGTCAAGCAGCACTACAGTGTGGGCAAGATAGCAAAAGAACGCACAAGTTAGGAAAATCTGCATTTGCCTAAGCTTATGGAGAAGGTACAGATTCTGCTATCATTCTTCCTCTTTCATAGAATCATAGAATCAAAGAGTTGGAAGAGACCTCATGGGCCATCCAGTCCAACCCCCTGCCAAGAAGCAGGAATATTGCATTCAAATCACCCCTGACAGATGGCCATCCAGCCTCAGCTTAAAAGCTTCCAAAGAAGGAGCCTCCACCACACTCCGGGGCAGAGAGTTCCACTGCTGAACGGCCCTCACAGTCAGGAAGTTCTTCCTAATGTTCAGATGGAATCTCCTCTCCTGTGCTTAGTTAATAGAGTGCTAATTACATTTGCACTTTGAATTAAAGTTGCAGCAGTTAGTGTAAGCTGAGGACAAAGTGAGAAAGTGGAAGGAGGAAGAAAATTGGCACATTTTAAAAGCAGCTAAAATAATGGGACAACAGAGAATTAATCAAATCAGAGCAGTTGTGAAATATGCAAAATCCTCATACAGGGGTAATTTATTTTAATTATTTTTTGTGGTAAAAAGGAAAATAGTTATGAGGGCTTCTAGGAAAAGCAATTATGTTTGTAAAGCAGGCATAAAAGACCCCTGATCTAGTCCACTCCCTTTTTTAAAAAATAAAGAAAATGGGAATGGGCTTCCTGCAATTTTTTGATTGGGATTTTAAAATTTTAACCACATTTTTCATAAGTTTGACGTGTGTCCAGAAGATGTCCTGAAAAGAAAGGTGATCAGAAATGATAAAAAATCAACACTAACTAGTAATTTTGTAGGATTGACAGCTGAATAGGTGTTCTGAATCTGGATTCGGTATGAATGGGCTCAGCACAGATCTCTGTCAAGAGGATATCAAAAATTGTCCTGTTGTAGGCAAAGGATATGTCTAAGGACCACATCACATAGATGAGGTCCTGTGGGGTGACTCCCCCTGTGCTGGCCTCATGATTTGCAATGGAAAAGGGAGCCCCACTGGAAGTGAGCTAGCATAATCTGATAGGCAGTGTGGGGCTCCGTGGCTCAACTGAGGCAAAAACATCCCACGACACTACAAATGACTCATATGATGAGGTCCTAAATCTATTCTTCTTTGTGGATTGTCATCATGGTATTTAATTTTGGTTTCCCTTTTTTTCTTTTTAAGCTTTTTATGGAAACACTGAAATATCAAATCTCTACCTCACCAGATCAGGTTCAAAGTCCCAGTATCATAATCTGATGTACTACTCCAAAACCATCTATCTGTGCTGGCACTATCTGACAGATGCTATAAGGTGAGATAGATAAGAATTGAACTTATGTTTCAGAAGAACAAGTGTACCCCCTGTCATAGAACCCATTCTATCCTCTTTTCATAGATTTGTTTTCAAGGCAATTGGAGAATATAACTGGGTATATTGGTAATTGTAAGCAAACAGTATCTGGTGTTCATTGCTGGTAAAGGAGAATTCATGGAAGAGGGAAAATGTTACTTTTTGGATTAAAGCTCTGATAATCCCCTTGAGCGTGAGGACTGGGGATTCTGAAAGCTATTTTTAAAAATCTTTTCAAGCTCTGGGACGACTTCAGAGTTGCTACAGTTATACTCTTTTGTTCTTGTTTCATTCTAAATACCAAATGCTGAAATTGCAATACCTTTGAGGGCAAGCCTATTGCAGGTGTGAGGAAACACCTAGGGAACACTTAGTCATAATAACACTATTTGTGGATATAGTTCTCTGGGGGATACCTGACAATGAGCAGCTGGCATGTAGGCGTTGGGATATCAAATGATGCTCTTGTCTGAGTGGAAGGGGGGGGGGGGGAAGACGGAAATGAGATTTTTCTGCTAATGGGAGCCACCATATGGTTCTCTGCTTAGCCTCCTGTTATTATTATCAGTATCATGATTATAAAATTCTTCCCAAATGGAACGAAGAAGTATGGTACTGATATTTTATATATGTTTATTGTAGGCCTGGGTAACAACGCAAAAATTTGTTTCTAAAATCGATTTGTATTTGGGGTTTTTTTTTCTGTTTCGATATTTAAAATAATTATAAAATTTTCCCTTAGAAAAGTTCGGTATTTACGAAATTTCGTTAATATTTACAAAACATTTTGTAAAGATGGCCCCCTTTTTTAAATTTAATTATTAATTTAGTAGAATAGGGAGGAGAAATTATTATTAAGGAGGGAAGGCAGGCACTCACTCTGGCGGGCCCTCAAGCGCTGCCGCCGAGTCGGGCCCGGCTCCTCCGAAGCTAAGGTTTCAGTGCGGAATTGGGAGAAGGGGCTCCCCAAAGGCCATCTAGTCCCGCCCTCTGCTATGGTCTCAATGCGAAATTGGGAGAAGGGCTCCCCAAAGGCCATCTAGCCCAGCCCTCCGCTAAGGTTTCAGTGCGGAATTGGGAGAACGAAGCACACCCACCGCAAAGGTGAGGAAGGAGGGACGGGCCGCCTTCCCGCTGAGGGTCGCTCGCCCTCTCGCTCGCTTGCTCAGCCGGCGCCTTCCCCGCCCTCTCCTCCTCCTCCTCCTCCTCCTCCTCCTCCTCCTCCTCCTCTTTCAGGCTCTGACTGGCTAAGGAGAGAGGAGAGCTCCCAGCAAGCATAGCCATCTTACGTATTTCCGAAATGGACGGAAATACAAAAATATTTGGCGCATGCCGTTTCGATATTTAAAAACACTTCCGGGTTTAAAAATAAGTTTTGAAATCGTTTTGTAATTGCTAAAATTAACGAATATTTAATGAATTACAAAATTAACGAACGAAACCGCCCAGGCCTAGTTTATTGATATAGAAACAAATACTGCATTTACCTGGGGTAGGGGCAGGAGTTAAGGCTAATCTTTTTAAAAGAAAGCAGATTTAGTCCAGAAGAAGCAATAAACAAGAAATGTGGGAAGATATGAAGTACAGGGTGAAGGCAGAAAAGAGGAAATCTCTAAAAATTTGAATATATATATACAAAATTGACATTTATATAATATCATTTTTATGAAAGACTACGGGACTGTGAAAGAACACAGCTTATATCCAACATACTGATATTTTTGATGTTCTCAAGTAGAGTTTCAAACCAGGTTACAGGGCAGATGCAGATTTGGTTGCCACGGTGGATGACCTATGCAGGGAACTGGACAAGGTGAAAGTGCCCTGTTGGTTCGGCTTTCCATACCAGTGACCATGGTATCCTTCTGAGCCGCCTCTCTGGGATGGGTCTTGGAACTATTGTTCTTCAGTGGCTCTGTTCTTCCCTGGTGGGACACTCTCAGAGTTTTTGGTGCTAGGAGGTACAGTAACTGGTTGATTCCCCAGTTACTGGTCTGTAAAGTCCCTCAGGGTTTGTTTTATCTTGTGTGCTGTTTATCATCTACACAAAACCACTGGAGGAGGTTGTCCAGAGTTTTGGGTTCAGATGTCACCAATATATTGATGATTCTCAGCTCTGCTAGTCCTTTACACTTAATTCCAAGGCAGCTGTTTCTATGCTAAACCAATGCATAACAACTGTAATGGTGACAAAGAAATTGAAGTTTAATCCAGACAAGATAGAGGTATTCCTGATCAATTTAAAGACAAATCTGGGAAAACAGACAGATCTCTTGAAAATACAGGTATGTAGTTTAAGGGTACTCCTGGACTGATCTCAGCCTGAAGGTGCATTACTGACCAGCAATTCTTTTGCATAGTCAAGGTGTGCCAACTGCACCCATTCCTGAAGAAGTTGCATTTGGCTACGGTGGTACCCATTTGGATACTTTAATGCACTCTATGTAGGTCTGCCTTTGAAAAAATGTTCAGAAACTTCAATTGGTCTAAAGAGCTGAAGCCATGGTGTTAATCTGAACTTGATTTAGGGAGCACACAACTTCCTTATTACAACAGTTCCATTAGCCACAATTTTCAGGTGCAATTCATATAACTGATGTTGATCTATAATATCCTTTTTGGCCAAGTTTGTAGAACCATATCTCCCTGTAAGAGCTCTAAGATTATCTGGAAATACATTTCCTAGTCCCACCAATTTCTCAAGCTCTCTTGTTTTTGGTACTTTTCTTGGTGGCCGCTCCTTGACTTTGAAATTCCCTCCATAGACAGCTAAGTTGGCCTCTTCTTTACTTTCCTTCTGGCAGCAGACAGAAACATTTTTCATTGCCACCAAGCTTTTACAAACTTACAAGAGTTGGGCTTTTGATGCTGTTTAAAGCCACACTGAGTCTCGTTGGGAATGAATAATAACAAAAACAATAACAACTTATTTTTCAGGATGAGGTCCTCACTTTGGGTAGCTTTGGGTCCAGTCTTGGGGTATAAAGTATTACTTAAATACATTGCTTTAATGTTTGAAATAGCAGAGTAGATTTATGCCCCATGGACTTAGAAGCCACCAGATACCAGTGTTTTTTGTTCCACTGTAATTTGCTCACACCCTTGGGAAGGACATGATGGAACCTCCTGCTATCAATTTTGGCATCCTACTTTCTATATCCTCACCTCTGAGGATGCTTGCCATAGATGCAGGCGAAACGTCAGGAGAAAAATTGCCTCCAGAACATGGCCATATAGCCCAGAAAAACCTACAACCCCGTTTGTATATCTTCTCTCCTACTGTCTTCTGTCTATGAGTGAAAGGTCTTCTGACACAACCAACTATAATATAAGCATTCTCTGCCATGTCTCCAATGTTAAACCCGTTCTGAAGTGTGTGTTGCGTAGGAGGCATGTTATATAAAATAAAAAGCACTTAAAAGTTAGCCTGTCAGATAAATTGTGCCCTTCTCTTTTTGGTTCTTAAGGGAGGGGAAAAACCAATATGAGAGAGCATTTGGCATTTCATCAAAAGATGTATTTGAGGCTCTTTACAGGTAAGGTTGCCATGCAATAACTTCATATCAAAGTACATCTCTGGTCTTTGTTGGTATATTTTGTATAAATCCCTGTGTCACTCTCATAGAACCGAATGTTAATTGTAATGATGGTTCTACCTAGAGTAGTCCCTCAATTAATTGAATAGTGAATCAGTACTTATGTAAATCCCTTTCATGCAATGGGTCTACTCTGGTTGGCAGTTATAGTTTAGACTAGTTTCAGGCAAAGTGTGGCCAATGGTCCATATGCAATCCCCAGAGCTATTTTGCAACCTCCAGAGCCCACTTCCTCCTGAGGTCAATAATTCCACCAAATGGCTTGCAGAGGGTCAGGAAGCATTTTCACCATGTCACTTCCAGGTCATTTTAGATGTCAAAATATCTTTTCTTAAAGCCAGAAGTGAACAAAAATTGAATGCCTAGTCAATCTGTGTTGTAAAAAGTCCTCCTAGAGAGCCTTTAGGGTCAGAGGTGTGTGGCAGAAATATGGCCTTTCTAGTACTTTGGGTGTACTAATGTATCTCACTAGCCTCTGACATCTGCCAATTCTTAATTTAGGCCATCTTTTTTCCTTCAAAGTTGGCTCTTTTCTGATACCAGCTAAGTAACAGTTAAGATCCAATCTGATTATGTAATATGTAAAACATTATAATGTATCCTGCTGGATTACAATATTCAGAATCCTTCATTTAACATACATTTCATTAATTCCTCATGCAGCAATTCAGCAATATCCCAAGGGCTTGAATGCACCATTGGACATGAGTTTTTTGCCTATAAAGGATGCCTCATTCCTGCATGAGGAACAACAAATTCATTGAATTACAGATCTCCCCCTCTTTTTAAAATGAATGTGTCAATCTGCAGATACTGAAGCATAGCCACCCCTTTTAATTAAGATGATAGTATTAATCTTTGAATTCATGTTTGTCACATAAAGTTAGTCCACATGGGTAATTACCACAATGTCTATTGCTGATGCAATTTCAAATCTGTAGGTCAGAGGAAGAAATGATAAAATTCATGTATGGACTGAATGCAACTTGGAGCATATGTGGCAGAGACGTGCTAGCTGCATTTAATCTTTCTCCATTCACTGTGATTTATGACCTTGGAGGTAAAAATTTTCAACTGTCTGACTTATTCAACTATGGAGATGTCAAAATGCTAAGCTCAAAACTGTCATGCATGGAGCAACTTTTGTCTTTAGATGCATAATTGACATTGAATTGAAGCAACTAAAACAGGAGGGAAGCTGATTCTATGGACTAATTATCTTAAATTTCTCAGCTGCAATCTCTGTACTGCTATAGCACAATGAGAATGCTTGGTAGGACATCCAGGTCCATCAAGCTCCTTCCCCTGTCTTATTATTATAGTTCTGCTATTATTTATTTATTTATTACCCACCTCTACATACAGCTCAAGGCGGGAGACAAAAGTTTTACTGATATATAGGAAGGATCAAGATACTCTTTCAATCCAAGGAATGAATGGCATTTCAATGAGGTTCTCAAGGTTTACATTCCAGTGGTGGAGAGGACAAAAGACTGGGACTAAACGTACCAGCACATTTTAGCTTATAACTCTCACTGTCCCTATCTGGGCTTAGAAGAAACACTATAAACTTTTACAATGGGGACTGGGGAACTGCTCAAAATGTTGGAAAACTACAAAATATTTCTGCCATAGCATGGGGTTGGGTGTCCTTATTCTGTTGCTGTAAATAGTCCCTTCTGAAGCTCAGATCCTGTGAAAAGGGACTATTTCAGGTCCCAGCATGTTTGGATTCCCCCAGAGGCTTTTGTAACATGTTCTTTATGCAGGCACCCTTTACTTGGAATAGGGAATGTCTGGCCCTTTGAATGTTTTTGCAATGCAACTTCCATCAGTTCTAGAAGCCAAGCGAGGCATAATTTTGATTGTAATTCAACAACCTCTAGACCAGTGGTTCTCAACCTGTGGGTCCCCAGATGTTTTGTCCTTCAACTCCCAGAAATCCTAACAGCTGGTAAACTGGTTGGGATTTCTGGGAGTTGTAGGCCAAAACACCCGGGGACCCACAGGTTGAGAACCATTGATTTAGACAATCAACACTTTCTGTAGCCTTTGTTGGAAACCAGCAGGAAGCCTAAGAGATCCTTCACTCTTCAGAGCATGCTGTTTTTAATTGTTGTAGTGTGACTTCAAGCCATTTCTTGTGTCACTATATGATCCAGTAAGGCAAATACCAGCCCCCATCCTGTTGTATTGTCAATGCCCTTCCCCATACCCATTCTGCTGTTTGAACAACTCACTTTGGCACTCGCAGTAGCCAAAGCTCATGCCATCAACTTTATTTTCTTGAAATGCAATGTGCAAATGTTTGAGTTCCACAACACTGCAGATGAAACAAAACTTAGCGATTTTGTTCATTGCTCTCAAGTTGGCTTGAGTTTTTACCAACTTTGTGAATGAGAGACCTCCAAGCCATTCTGTTCAAAGCTGAGGCATTTTGCAAACTGCTTTTAAAAACACACATTTCAAAACCAGGTGTGATATAAAAAACCAAAATGCCTGTCATGGAATGGAACACAGTTCACACACTGTCTGCCTGATGAGGACAATCTCTCCCCCCCCCACCCCCTCCCACACACACACACACACTCATACACACACACATTTCCAAAGAGCAGTTACTGCTATTCCAGGTGTAGGTTTTCTATGTCTAAATTAATTGTACTTTTTCTCTGAAAAGGAGGTGCTGGTGCTCTGGCCCATGAATGCATTTCATTGTATCCAAACTGTACAGTTACAATTTTTGATCTCTCCAAAGTAGTGGAAACAGCAAAAAAGCATTTTGTATCTTCAGAGGAACAGCGGATTACTTTTCATGAAGGTAAATATGAATCTTTTAAGGGACCTATTTTTCTATGCCTCCAGATTAAACTGGAAGCAAAGAGAGAGACGGACATATTTTCCCTTGTACAAACTATCTACCTCTCTTTAAGACAGGAATGGGACTCAGGGCAAACCATGAGTTACCTATAGAACACCAGGGTCATTTGGCCAACCAGATGTCAACCTATTAAAATGGGATTTTAAAAAATGAGAGTTTAAATTCTGGAAGTTTTGTGAGCTGCAATTCTTCCTAAAACAAGGAGTAACTCATGCTTATGCTTTGTTGCTCTGGGATTTTACAAAAATGATTTGCACTTTCTAAAATCTAGAAAGGATTCCCGAATTTGTGGTAATCTTCTAGTGTTTGTAAGGCCCTTTCACACTACACAATTATAACACTATCATTCTGATTAAGGAATTAGCTAGTTTTTTAAAATAGTGGAAATAACTGTTTTAAAGCAATTGTGGTTACCTTAATCAATGTTAAGATTCCAACCTGTGTGTTCAAAGACAATGTAGAAAAACAAAATGAAATCGTTGACTGCTTAGTTTAACCATATCTCTGCTGTAGCTGAGATATGGTTAATAACATATGATCTACATATGTTAATAACATATGATCTACATGATGTTAAAGTATAAAATGTAATCAGATCCTCATAAACCAACCATTTTATTTGTTGCCTGCCATATTCTCTATTGGCCTAATCATAGTAAAGAAAGATCGATAATTATTACATCAGTGGGGTTATTTTCTTGACACTTTTTAGCTTGATCTGCTGTTGTGTGGCAATGACCACAATGTTTAGATTAATTGTTTGAAAATTTTCCCCACTATAGATCATATTTGAATAATGTAACATGGCTGATTAAATGGAAATTTATGTTGAATTTATTTTTCCTCATTTTTCAATACAGGAGATTTTTTCAAAGATCCTATCCCAGAAGCTGATCTGTATATTTTAGCAAGGATCCTTCATGACTGGGCAGATGATAAATGTGTGCAGCTGCTTACAAAAGTGCAAAAGGTCTGCAAACCTGGTATGTAAGTATATAGGACCCCTAAGATTTGCCTGTGCATTACATCCTTCATGTAAAAAATAATTGTCCTATTATTTCTATGATACTACTTCATAGACCCAGTGTTTTCCAGAGACTGTTAACAACCATTTCTCACTGGCACTTCTTGGGACCACAGTGCTTTAAACACCACATATTGGTGCCGTCCAAGTAGTATGGTTCCTAATATTATTGACTAAATGTCTTATGAAGGGAAATATTGAGATGACCTGCAACAGAAGATGTGTCCTGAGCAATTTCTAATAAAAAGCATTAAATATATAAAGGGCAGTGTACACCATTTCAGAAAAATCTGTTTTCAGAGGTGGAGAGGGCACCTTTCGCCCTTCCATCTCATCAGACTTTCTTAGGTGTAACCTGACACTGGCAGTAATTCATCAACTCTACATCCTTCATCTTAAGAGACAGGTTCAATTGTAGATCTCAGGACTGAAACATCTGGCCAGTGTTTTGCACTTTTGCACTTGTTATGGGGGTGGGCTTTTGCAATGAGAAAAAATACGTTCAAGAACGTAAGAATTCAAGAATATTCTGATGTTCTGTTGTAATACAATGAACTTATATACAGTAGTGTAAGTTGATTTTGGATTAAAGTCAATGGCAGGTTTTGATGCCAAATGATTTTGATAGAATGGATACATCATGGTGGATAAGTCATGGTACAGTCCACAGAGAGCAGAAAACTCCAGTCATCCTTGGCCACCACTATCATTTCCCCAGGCATTCAAGAAGCCAGAAGCTGTAGCACAGTAGGGATAACAGAAGTAGTTGGTGCTTCTTTTAGGTCTTTCCAGGATGGACATAACTCTCATCTTTAATTGCTCTACTCAGAGATTGTCCCTTTATTGATAAGAGTTAAAGCATAGTAAGGGATCAATAAATATTTTATTTGCACTATGGACATTGCAGTATGATAGCAATCCTATATGGATGCAGCTAAATGTAAGAGGAAAAGATGTCACATGGATAAGTCAACCTAGGATTTTTGGGTCAGATTCAACTAATATTTCTAGACAGCATATATATACTATGCCAAGAGAAGATCCTTCATTGCTCCCCTCCACCTTTGCCCATGT
Source organism: Anolis sagrei (assembly GCF_037176765.1). Lineage (NCBI taxonomy): Eukaryota > Metazoa > Chordata > Lepidosauria > Squamata > Anolidae > Anolis > Anolis sagrei. Next base: position 98,384,857 of record NC_090023.1, on the reverse strand, counting down.
GTCTAGTCCATATTTCTGTTATTCACTTACAATAACAATCTGGAATAATGTCTGGCATTCTAATGATATGAACCTCCAACTTTTATATCTCCCTAGCCACCATGGCATGATAATCCACAACAGCTAAGGAAAGGGATTGGGATTGTCCTCTATTGGTAACAATCCAGAGTTTTCTTCACCTGGGTCACCTCCACTGACCATTTACTGACGTTTGAAGTTAGCTCCAAACTGCTGGCAACTAGACAACAAATTCCCACAAAAGCGTGTGAAAGAAAACCATTAATGTACAACAGGGCTGTGTTGTTTGTGTAATCACCACCTGGGCATCACACTGGTTCCACGATCTCCTATATAATAATCTGTACAGCAAAACCACTTTCTTCAATACCAGTTTGAAGCCACCTTAAATGGTCAATGTGAATGGGGCTTTTAATACAGAGCCTTGCTTTGCTTTTAAAATAACATTTTAAAAGAACATCTCACTGATCCACATTGTCACAATGATTTAATTTCATGGCACTTCCTGAGAGGCAAGTTAAGATAGTCTAGATATCTTAACTTGCATCTCTTATATCAGCCCCTAGGGAACAGAAAAGATACTGAGACATGAGTCCAATGTGAAGGCCACATGTTGTCCTGCTCTCTATAGCGTTAAATGAGCCCTAGTCCCATGTGAACAATGCTATCTTTGTGTTGAACTGATCTGTTGATGCTACAAAGCCAGTTGGGAGAAAAGGGACAGGTTGAGCTGTGCATTCCAGTGAATCTTCATGATCTTATATCCCAACTAGGTGGTGGAGTCCTGCTTGTTGAAACACTTCTGAATGAGGACAAAAGTGGGCCATTGGAAAGCCAACTGTATTCTCTTAACATGCTTGTTCAGACAGAAGGAAAAGAGAGGACTGCAACAGAGTTCACCAAACTGCTTATAGAAGCAGGTTTCCTGGAGACTGAAATCAAGAGAACGGGAAAGCTGTATGATGCCATTTTAGGCAGGAAATAATTTAGCCCCCGTTGCTTTAGAATGCAAGTAAAGTGAGTAATAATAGACTATGGTTCCAGCAGGGATCCCTCCTCCATCTAATTCACTAGATTAGCAATTATCATATCAGTAGCAATCTAACAGCTATGAAATGTTACAGAATGATTTTGTTTAATTATAGTCTACCTTAAAAGAGTGCTGCTTGGCCCCTTTCTGTCTATATTTCTACCTTAAATTTCCTTTACAATCCACATGGTACATACAGTAGTTGTAGGTAATCAACCAAGCCAATGGCTTGGGTCAGACACAGTATGGCATCATGGAATGTTAAGAAAATACTGATGGTGGAGATATCAGTCATGGAACAATGACAACAGTTCAGTGGTGAGAGAAATACAAATCTCACAAAGGCCTTTAGGAATCAGGAAGGATATTTTTGCTTGAGTGTAGTGCTGCTTACATAGGCCCAAGAAAGGAGTCTAATACATAGCTTGAGCAGGAATTTTGGTTTGTTGGGTAACTTGTGGTTTTCCAGATCATACAATTCCTTCATCATATGCCGGCTGTGATAGGAGTTGCAGTCCAATAACACTTGGATGATCACACATTCCCCATCTCTGTTGGAATCGACATTTAAGTATGCTATAGTAGAATATTTGTGCATTATGTACATTCAGTTAAGTGGTCTTTTGATGAAAGCAGCTAGTCTTTTTAACTATAGATCCTTCTTCTGCAAAGCATGGTAATTATTTTGGAAATATGGTTCACTCTGCCAAAAATATCACAGTTCTTTAATACTAGAGGCATGTATTTCAGAGAGAATCAAGTCAATATAAAAGCATGATGGAGTATGGTAGTTCCTCCATTTTTAAAAACCAGTTTACTAATAAAATACTATGAAATGTGGTTTCAAGTGGCAATGTAGTGATGATGACGATGATATCAATATATAAATAAATGAATATGCTGACTCTTTAGTTTAATTAGTAGAATTGTTTAATGCACAAGACTGAGTCCCAGTTGATGTGCCTTTCTCTAAAGACTTTGAGAGAGCAACCATATTAGTCTGTTGTAGCAAAACCAACTAAATTAATAAAGGTATTTTTGTGGACTAGAATCCATTTTGTGAATGAAGTCCTTCTCTGATTTGGTCGGCATAGATACATATAGTTGCAGAAAAGGAATAATTGTATCCAGTCAAGAGGGAAATGAACTGTAAATGAAATTGTGTAAACAGATTGTTCAGATATTAAAAATAAAGTAAAGACACAGTTACATCACCCATTAGATGGCACTGTTGCGTTGCACTTTAATTCAGACCAGCAAGTACCCATTTTCAGCATTGTATGCTAGACCTTATTCTAGAAGACCAGCAAACAGTAACCAGGCTATTTACTCCGCAAGAGGAATGGTGTCAGCAAAAATATGGAGGCCCCCTAGTTTAGCTGAAGAAACCTTCTTCTATGGTGACATGTTTTCCTGAAAATTGTGTTTGGAATATCCCCATCTAGGATAAAGCACACTTTCTAGAGGGGTTATTATTTTTCATATTTCATGTCTTTGATGCTTGAGTGCTAGCATTTATAAACATGAAGGCAAGGTAATGTAGAATTTGTTTGGCCCAAAGGGATTTAAAGTTGAAATTATATATATATATATATATATATATATATATATATATATATATAATCTCTCTCTAATAGGTATAAACATCTGTTTAGGAATTTTTACTTAACTCCAATGGGAATGAGGTGGGGACGTAAGAGGGAGTCAGGAGGACTCCAGTTCCTTCCCCCAGAGGCTCCATAAGCCAAATTACATCAGAGGGTACAGCCTTGACCCTACCCATCATAAGGTGCAGCTTTATAATGTTTTGATTGAGAACCAGTTTTCTCTTCTCCCCAGGTGAGAATGTTTTCATTCTATAAAAAAAGCATTCCTCTTCCCTAAGGAAGAGAATGGGAGAGCACAGCAAGAAAAAAAGTCCTCTACATAGGGAAAAACAAAACAAAGCTATCCATGAGCCCAGGCAAGTGCTTAGCCAGTTTCCCAGCACTGGCTGGCAGTGAAGGAGTTCTGGCTATCTCCAATCAGGCAGACGAAGAAGGGATTTAGTTATAAAAATTAGACAGGTTATTCTCTTCTGCCCCAATTTCTGATCCATCGTAGCAAGACTTCCTGCCCTTGGAAGTGGCTGGAGATTGCTAAAAAGGGTTTAGGATTGCTAAGAGGGTGGAGGAACATCTGGAAGGCCATATTTTGATTCATAGGCATTAGACTGTATGTTTCCTTTCCCTAGCCTATAGACCAGTCTGCATTCTACTTTGAACATAAATGCCCAGAAACACTAGCCATCATGGCCAATGTTAAGGAATTCTGGGAGCTGTTGTCCACACCTTCTAAAATCTCTGATGTAAAGCAAAATATTCCCAGTCTAATCCTGTAAAGAAAGAAACAAACTTCCACATCAACTGACAGGTACTGTGAATGTGGAAACTTACCCCGTGCAGTGATCCAAGTGGAAAGTGCTAGACAACAGTGTGCTTGTGCATCACATCACTTGGCACGAAATGAGACTGTCGGTAGATTTCTAACACAGGAACAGTAGGCGATTTCTAAAAGTGTGAAAATTCAGTAATATTTAATTATGTCTTTAATGACTAACTGGATCCATGTGAGAGCTGAAATTCACTGTATCAATATGAGTGTTGATGGCAGAGTGGATGCAGGATAACAAAGCCAGGAGATGACCAGGTAGGACAAGGAGTGGATTTGACATGTAAGATATATGCTACAAACAAACAAACAAAAAAGCAATAACACTTGAAAGTGGAGAAGTTTGGTGAAAGAGTTTAATTTAAACTTGAAACAATTTCAAAACCATGGATGTTTATACACAAATCAAGGAGGCAGTTGAAGGATTCACTGGATTTGCTGCTTCCGTCCCCAGGACCAACCTCTTCCCCATGTTCCAAATTGAGATTGAGATAAGTCATTTCATGCCAAATGTCCCCCCAATAGAAAATAATGAGGGACAGAAGTCAGAAGGGACTTTTTATTTATACATGTTAATTTATATATCCTTATGAGATCTTGCCTTTAGGACTCATAGCTATATAGACTCATACAAACATGGGAAATATATGTCTTACTTTCCACTGAGCTTTTACATCTCTCAAGTGAACATAAATGGGATAAATGTAATGGGCTCTCCCAGTTGTGTGCATGGCTATTTTTTATCTCAGTGTGGGACAGGCTTTGAATCAGATTGAAGTAGTGGTGGTGGGTCAGTGTGGCTAATGGTTGGAGTTTTGAATTAGGGCTCCAGGAGACTAGGGATCCTTCCACACAGCCCTAGAACTCAGAATATCAAGACAGAAAATACCACAATATCTGCTTTGAACTGGGTTATCAGAGTCCACACTGCCATATGTTCCAATACAAAGCAGATAATGTGGGATTTTATTCAGCTGTGTGGAAGAGGTCCAAGATTTGAATCCTCATGCATCCATGGAAACTTACAACATAATACTGGGCAAGTTGTTCTCTCTCAGCCTTGGGCAAAGGCAGTAGCATACCTCCTCTGAGTAAATCATGCCAAGAACACCCTAGGATAAGGTAGCCATAATTCAGAGTCAACGTAAAACCACATAAAAGCATCAATACTGCTGGAAAGGAGATGTTAGCACTTCCTAATATATTCTTATCTGAATTGCTCACAATCTCAGTGTTGTAGGGATGTTGTTAAAATACCATTACTTTTATCATGTCTCATGGGAGTAACCATGTAAACAGCCAAGACACATGCAAGCCAAACATAGTATGGCCTTTGGTGGATTACAATCAACTTCTTCACAGTTGTGTAAGGAGTGGAGATGAAGATATTGATTCCCCAAATAAGAATTCTACTCCTCATGTAATTTTGCGTCCGTTGCCAAATTTCTGGCAGTGCACACCAACATACTGAAATTTATAAATATACCCAAAAGTCTTGCATTTGCCATATTCACATTTCCTAGGGAAATTTGTCTGCTCCTTTTTTGAGTTAGCATCCTGCATTGCAGTTATGGATTTGTAACCTAGAGTTACAGAGCAATAACTGCTCCACATTCACCTATGACATAATTGCAAATACCACTCCAGCTGAACCAATTTTAAATTCAAGACAGCTACTCTGAGCAACAAAGTGTGGATGAGTTGGGTGTCAGGATTACTTAGCTTCCACTCATTCTACCATGGCTGAGGGGTCAGGAGAGGACCAATTGGACCATGGCTTGAGGCCAGAGTTGAAAAGCCACATCATTTTGAGATGGCCTAATTGCCCACGGTAGAGGTTTTCATCACATAGAATCATGGAATCATGGAGTTGGAAGAGACCACAGGGGTCATCTAGTCCAGCCCCTGCCATGCAGGAAAAGCACAATCAAAGTATCACTGACAGACTGTTTTAAAGTTTCCAAGTAAGGAGCTTCCACCACATTCCAAAGCAGAGAATTCCACTGTTGAACAGCTTGTCTACAAAGACATCAAGATCTTTCTCACATGGACTGTTGTCAATCCAGGTATCACCCATTCTGTAACCTTGCATTTCATTTTTTCTGCCTAAATGTAGCATCTTACATTTATCCTTGTTGAAATTCATTTTGTTAGTTTTGGCCCAGCTCTCTACTCTGTTAAGGCCATTCTGAATTCTGATCCTATTGTCTAGAGTATCAGCTATCCCTCCTGATTTGGTGTCATCTGCAAACTTGTTAAGCATACATTCTAAACCTTCATCCAAGTCATTAATTAAGCTGTTGAAGAGTTCTGGGCCCAGGACCAAGCCCTGCGGCACTCCACTAGTCACTTCTTTTTGGGATGAAGAGGAACAATTGGTGAACACCCCTTTGGGTTTGTTCACTTTACAAATTACAGGTCCAATTACATCAGTGTTTCCCAACCTTTTTTTTTTTTTTTTTTACCAGGGACCAATCTCCAATATTAGTACAAATCAGTTTTTGGTCAACTTTACATTCAGTTTGGTTATTGGGGGTGCTGATTTGGAAAATAGCATTGGATAGACCACATCAGCTGTGCAGTGCAGACCCATATAATCCAGTTCAATGACTTAAACTGCATTCTGAAACTGCAATATTTGGCAGCATAGATCCAGCCTCACATGGGGCAGAATAATAATGAGGGGGCATGCTTTTATTTAGTCCCTCCCTGTGGTTACACCTTGTTTCATGAGATTTGTGGAAGAAAAGTGGACCTCTGTTGATACAAGCAACTGCTTACAGTAAGTGATGCTTCGACACATGGTCATGCTGGAATTCACTACATAACAATTTTATTATGGTGCTACATAGTATACATAGTCATATAGGATTTGGCATCTTACTTTAAATCAGACCTGCAATGGGAACTTCTCAAAACTGCTTGAAATGTTAAAGAAAGTCCTTTTGAATCCATTGATGTCTGTCTTGCTACAAATTTCTTTTCAATACCTGTCATCTCTAAAAAAAAACTCCAATTATCTTGTCATAGTCCCTATTTTACTGCTGCTACAGTTATTTATTTCTCTCTGTCTGTGCATGTGCATGCATGTGTGTGTGCATTTGTGGGAAATAAAAGAAAGAGCAGCACTAGATTTGCTGGATTGTACTCATGGAGTATAAGCTGTCTGTTTATCTGGACAGATCAAACATTGTATTTATAATCCTGCCATGCGGCTTTCAGACGCTCCAAATCTAGACTATGCAGGATTTCTTCTTCCTCTCTCACCTCCTCCCTTTGCAGCTTTCAGCTCTGGCACTTGATGACTGTACCTGAGAGTTTTGATGCATCACAAGGTGACCTTGCCCATAGCTGCTCTTTCTTATGTAAGTTGCACACACTTCCATTCTGAGTGCACACACGTCAATTTCCATAAACAATGGAGCAATCTTTTTGTAGAAAACATGGGAAAACACAGAAATTGTACTAAAAATGGAACAGACTGAAAGGAGTAGCAGACAAAAGGCTAGCTGAGTCACAGTTTTTCCTCCATAGCAGGTTAAAGGGAAACATTTTGTACAGGTCAAGGGGACAAAATATTTGTTCTTGAGGAAAGAGAAATAGGCAGTGTTTAGGGATGTGTTCCCCAAATTTCTAACAAACAGATCACTTTTTTAAAAGGTTAAAATGACCTTTACAGGAGTAGCTTTTAAAGGAATAAGGTTAAAGAACAAGAAATGTTGCTCCTCCAAAAGTCTCTCTGGGGCCCCATCTACACTGCTATATAATTCAGATTATCAAATCAGATAATCTACATTATCTGTTTTGAAGTGGATTATATGAGTCTACACTGCCATATAATCCAGTTCAAACAGATAATCTGGATTTTATATGGCAGTGTAGAAGGGACCTGGGATTCAAGGCACAGCTGGAGTTTTACTATTTTGGTATTGCCACAGACCATCTACTCAGGTCATTCTAGTTCAGAAAGTGAAATTCACATGCTCTAGTTGATATACAACACCTTTTCCACCAGTATGCTGATCCTCTTTCATACAGTGAGGACTTTGTTTATTTATTTATTTAAAACATTTATATTCCACCCTTCTCACCTCAAAGGGGGCTTAGGGCAGAGCACAGCATATACACAGCAAACATTCAATGCCAGTACACAGATTCACATACAATACAGAAACATTAAAAACATTTATCAAAATATTAAAATACATTTAAAACCGTCCTAGTCATCCACATCAAATCTAATGGTGATGTGAAAAATAATTACAATTCAAAATACAATTGGTCCTTGATATCCACTGAGGTTTGATTCCAGAACCCTTTATGGATACTAAAATCTGTGGATGCTCAAGCTCAATTATATATTGTGGTGTAATCAAATTGCATCCTTTATATACAATGGTCAGGAATTCAAACATGTGCCAGAAAGAGTCTGAGAATTTGTGAAATGCTGGGAGGCTACAGCAGGGTATATCTATACAACAGTGTAGTGTTAGATGCATGACAAAATCAAGGATTGCTTTTTGGTGTTTTCCCCAAATATTTTTGAACTGTGTTTGATTGAATCTGGGAATGTAGAACTGATGGATAAGGAGGGCCAACTGTTGCCAATGAAGGAAAAGGCTATGGCAGTAGTTCCTGTGGAAACATCAATGCCTGGATGGGGAATATGTTAGATTGATAACATACAGATTGAAGCACACACCTCATATTTAAGAAGCACTACTTTAAGTATGTTTTTTCACAACTTTCTCAATATTGATCTCTGCTTTTCTACTGATAAATTGCCAATGATTTTCTCCAACCTTCAGCATTCTCATACTTTCATACTTCCAGAATTCTGTTTCATAAAAACCCGACCTTCATCCACCTGCCTGTTAAAATTTTCATCTATCTGTATGACCAGTCTGCTGATTAGATCTATGGACTGGCTATGATAAAGGCTACTTCAAGGCCTTTGCTATATCTTCCTATGGTTCCTTATCCTTTTAGACTAGACAGCTCTGAAGTAAGGTCCTTTTAAATTAAAGTACTGTCCTTTAGAGAGTACAACATATGGCCATCCTTGTGTGTGTGTTGCTTAAACAGGACTTCCGCCTACTGTGAGAAACAATGCCAACTGAAGTATTTTTCTGAAATAAAGACAATGTGCGGAGGAAAAAAAATCATTTAAAAAAAGAGAAGAAAAAAGCAGAGCAACTTCATTTGTTCAGCAAATAGGCAAGGGCCATCCTTCTCCTTTCCAGCTATGTGTACAGAATGTTCCTTTAAAGTACTATCTTCATTTGATGTCAGCAAAATATCAACTGTTTCTAACCATTTGAATCTGCTCATTTATGTCAGTAACTTTTCCTCTGATGGTCATCAGTATAGTCAGGTTTTCTTGTAATCAATGAAAGGGTAAGAAATGTGTCAGGCTGAATTGTCCTTATTAGTGGTGGAAAATATTTGACAGAAAGCTGAACTAATATGATGTCTTTGCTCTGGCTTTGATCTTTGGGAATTAAACTCAGGCTATCCCCTAATTATTATTGCTGGGTGTCAGACTCTGCATCCTAAAACAAAATTAAATTAAAAATTAAAAAGGAACAGCATGGAGGAGGGGAGGGGGAGGAAATTTGGCAGCGTATAGAGATTACTGGGAGACATGTTCAAACTGATGAACTGATTTTAAGCATATGTGCAGAAAGGAATGAGTGCAAATATCTGCTTCCTCACACCTTTGCTTTCTCCTACATGTATAGATTTCCCTTATTCCAAGAGACAGTCTTGTTTAAGCAAGTATAGACATGTGTCATACTTTGATAGTAGTGTGTTTGGTTCCAACCAATGGTGTAGGAATAAAATTTGAAGGGCAAGCCTGTATCCAGGTCCCACTCTGTGGCAACACTAGCACAGGATGTCCAAAAGTACAGGTGCCTGTGTTGGTGTACATCAGTTTCTAGCAGTTTTCTTCACTTTCAGAATATGTAATTCCATCCCCCAATAGATTATGACAGAGCTATCTCATAACAATACATTATTTCTGAAAAAAGATACTGTAGATACTGAAGGGATACTGAAGCGATAAAAATATTTTTATTTGCATCATGGCCACTGCAATATGATAGCAATACTATAGGGATGCGACTAAATGCAAGAGGGAACGGAGAATTGTGGAACAGAATGTCAATGTCCCTGATAATTAATTTTTTTTAAAAAAAAAAAATCCAAATCTTCAAGCCCTTGTACCCCCATTTTCCTCTCTTTCATGCAATGCTAATTTGGCTATTTGCAAAATGTTTTAGACAAAGAAACAGTAACTTTTGAAAGGAAGAAGAAATCTTGATAATTATTCAAAATGTTCTGCAGTAGACAGTGCTCTCTAACACAGGTTTGAAACATGGTACTTATTTGCTAAAAGCTCATGGTTTTGTCATTTGAAAAAATCAGCTTATTTAATGTATGTGATATTCAATTATTTACCTAAATATCAAAGCCTCTTGTTAGTCAGATTCGTGATTCACACAAGAACACATAGGAAAAAACTTAATCACATATGACATGAAGCACATAAAAATTTGCCACCAAGGGCAGGGGTAAGCTAACAGCCCCAGGAAGGACAGCTGGGAAACCACAGGGAAGAATCAGGCATCCTGAAAGAAAAATAAGCAGCAGGTGAGAATCAGAGGGGTCCCCAACCTACAAAGGTCTCAGTTTTGCAGGAACAATCCAGATTAATCCTCTATCATAGTTCTTTTACTTTTCTTTTACTCTCAGTATCTCGCTCCTCCTTCCATGACTATCTTGCTAACAGTTGTACAAACCATATGTACCTCAAACCACGAATGGAAATTGTACTATGGCTTCAACCATTTGAGAGAGCAGGAAGAGTAGGGAACCTGCAGCAATCACAATATAGTTCAGTGATTCCCATGACAGACCAGTATTTTTCCTCATACTGTACACTTTCTCATGATAGCTCTGGTGCTACCTGAAGATTGAGAAAATTAGAAAAAGGGTAGAGAGATGAGATATGCTCTTATGGTTAGAGAAGAAAGTCTCAACCCTGAGACTGCAGAGATTTCAGCTAGGACTGCAGATAAGAAGGTCCATGCCTGGTGAGCTTCCACTAAACCAGATCAGCCACAACAGAGAACAAAACATTCCAGGTTGAAGGCAAACTATAGAGGCTTATTATAATTTGGCAAAAAGGGATGCAAGTACTAGGTTACCATTCAAAATGTACAAGCATACATTTACAGTAAAATACAAGATATTTTATTCACTTTTGACAGATATTCAGACTTTCCGTGCCTCCTCCTGATTGGGAAACAATCTAGCTAGGATCTACGCAGGAATTGGATGGGGGTTTCCCTGATGTCGTAGATGGGAGGAGGGGATCCCCATGGCAGAAAGAACAGCTGATTATTGGTAGGGTTAAAGGTCTAGTCCATTGCAGAGATACCCCTGTGGAGGAAGTGAAGCTGAAGAGGATGGTGTGGGTATTCAAATGATTCCTTGATTTCTTTAGTGTTCAGTTCCAAGAAGACAAAGGAGCAAAACCTGGAAAACAAAAGGTGGTAATCCTGGGTGACCAGAGGCCTGACTGCCCTTTTCAGAAGGCTAATGTATTCATATTTGTTTTAGCCTTCTCTTCCATGGGAACCATAAGCCTCCAGTCACATTTAAACAGTAAACAGTCTAAACAGTGCCCTGGTGATAAAGGGATTATTTGTCTCACATACCTGCACAATGGAACAAATAGTATCTAGCTTGGGAGGTCACTGAGGGGATCTTCCTAATTGTTCCGCTGTCTCCTTTCCCAGAAGTTTATGTAAATATGGGCACTAGGGGAAGTAGATGTAAGAAATAAAATTATTAGTAGTAAGAAATAACATGATGGTGATGATGATTGTTCGGGGTACAGTTGCTGCTTGGTCCTTCCCGGAGCCTCCAGCAGCTTCGATGCTGTAGAACTTTGAAAGAGTGGATTTAAAAAAAAATCGAAAAATCATAAATCTTGCTTGGAGTCTCTCTGACAGTCTGGATTAATTTGGAGAGTGGGGTGCCATGGCTTGACAACAAAACACAGTACATTTATGCACATATAAAAACTCCCCATTGGTGGTCTGGCTTTCCATCACACCAGACCTAGTGCCCACAAATGAGTAGAGATGACACCTCTCTGGGAACAGAACCAACATTTTGAAAGACATGATCTTGTCACCAGGTGCCCAGTGACAGCCATCTCTCCAGAGCCCTTTGGCTAGCTACCATGACATCAAAAGGCAGCCTAGGTAAACGCCATCCTTTACCCCTTTTGCTACAGAGTGCAGTGAAAAGGGAATGGTGGCACTGACCCGTGTAGAGAGCTGAACCAGTTTGAATTAGAACCGGTCCATATCAACCTAGACTTCTGCTAATATGGGTACAAACCAGGTTAAATAGTTTTACCCCACATTGTGGATCAGAAGTCCTGGACATCATGTGGATGTCCAGGAGCAACTTCTGGCCAATTCAGGGTTTCTGGCCAATGTCGACAAACCTTATGTTTCATTTGTCTTAGGTACATCAGAGGCTATGATGATGTTTTGGTAGATGCTGGGCCCAGATGACAGCGTGAAGGAATTGGACACCTGATATAATGGCAAAATATCAGGGCACAGAAACTACTGGCAGAACAGACTGTTTAATAAGATATATATGGAAGTTGAGAAGAAGCACTTTAGCATTCAGTTTCTGTAGGTTACTAATACTACTGTGGTTCAGTTCATATCTGGCAATTGATTTATTACAGAAATTTTTCTGGCTTCTGGTAGGGGTAAAATATGGATTTCTCTTATCCTTTGCCACATGTACACTGGATGCTTGGTTGAAATGTCAACTGTGAACTGCATTGTGGTTTCCTAATTGCTGTTGGCAGGTGGAAGCATCAGCAACTGAAAACCACAAGTAAATCAGTCTTACAATGAGGCATAGTTTATTTACTCTTGAGTCTTCCTGTCAAAGCACTGGAAATATTTATAACATCTAACAGAGAGCACACAAATCATTTCTACACATGACATATGTAGGTGTGTCTAGATGATGATTTAATTAACAGGAAAATATTTAATGAGTCTGTAATTCACCTCTGTGACAGTGTCTCAGGGTGGGGGATGAGGGAACCTGCAGAAGGAGTTTGTGAAATGATACCTGGAGTGAGGCATAAAGCCAGGTATTATGAAGGAATTTGAAATGTTGTTGTCCTTGCTTCTTGCCCACCCAGAGTTAACTCCAGAAGCACTTGATGTTTTGACTTTCCAAAATATTTTTTAAGTTGTTGTGGGAAAACTTTTATTGGTGACTCAGCAGCACTGTATAATGTATTTAATTAGAAGGATGATAAGACATGAGTCATACTGAAATCTACGCCACTCAGTGCAGTATTCTCCAACCTGGTGCCTTCCAGAAAAGGTTTACTCACTATTAGGTCAAAAATGGGGCACTGGCAAACTCTTAAATCCTAGAATCACCCTTGTGCTACAGAAAGAACTGTGTACACAGCTTGAGCTGCCTAGATTACGCTGTTCCCTCTCAGGTCCTTTCACACTATACAATTATAGTGATATGGTCCATTTTATCTTCCATAATTCCATTCTATTGAGTCCTGGGGTTTGGGGAAGAGCATTTAGAATTCTCTGCCAGAGAGCTATAGAGCTTCACAAACACTCCAAAAAATGTCATTCCATCGGATTGTAGCCGTGGCAGTTAAAGTGGTGCTATAACTGTGTATTGTGAAATAAGACATGACAAACCAATCCATTTTTGCATCTAGAACTAGGAGGGAGCTTGTATATCTGTTTTTTTTAATAGCTGACATCCTGTTAGGGACATACCGTATTTACCGTATTTAATCAAATCTAATCCACACCTCAATTTTCAAAACCCTGAAACCAAAAAAAAAAGCCACCAAATATAATGTAGGTTAAAGGTTATCCCCTGACATTAAGTCCAGTCATGTCTGACTCTGGGGTGTGGTGCTCATCTCCATTTTTAAACCGAAGAGCCAGCGTTGTCCATAGACACCTCCACGGTCATGTGGCTGGCATGACTGCATGGAGCGCCGTTACCTTCCCACCGGTATTGTTTTAAAAAGGTGTACATTACAGTGCTTAGAATTCCTTCCTGAGAAATAAAAAGTGTTAGACCACCAAATCTTCCACCAATGGAAAGTAACACCAGAGAATCAGGTAACCCTTGATAGGAAGATGTGAAGGAAAGGAAGACAGGGGAAAATCAAAAGCAGAGAAAATGAAAGGGGGGAAAAGCAGGATGAGAAGGAAGAAAGGAGAAGATGGCTGGAAGATGGAAAGATGGTAAGAAAAGAGAAAGAAAGGAAATGAAGGAGGGTGAAAGGGTGGGAGCAAGGAACAAAAAGGAAGGAAGAAGGAAGAGGAAAGAAGAAGAAAAAAGAAGGAAAAGGAAAAAGGAAAAAAGAGGAAGGAAGAAAAGAATGTGAGAGGAAAAGAAAGAAGAGGATGAGAAGGTAGAAAGAGAAGATGGTTGGAGGATAGAAAGAAAGCAAGAAAAGAGGAAGGGAAGGGGGGCCAGAGGGAAGGAGGAAAATGGTGTTCTGAATTTTTCTACTTCATTCACTGTTTCCTAAAAACAGGAAAGTAGATAGTTTTTTGGTCTGGCTTGCTTTATAGGCTGGATCTTACTTTTGAAAATGAACCACATCATGAAAGCTTTCACATATATACAAGGCCTCACACAAGGAATGCCATAGAGCCTGGGAGACACTCTTGAGAGCTGTCTGCAATGTTTGAGTGAGATTGATGGATTATTTACTCTATTCTGATGTTCTTGTGAATTTATTGATTGTGGAAGAGCAAATTGCTAAGTGTTCTGTCTGAATTTCAGGAAGGCATCTCTCATCCTAAAATGATCCAGACAGCATCAGGGGGGAGTAATTATCAGCTAGTAGTGTAATGAAAGTCACTTGCATAAGGTTGTAAGAACAAATTTGAATTTAGTCTTTCTGTAGTCAAGACAATTAAAGAAACACACACAGTGGTACTGAGTTGTGAAATGACACAATTAATCAAGAACAATGAACAACACACTCCGAATTTACAGTATAAAGATGTGTAAAAGGCAAACCATAAGCTTTATTATCAAAGTTTTAATATCAGTACTGGACATTGTTTGTAAGATTAAACTAGAGATGAGAGAGGAAAGGGATTTGGAATTGTAACTATGAGGGTGCTGGGGGTTTTTTTTGGGGGGGGGGAGGGTGCTCTTATTCAATGTCTTCCTCCACCCGTTTCCACCAGTGTAGTCCTTTACCTCTACTGCTGCCATTCTCTGATTCCTTTCTTTCCCCATTGATAAAGGAGTGTGGGATCCATATGATTACATCAGTCCTAATGTAACAGAAAGGGAGTTTGCACTTAAGCTGGAAACAATCTGGTGCATTCATGCTCCAGATTGGTCCCAGGGTGAAAGTAATGGTTGCCAGATGCACTCGGGTAAACCAGCTACATTGGCATTTAGACAGTCATTGGCATTTAGACAGGACCAACATCTCATTAGCTTCACTGGACCATCATCTTGTTGTCTGTGCTGCCAGCACTGCTTCTTGCCAGTTATGGGGCTTCATGGGACCACCTGTTTGTTGTTTGTCATGTCTATGATTTCATAATGGGTGGCTGCATGACCAGCAAGGAGGGAGTAGATTAACTCCTTCTTCTTGATGGTTGCCTGGGTGCCTCATTCTGACTTTACAGATGTGATCTCATCAGCCAGGTTCTCACATGGGGCTCCGTGACCAGCAATGAGTGGTAGCATCAAGATGTCTTATTTCTAAATTAAAGCAGTTGAGATGGGTGGTCACAAAAAAATCCTGATGTTTGCAATTTGGAAATGAATCACTTAAATGTCCCACTGCAGAAGAAAATGAACACATTGGAACATATTTTTGAGAATTTGCTCTGCATGCACAATGCTTTTTTTTTGTTTCAATGCAGCATTGTAGTGCAATTTTTCTATGGGGTGAGGAGAGTGTGTGAAGGAACCCGAGTATGAAGGAACCCAGACGTCTTCATGTCTGCACGAGTCTTTTTTACTAAGTCCATGGGTCTGTTGGGGAGGCAGCAGAAGTAGGATGTGGTGCTTAGCTCAGCCAGATACCAAACAGCTGTTTAGCTGAGCACAAAATGGGGAGGGGGGCTTACAGAAGTTATGGCTGGGGTCCTTCTCCCTCCTCCTAAGAGGTGAGACTTTTTTAAATACAAAAAAACACAGCAAATTAGAGGTAACAAGGAGATTCAATTTCTAAATGAAGCAACCATGTCCAGATTCTCAAGTGGACACAGGGTTCTCCCATCAACCAAGGATCACTACAATCAAAGACTCCTGAAAAGAAAACCTGTTTTTGAAAATGGCTCAAAATATGAGATCTTGCTGAGGAAACAAGGAGAATAAGTACAAGAATATTTTCACACATGGCTGAAAGCAATTCTTGCTTCACTTCGTTTCTAACATCAAATTAATCTACATTGGACAGAATGTTCATTTGCATTACAGATACTTTAGCTCTGCATTAATCTCTTCTACCTTAACAACATTCAGATGTTAACATTATTGCACAACACATGCTGAGATGAAATTAGATTATGAGGCTGTTATGCATTTTAATACACCTTAACAATCATAAAGTATAGATGAGGACCAAGAAGGCTAACAGATGGGCCCACAGTTTTTTAGATTTGTATTTTCCTACTTCTTCATTAATATCCAAAGTGGATTTCATGCATTAACTCTCACAGACAGCCAGTACTGTTTCTCATACAAGTTCTGTTCAAAGTAGGGAATATTAAACATGTTTGTATTTCAAACGGGTAGATAAAAGTAAGAAAAGCAGTACAAGTTATTAAGTTTTTTTCTATTAATATACTTTCAATCCATAAGATACAGAATCTAAGTACGAATAGTAGTGAAATCATTGTTGAGATTTAATAAATATTTATTAGTACAGTGAGCTCTTGGTTTTCACTGGGTTTGCTTCCGTGGATATCAAAATTTGTAGGTGCTTAATTCATATCATGTACAATGGTGTAGTAAAATTGTGTTCCTTATATAAAATAATAAAATCAATGTTTGCTGTTTGGACAATTGAAAAAATATTTTCAAGCTATATATGGTGGGATCTATACATATACTTAGAAAGATGTATACTAAAGGCAGTTTTCTGTGGGTTTTTTAAATTAATATTCAAAGGCACTAATTACACAAGTGATTTGAAATTCAAACCATTTTTAATGTAAAGCAGACAAAAGTCTTAAAGAAGAGAAATACAAACTTAGCAGGATTATTTCCTCAATTTGTTGTTGGGAATCCCATAAATGACAATGTGGAACATCGCAGTCTTGGCCCGCATGAAGCACCTTTCTGTTCTCAGCATGCATTGAGTTTCACTTTTGTGTTGGGCTGTGAGGTATTTTGGATCTTAGGTTTATGCTATTGTTTATGCCATAGGTTTATGCTATTTTTGCTCATTTTCATTCTGCAAAAAATAATAATGCAGTTTTGGTAGAAAGTGCCAAAACATTGAACAAACAACAAAATATTTTAATGGTTGACATTTTTTCTGAACATGTCATACTGAGAAAAAAGATGAGCATTCTTTAAACTTTACTTCCAAATAATCTGCTCAACAATTCATTCGTGTTGGTTGTGCTGGCAGGAGACATACATTCACCAACATGCCAGGCTAGGAGAAAACAGAATTAAACCCAAGCAAATGCATATGTCTCCAGGTAGGCAGGCAGGGAGGTAGGTAGGTAGACAGACAGGGATATAGATATAGATAGATATGAGAGAGAAAATTAGAGAATACTCTCAGGAGAATGATCAAACCTAAATATTAGGAATGTGAAAGAAGAGGAAAAGCTGCTATTATGCTCCAAAAATAGAAAAGGGTGGGAGAGTCAGACTACAGTAGAAATGAGATTGTTGTAAGACATGAATACAGCTTCAGTATCATAACACTTTCTTAACAAAGAAATATACTCATTTATATTAATGTAACATATATTTCTGAAATGTCAAAAACTTATAAAAATAATAAAATACTGTGATTAGATACATTTTAAATTACCTTCACGATAATAGCCAACAATATTTGCTCATGAATACATAATCAATGAAATGATTACTGTTAGGGGGGGGGGGTTTGTTGCAAGACTGCAAAGCCATAATAACATAATTAACTCATCTAGAACTCCATTTTGGTATTGTTTTCAAGTATAATTCTACAAACATTTATTATTTGCACACTTGAACCCTATTCCCCCCACCCCCACTGCCTTCAAGAAACGTCTTTTCAAGATCACAATGAGCACACATATACTCCATTAATGCTTGTGTGAAATTTGTAATTCTGTAGAGTAAGTGTGATTGCCATAAAGAAGATACATGCCAATTTTGGGGGGTTGGAATGCACTTCATCACATGTGGGGCTGCAAGTGTTGTAGGATGCTTTCAGCACAGTAGTTGTACAGAGTACCCACACCACATCATACGATGCAAGTTCACTTCCAGTGGGGCTCCATAGAAGAACTTTGCACCATAAGGAACAACAGAGTCAGCATGGCGGGAGATGCATAGCAACACTTCCCCACATGTGATGGAGAAGTGTCGCTGCAAGTGAGGCAGGCCACCAGGATTGCCCCGTTGCCCTGCCCATGAGATCTCATCAATGTGACAAGGTCCTTAGAGTTAATTCAATAGGAATAATATAAGACATGATTAGTGTAAGTCCTATTGATTTCAACAAACACACAAATTGCCCTAAGCCTTGTAAGTTGTTCTGTTGACTCAATTGGGATAGAGGACCCTATCTTTTTGCCAAGATGGACAGCTAATTTGAATCAAACTCTGTGCATTCAGTTGTGGTCATCTTGGAGAAATAGATTGGATCCATAGTGTGAACATCTCATTAGGTGAAAAGTTGGAAACAAACACTTTGAAAGAGGTTGCAGTGAATGCAGGAAAAGGATATTCCTGTATCCGGAGGCATAATATTTTTTTAAAAAATATATTTCATTTTCAGCAAATTGCTTGAGTATGTAGTGAATGGGCAGGAAATAGATTTGACCCATTGAAGGAAGTAGATTATTTGATCCATTTCAATTTGATATCAGGCCTGGATTTTAGAATGAAACAGCTTTGGTTGATTTGACAGAGAAACCTGTTCTGGGAGAAATTCTTGATAATTCTGAAGAAAAAAATGCTATAGTAATTCCACTTCTTACCAGTACTTGTAGGGCTGGGAACAGAAAATGTATTGGAAAAGTGTTTTCCACCTCCATGACCAGTAAACTGTGGGGTGCCATAGTGTCCATTGTTTAACATGTACATGAAGCTTCATGGTGATGGCATCTAGAATTGGGTTATATCAGTATATCAGTATGATGACATCCAACTCTATTTCCTCTTATAATTCAAATCAGCTGAGACTGTGAAGACACTGCATGCTGTCCTCATTTTGACATCAAGTTTAAAAATTGTTCCTCCACCAAAGGTTTTGGGGACAAGCAATTACAGCTTGGCAGTCTGTTTTAGGACATATTTCAAACTGAAATGTTCTCCATTTGCTCTCAATTGTTTTGTGCTGTTTTAAATTATCTAATGTCGTTTAATTATCCTCCAATCTCTGAGTATCGGACAGAATATAACTAAATAAATAAATAAATAAATAAATAAAATGTAACCCATTTCCACCAAACTTTAATAATATAGCATGTGATTTTTGCAGATTACCATACATATTGAAGAGTTTGAGAAATTGGCTATATATTTTTGTGTTGGTCTGTATTATTGGGAGTGTAATGTAATATGTGTTTGCACAGAGAACAACACATGCTTTGTATTCTGAAGCACTCAGTTTGGTATCTTATTTATTTATGTATTTAAAAGTTTTATATACTGGCCTTCTCGCCTCTCTTGAGGGACTCAGACCTGTTTCCAACCATAATATCACATACAATCAATAAAACATCATAATTCATATTACAGTAAAACATTAAAACAGCAATTACAATCTTGAGTGAATTCATGGAGGTAGTAGTGTTTTGACATAACTTGTTGGAGTAGGCTTGTCCCAAAACTCTTCTCTATCAGCCATAATGACAAGTATCTAGATGGTAATATGAGAACACGGGAGAAGATGAGATACAGTATTTGATCCCTCATTTCCAAGCCAACCAACAATGGAAGGCCTCCGTCTGTGTTCCCAGCATTCAAAATCTGGTGTCTTTAGGGTATTGAGTGCTATAGGCTATATTTCAGAGGGGGGAAAAACTGGCAAAACCACTTCTGAGTGTTACTTGCCTAAGGACCTAATCAGGCAATCAGGTGTATAGCAGGGGAGAGCAGGGGAAATTGTGGAGCAGCAGAGGGAACCATTATGCTCTGTTCCTTACCATCAGGGTCCATCCTCTCCCTTCCCACATTTTCTCATCTGTTCCTGCTTCCTCTTTGGCTTCTGTTGTCCTGTTCAATGAAGAGTCAAGTGTAGACCCAACTCATCTGGGCTCCGCTGCTGAAATGCTGTTGGCATGGAGCCCCACAAAATCTTGCTGAAAGTAGCCCATTGTCATGTGATGGGTTCTGGGGGACTCCATGCTGATAGTGGAGAGAAGCAGGGAGAAGACACATCTCCCCCTGCATCTGATGAGGTCCTAAGAAAATTCTATAAAAATTATGTATGATGCCACCATAATTCAACAGGTTACTTGAGGGCAGACACAATGGTCTCTTTTCTAGTATGTAGAGAGGAATCAATGAAATTGGCCTGGAATACCTTTCATTGTTTTACTCAACCTTCTAAGACCATGTGAGGTACATTAACAATGAATTTTTAAACAAAAGTCTTTCTTCTGCTTCTTTGGAAGTCAATAATAAATCAACAGGGCATAAAATATTACAAGCATTATTGTATTTCTCCCAGTTTGAATTAATAAACCATTCTTCTTTGTGTTGTTATGTGGGTGGAATTATTAGAGCTCATTGTTGCTGAAAAAATTATAGACCCAGCATAAGAAAATAAAGCTGTTTTCTTCAATTATCTTCAAAATAATTGTGTTTTTTATTAAACATATTGACTTTTAAGAAAAAGCTGGAGGATTATAGCTAAATAAAAGAATTCAGAGTACCAGCAGAATGTCTGTTTTAATGATAATATATGTTTGTGCATTTAATATAGTGTTGAATCATACTTCTTTTCAATGCATGATTGAACTATACTGAATAAAAGAGTTATGTTATGTAGTGCTGCGTAAAATGAATTCAGTATTCTGGGAGGTGACACATTATATAAAGCAGGAGATCATGGTAAATGTTTGAATGACAATGCTACACAGCTATCCTTCTACCCTCAGGAGGAATGGAAGGTGCTATCCTGTTGATGACCCACTAGTGAAATAATGAAACCACACCAGAACATTGGGTAAACTGAGCTATCTTTATTGAACTAGTCATTGTGACTGTGAACCAAAGATACCTTTAACCAAAAAAAAGACAGGGAGAATGTACTGATGTGGAAAAGGTAGCAGCAGCAGGTATCCAATTAAACCTCCCCACCACCTAACTCAGGTGAAGACCCAAGAGCCCCAAGGTAAATCCAAAATTCAGTTTTTCCTCTGACTAGCTGCACTTGGAAGGCTTCCCTGAGGTCTTCTCCCTTCCAAAGTTCCAAGCCCCAAGGTTGGGAGAGTAAGCCTCAGGGTCACTCCAAAGAATAGTCTCCAGTCAGGGAGGCCATCAATTAGGAGTCCAGTTCAGCATGTTCATGCCTGCAGAGCTGGATCCTGGATATATATGGTGAAATAAGGTTCAACTGCTATGGTAGGGTTGCTAGAGCAAAATTATCCCAAACCCTGAGATTTCAGAAATCTAGAGATGACCACTTTTGAAATGATGGTGGGCCCCGGTAATATTAGATACATTTTAAATTACCTTCACGATAATAGCCAACAATATTTGCTCATCTCTATACACAATATTTGCACATACATCTCTATACACACTGCAACATGTATTAAACCAGAAACAATGCGTTAAAAAAGTCTGGAGTAAACTAAAAAAATCTGCAGCTTATCAGAATATATCCCACGTAGAGCTCAATTTCAAGATGTAAAAACACAATGTTCTAGTGCTAATACACTGTTGAAAAAGCAAAAATACAGCTGGCCAGAAGTTAAACAATTATTGCCCTGGGAAACACAATCACATCCATGGGAACTTTTGCTCACCCTCCCCCCCCCCCCCTCCCCACACTTTGTTCTCATTTCCTGTACCCTGCCACGATTCTAATACCAATACCCAATGCCCATTGTGATACTCATCTCAGGGGACTGGATTAAAAAAATAAAATCCTGGGCTCAGTTCCAATCCATTATCAGCATATATTGTGGCCACCATCCCAGTCTCGGACCAGTTCCTAGGGCAATTGTATAGACCCTCTGCAGCAGAACCAGGTTTCTGGGGTGATTGTGTAGATACTTTTCACTTCTATAAGATAGTTCCTTTCTACCCTCTGGACTGGAGATGATAGTCCAGGTCTTGAGACCTGGCTAGGCCCTCAGATCTGTGAATGCTAATTATAGTTTGACTTGTGTATAAGTAATGAACTATCTTGTCCCTTTCTCAAGCAGCAAAATGTCTCGAGCGAACCTAACTGTGAGCATATGTGTGTAAACTTTGAGTACATCAGAATGGTACAAATCAAAGTATGATAAAGAGCAATGTAAAGGTTGGTGCTGCTCTATTTGAGTGTAAAATAGCATTCTTGCTCAGTCTCACAGCAAATCTTGGAATAACCCCCTTGTTAAGAGAACATTTGCCAGCTCCCACCCAACAGTAATGGAGATTGAGGAACTATAAATAAAAGAACAATTGTGTGCTAACACAAAAGGTAATTTCTGTTGCTAATATTTCACTCACAAGCTACTATGGGCTAAGGAAGGCAAAGATGATTGATCATAGCTGAATATGTTAATCACTGTGTTAATTTTGAAAATTTAGTCTTTGGACTGGTGTTAGAATTATGTTCTATGTGTATTTTAATGTGAGTATGTGTAGAGAACTTGTGTGAAACATGTAATATGTCACGGGTCTAATGAATTAAGTCATACAAAATCTATTACAAAAAATGCTGCTCATTGTTGGCCAAGGTTGCAGAAATAACAGTGACAAATAAAGCTGTTGAAGTCTTTAGTGAAAACAAGTCTTTCAGCAGAGGAGAGGGATAGAGAGCAAGTGCACATCTCTATTGTAGCAGTAAAATTTTAGGATGTAGGATCTGACTACTTTAAGGGCACCAGTTTGCACCTGGTTTTGGAAACTAAGCAGAGTTTGCCCTGATTAGTAGCAGTAAATTTTTTGTAATAAAAAAAAAAACTTGGATAGGAGACTGTCAAAGTAAGCAGTGCCATAGGCTATATTTTGGAGGAAGGAATTAGATAAAAACATCTCTGAGATACCCAAGATAGAATCACGATTAGCTAACAAATGGCAAAGAACTAGCAATCCTCCAGTCTAAAGAGACAGAGGTGGGGAATCATATCTGTCTAAACAATTGTTTCGTAAAGAAAATATCAGAAATAATTCAATATACATTTTTTCATTAGTTGCAGTACAATTCCATGAATTTGATTCTTAATTTCCACTGCCAGATTTTTGGACACAGGTTGACCTGCAGCAAACCACTGTTGAGTTCTTCATGCCTGCATGAAGTTTAGGCATTCAGTTAAGCAAGATGGGAGAGTCAGTGAATACTTCGAAGCATTTTTGGTATGAGCTTGGATATATTGATGAAGAATTCATGTAAATTTCTTATGATAATATCCTAAGGAGGTGCTCTGATAATAAAGAACAATGCAGAAGCTCACAGACCAATCTGAGTGGCCCTCATCCTCAAACTCCAGGAAGTGCCACCATGCCCCACTTTGATTGTGAGCCACTTATCACATGATCTCTTCTTTGAAATTAACTTATTGGCAGTAAATGTCAGGCAAAGGTCTTCTCTATACATTACAACAGACAACAGTTGCAACAGAACAAAAGTTTTCTGGAGGGATTCTGAAGAATTAGGGGCCACTAATAAAAGTCTGTAAGCTTTTGAAGGAACCTCTTTGAATAGGTGTCTGCACAAAATTGGAGAAAAAAGCAAATGTTCTCATACAAAACAAAATGTGAATCAGTTCAGGACACAAAATTAAAATTCATTATAAATATTTGCTTTTCAATGTTCAACACTGAAATCATGTCAGTTAAAAATGGTTTCAGCAGCTACAGCAGCTTGATTCAATATTTGGTTTCCTCAAAAGTGTGCACTTTGCAAAACAGAGAACACTGACTGGTATCACATCATGAACATTCAAACAATATTTGCAAGATTTGTGTAATGTATGAAAGGCCATTTCACATTGACTTCTAAGACATTTTATATCTCAGGTTATACTGAAATCTATTGCTCAGCACAGATCCAGGGTGTCTATACTGAGCAATGGGTGTTTAAAACTGCAATGGAACAGGAAAGAAAATGTCTAGTATTACATGAAATGGCTGTCTACCAATCTCACTTCTTGAAAGGGAACATGCACTCCATTTCCAACCCATGGTGGCAACAGGACTAGTGTCCAGACATTCCAGCAAGGCCAAGACCACTTTGGACTCACTGGTTTATCCCCGTACCAAGAAGAAGCAGAGTGGTGAAAATGGAATTTTGGTCTCTAGATGTTACTGGAGATAATGGGAATTGTGACCCAACAGCACTTGTGACTCTGAGCTGGGTAAAGTTTAAAGAGCATTTTAAAGTCCATCTAAATTTTAAAGCATTTTAAAGTCCTTGCATTTTAAAGTCCTTGCATCTAAATTCAAATCTCACCTGACAAAACAGAACAAACTGCAACCTTCCAGATGTTACTATAGCACAACTCGCAACAGCTCTATGACCCTATCACATGGCTTTGTGTGGGGAAGCTGCCCACCCCCCACCCAACATCACTCTGCTATTCCAGTAGCCGATCCCATGGGAGGAAAATGTGCACACGTGGAGAGCATGGCTCCCCTCATGAAAGTTAATAGCAATTGCATGCAACAGCTCTGCCCTCCTTCACCATGGAGCAGCCACAACACTGTCTGGTGGGAGCTGGCCAGTTCCATGGATGATCGGGGCTAAATTGGTACATGCCACTGCTTTTAGCCCTGTGTGACTAGGTCTCTAGTTATGAAGTCTAATGATGAGGAATACATGTACTGTAGTCCAGCATCTGGAGGACCACATGGATATTACTGCTATTTGAACTCCCTTTTGGACTTTTGACTTCATGACTCATTGTCTTCTTAAATTGTTTGAAAAGAGTCTTTATTGTATATGCTTCCCTGAAAACCTGTATACATTGGGATCTTACAGCTGTAATGTCTGAGAGCGGTTGCTCCTTTTCATTTTACTTTATATGACTGTATTGTAACTGTTATGTTTGAGAGCGGTTGCTCCTTTTCATTTCACTTTATATGAATATATCAAACTATGTACTAAATATTATAAACTCCTTGAGGATTATTTTTTACTTACATAGATTCTTTTGTGTATTTTGGGCCACATAAAATGACACAGCAGCCCGGATTCAACCTGCGGGCCTTGAGTTTGACACATGTACTCTAGAGAATCCACCAACTTTTCTTAACTCAAGGCTACCTCATGAGAGGTTCCGGAGTGCTGTGTGGACTCCAGGAACAGATCACTAAATCTGTAGATAAGATTTAAATAAGCAAATAAAAATGTTGCATAGGCATGCAACATATACAAGGGCAGATACCTCAAATTGACAATTATATGAGATAAATTAGCTATAGAAACTCATAGAAATGGACTTTGATCTATCTCATAAAATTTTTATGTGATTGTATAATCTTAGACTGATGGTGGAAACAGGCTGGAACTGAGACTTCTATACATGTGGTAAGAATGTCTGTTTCGAAAACAATTTTGGCAGAAGGAATTTCTAGAAGCACAACTAATTACTAGGCAATCTGTTGATACATCCCTAATTATAAGTGAGAATGATGTAGACTACCCATGCATATATAAATGTAAAATCAATTAGCAGAGTTTTTATAAGGTTGTAACCTGAAACTGTTATCTCTTATTTATTTTTGAGTGAGTTTCTGTTCAGAGAAGGAAAGTGACTCTGAAGCATGCTTTATTTGCTACTTTGTTAAATCAAGTCAGTTTTAGCTTTCATAGTTTTCCCAAAAAAGACATTTTGGGAAATTCTAATACCTAACACCCTCATTGAACACAGGGGAACTTAAATCTGAGTAAACGTGGACAGAATCATACTTTACACCCTTGTTTTCCACTGTGCAGCTAATAGCAGATTGTCAGGAAGGTGGAGAGTTGGTTTAAAGCTGCAGCATGGGACAAAAGATTAGCAACCCCATGACCTGCATTTACTCTAAATAGTTGAAGTTTGTAAAATAGACACCAATGGGGAATTCCACTTCCACATAAACATCATATACACCTTAGTTGATATTGCTCCAAGGTCTCGACCTTTTTTGTTACTGATTAGAGGGCTTGCACAATTATTTTTCTATTTAGGCCATTTAACTCCCCTCTTCTTTTTCCTATTCTCACTGATATGGAAATCATTTGGAATGTCAGACTGAACTGTGCTTTGAGTTTCAATTGGGGTAAAAAGTGTGAAAAAGTAACCAGAGATTTGGAAATTCAGACTGGTCTCATATATTATCAATGTACCGTATTTGAATTATTAAATTATAATAGTCCACAGTCTGCTAGAAGCCTTTTAAAAATGAAATACATCCAAAATATTATTCTTGAATCATCTTGAGTAGTCATGCTTTTGTCACAATAACATTTTGGTTGTATTATCCTATCAACAAATTTAAGGATTCATGAGTTAAGAGTTCAAAGACTTGAAGTTGTCTTATCAGGAAGCTTCACCTCTCCTCTTTGAAATTGTCCGTAACTGCTAGAGGAAATGATTATATTGAAGTATTCATATTATTCACAAACTACATTAATTTAATTGTTAATTATATATTATTTCTGTCTTAACCTATGAAAGTAAAGAAGAAATTTTACAACTATAAATATTTTATTCCAACTTTTAAAATATTTTAAATCCAAACTATTTTATTATGCCTTGATAAACAGATCAAATATGAAAGGTGAAAATTACACAGAAATGTTCACAACCACTCCTTTCCCAAGATTTCTATCCAACCTGGCATGTGTTTTCTAGCTTTTATTCTAAGGCAGCGAAGAACAGTAACAGCAGAGAACCCAACATTTCTAAAGATCCCAAAAGAGGTACCAGAACTATTGAAAAACCCTTCCCAGGTGAAAATAACAGCTGGATTCTTTGACAGCACAAATTTGTCCATGCACTAAGGATCTCATTGGGGGAAAGCCTGTGAAAACATGGGACATTAGAGGGAACTGTCAGGCTCTGTACACTCCTGATGGGGTTCATCCTCTGGCTTCCCATGTTGTTTCCCCCTTCAGTTCTGTCTTTTTCTGCTACCTCCTCATGTTCTTCAATGATGAGTTGGGTAAACATCCAACTCTTCCAGGGACACTCTGGGATTTGCTTTTCTCCACTGCAGGAACAGAGCCCCACAGAATCCCACTAGAAGTTGCTCAGCATCATGTGATGGACTCTGTGGGACTCCATTCCTGCAGCAGAGAGAGGCAGGAAGAAGACACTTCTCTCTCTGTATCGGATGAGATTCTAAGTAGAATAATGGGCTACCCTGGTTCTCAATCAGTTGACATTAATTGATACATCTCCATTGGGAAAGACCATATTCTTGGTTGTGTGTTTTTTTTAAATCTCAATGTAACTCATTTTTCATATTGGAAAAAATATCCCACCAAAATTATATTTCACCTTTATATTCAGGCAAGAGAATTTTCATTCTTTTAAACCTCTTATCTGCCACTCTAGAAGAATAAGGAGACCACTCTGAAATGGTCCTACCAGGCCAAAAAGGCAGGATTTCTTTTAACATGTTTATTATAAAGTTTATTTATTTATTTCCCATACTTGTTCCCCACCCTTTTCTCCCCAAATGGGGACTCAGGGCAGCCTCACAACTGGCAGCAATTCAATGCCCAACTAACACATTCCAAAATTAACAAATACAATTAAAACCAGCAATACAACATAAATTAAAATCACACAAGTTCAAAGTTGAAAGTTACAATGCAATCCAAAAACACTCCTTTCCTTTCTCATATCATGATCCATTCAGTACTTTTCTGATGAGAAACCTTTTTTAACGTGACCCAGGCATATAAAATAGGCATAAAAATCATGCATTTATTGATAACAAATAAGCATTTGCAAGGCTTGCTAAACATGCTGATTTTCCTTTTTATGAAGCACAGCTGAAACATCTTCTGTAGGGTAAAAACTGCACAACAGATTTGTGTAAATGTTTAATGTTGCCAAATTTTTCAGGACCCCAAATGTTGCCAAAATTTTCAGCTAAGGTTACTCCATTTGGAGTTGGGATCCACAGTTTAAGAAGCAGTGGTCTATATGACCATGTCACAATATGCTACATGGAGTGAGCAAACCGCAAAGCTTCATACAGAAAGGTGAATAAAAAAGAACAATTGCACCATGCTTCCTCCTCTTCTGTTCTTTAAAAACAGCCTTTCAAGTAACCCATCCCAAGAGAAATCACCCCCTTTCACCCCCCACCCAATTGCCTCATCACCCGAACCAACATCACTGCAGGTGATGGCTAAATGACTGTATCCATGTTACAGCTGGAGGCTGGTACAACATGGAGAGGGGGAACAGTAAAAGTCATCTTGTGCCCCCAGGATAGAAAACAGAGGATGGCAGTGGAAACAATTGGCTGATTCTGTCTCTGTACCAGAACAACTGTTTAAATGGGCCCATGTAGTGCTGTGTGTCAAGATGTGACCTTGCCAACACATGTTCTCTGGTTTAGATGAAGCTATGCTTTTTCTGCTATGACATTCCAGACCGCAGAAAACTGTAATTCAACAGCTTTAAAACAATAAGAAAGGGGAATTAGAGATAAATTACATACTATTAGAATTTGCCACATTTCCCAATTTTGAAAGAAATGAATACCAACTGAGGAATTAAATGCAAGCTAGCTATCATAGACAGAACCATATTACTGGTACTAATTCATAGTTATATAACACATCTGTCTTGTGAAGAATGTACTCCCAATTTTAGAGGATCAAAAGTCTTATTATAGAATAGTAATACTGAAATCCTTCTAGCATAATGTTTGGTTGGTGTGAGGGAGATTAACCACAAAGAATAAGAGTTGTTCTTGTTAAGGACTGGTTTCACATACTGTCAAATAAAATAGCTCTGACATGTGAATGTAACTAACAGTGCCAACTGTGTAGATATTTCCACTAAATGTGGGTAATGATTCCAAT
The DNA here is from genome assembly GCF_037176765.1 of Anolis sagrei. Taxonomy (NCBI): domain Eukaryota; kingdom Metazoa; phylum Chordata; class Lepidosauria; order Squamata; family Anolidae; genus Anolis; species Anolis sagrei. The sequence continues at coordinate 98,355,887 of NC_090023.1, read as the reverse complement.
AACTGGCCTCATTCAAGCGATTTTGACTTTCCTGTGCATACTACAGCTCTGTAGGATCATACCACAAAAAGGGAAGTCCCATGGAAAAACATGTTTGTATGAAGACTGGGTCAATGAAAGTATAATTTATGAAGAATCTTCAAAACACAAAACTAAGTTTTACAAGACTAAAGTCTGTGAGTGGTAGCACTCTACAAAACCTTGCTAAACTGCATATTTGGCAACATATATGTAATAGGAGAGCATTGTACTGAATCTCTTTTTTATTTGCATGATCTCAGTGAGCGTGGCAAATATTTAGCTATATTTTAAATGATAATAAATACATATATTTATTAAAGGCCTTGTATGTAGAATATAATATATATTTTTTCTGGAACCCAGAATCCCTCCATAAACAGTTAACTACTGGCAGCATTTGAACCTCAGGATGACACTGGTCATGTTGCATTAACTTGTTCCCAGTTGCTAAAATAAGATTTAATGGGGCAAGAAAATCTGAACACATGAATGATTGCTCAGAACTCCATCAACCCATGAAACTAGGGGTTCTGAGGGGATTCCTTTAGTATTCTACCTAATAAACTTTGGATATCCTGATCGTATATGGGGTGATGTTTTGCCCAGTTGTCAATAAATCTTTTGGTAACAAACCAGAGTCTGATCTAGTCATTTAAAACTCTGCGATAGAAAAATTGCTTGAGTTTAGCCAGCTGCATAACAAGACTGATGGCTGCCATCGACTCTCCTTCTCCCACGGTTGGCAAAAGATGTAAATTCTCACTACTGAAGGAGAGTCTCTAAGACCCAATATTCAAACTTCCTTTTTCCAGGAGGTTGCCAGAGATTCTCCAAACCTTGATTGAAATGAAATCTCTCCAGAGCTCCATGGAGTTTCACCTTCTCTCTGTCACTATGGAACCAGAAGTCCTCTAGACGGAGGATTAGTTTTAAACCCAGTAGCTCTCTGCTTATCCCTATGGCAAGACATTTTGGCCTGTTTTTTTAATGAGATGATCTATAAGCTTTGAAAGACTTTGAGGATACAAAAGAAGTTGGAAATTGCATGCTACCTGCACTTTCCTTAGCACCTCCTTAGGACTGTAACATTCCTTAGCTATTGATTATTTTCTCTCTAACAGCAGAGCTCTCCAGGTGAGCCTAGGCTATAGAGTCCTGTGACATTTGTTTTTGAGCAACTTCTGCCTCTACTCAGAGACACCTGACTGTTATGACTAATGTCAACACTCCAGCAGCTAATAAATTTTTAAAATATTTACAGTATGACACTCTCAGCTAGGAAGCACAAACATCTGTTTTACATCCATTATTCATTAACTGCCCAATTTACCTAGAATAACACTTCCAGAGTAGTGTATTGATAAAGTACATCCATTTTATATATTATCTAACTTGTATGCAGTGGATCTTTGGCATCCCATGGTGTTCAAGGACTCACCCTGCATATTGAACTGTATGGATCCTCATGTCCCATTATATACAGTGGCATAGTAAAATGGTCTCCCATATAAAAAATGGCAAAATCAGGGTTTCAAGGTTTGTATTTTAGAATATCTTGGGAGGGGATGAATATTTTCAAACTGTGGATGGTTGAATTTGTGGATACAGAATCTGTAGATACAGATGGCTGACAATTTGTACAACTACCCTGTGATTTCCTTTATGCTGTCCATAAAGAACTACAGTGACAGTCTGTCAAACAAGCCTGAGGACAAAATTATTGCTCATTGGGGTTTCATTTTGTCAGCTTTGCCAAGTCTGTCACTAAGAGTGCAGCCTTCAGCTGCTCACAATTATCCTTCCATACTCTTTATGACTAGCTTTATATTTTGGTACAATTCAGGTTGGGGGGGCTGACACAGAATTCAGGTGGACAAAGAAAGTGAAAGATAACAGAGGAAAGGGCATTATGTCTCCCTCTCAACACTACATTTAACACTTTTTATTTCTAATTCACGCATGGTAGGATGACAATTGGCCATATAGTTTGGTATCTTGCCCCCACACTGCCTGTACAGGTTTCTCTATAGGATATCAGAACAAATGACTAGAAATGTTATTTATATTCCATTTACTTAACAGTGCAAAGTGCTAGTCCTTCTCTTTTATTTCATAACAAACCTATGCAATATACTGATAGGCAATTGAAGTTCTAAATCTGTGGTTCTCAACCCTTTAATACAGTTCCTCATGTTGTAGTGACCCCCAACCATAACATTATTTTTGTTGCTACTTCATAACTGTAATTTTGCTACTGTTATGAATCATAATGTAAATATCTAATGTGCAGGATGTATTTTTATTCACTGGACCAAATTTGGCACAAATACCTCATACACCCAATTTTGAATACTGGTGGGGTTGGCGGGGATTGATTTTGTCATTTGGGAATTGGAGTTGCTGGGATTTATAATTCACCTACAATCAAAGAGCATTCTGAACCCCACCAATGATAGAATTGGGCCAAACTTCCCACACAGAACCCTCATGACTAACAGAAAATACTGGAGGGATTTGGGAGGAATTGACAGTGATTTAGGAGAGAGCACACCTGCTCTCACCTCCCTGCTGGAGTCTCAGAAACAGGCCTCCCCTTGGATGAGAAATAAGTTGAGAGACTGGCCAATCACAGTGGGAGGAGGGCTTTTGGTGAGAGGATTAACCATCTGTTTCCAAAAAGGAAGAGAAGGACAAGCAGAGAGATCTTCAGCTTTCTCTGCCAAAAGGGTTCTTAAGACCATCAGAAAAATGTGTTTTCTGATGGTCTTTGGAGACTCCTCTGAACCCCCCCCCCCAATCCCTCCCCTCGGGGTCCTGACCCCCGGGTTGAGAATGTTGCTCTAAATGAACAACTTACCCGAAAATACTCTGAATTTTGAGTTGTATATCTTAGGAACACCATTTCTGAAGTCTGGGCACATAAGCATAGCTGATTCCCCGGTTTCTTCTGAGGACACTCGAAAGTCATCACTTCTTGTTTCCTGATAGTTTTAAAAACAGAAAATTGTCAAGTGGACCAACATTTCAAATCAGTTGTTCTAGCCATTCAGCTTGTCATTTGATAGTAACACCTCCTTTAGGCTCTTGAATGGGGGACTGAAGCACTGGACCAACTCTGAAGAGAAGCATGCTAGTCCCAGTAAATCTGTATTGATTTAGTTCCTTCAAATATTTAAAACCCTCAGGCTTACAATGAAAGATCTTTTTCTACATTTCACAAGGCAGTTCCTAAAATTCCACTAGGAACAAAGCCATGATACTTCTAGGGCGGGGGTCATGAGGGCTGTCAGAGGGGTCGCCAAAGACCATCAGAAAACACAGTATTTTCTGTTGGACATGTGGGTTCTGTGTGGGAAGTTTGGCCCAATTCTATCATTGGTGAGGTTCAGAATGCTCTTTGATTGTAGGTGAACTATAAATCCCAGCAACTACAACTCCCAAGTCTATTTTCCCGAAACTCCACCAGTGTTCACACATATTGAGTACTCGTACCAAGTTTGATCCAGATCCCTCATTGTTTGAATCAACAGTGCTTTCTGGATGTAGGTGAACTACAACTCCTAAACTCATGGTCAATGCCCACCAAACCCTTCCAGTATGTTGTGTTGGTTAAGGGAGTTCTGTGTGCCAAGTTTGGTTCAATTCCATTGCTGGTGGTGCAGAATGCTCTTTGTTTATAGGTTAACTATAAATCCCAGCAGCTACAACTCCCAAATGACAAAATCAATCCCCCCCAACCCCACCAGTATTCAAATTTGTGCCAAATTTGGTCCAGTGAATGAAAATACATCCTGCATATCAGATATTGACATTATGATTCATAACAGTCGCAAAATTACAGTTACGAAGTATCAACAAAAATAATTGTATGGTTGAGAGTCACCACAACATGAGGAACTGTCTCAAGGGGTCACAGCATTAGGAAGGTTGAGAACCACTGTTCTACAGGAAGGATAAATTTGGCTCTACGGCCAGTTTTCTGGGTAATTGACAGCAATTGGCCAAGGGTTTTCCCCCATTTTTTTTTTTTAAAAAGAGGAACAATACAATGAAGACAGCTTGGGGTGAGCAGGAGTAAATTTTCATTTTGAATGGATTGTAAGCTTTGTTTATTTCTGACCATGAGAATGAATTCTGGAATCAGGATCGTTTCATTTTAATTCTGGACCTTTTGCCTCAGTCTCTAAGATATCAGTGAAAACCATAAGATGAATCCCATAACAAACTTGAAATCTGTCTGGATCTGGTTTCCAAGATATTCTACTTTTTAAAAACTTGCCTCAGTTGCATCTTTTGCTTCTTCATATACAGAACATGACTCAGATGCTTGGCACCCAACAGTTTTTCAACACAATCACTGATAATATGTCACAAGTACATTTAGCCACTAAGTGATGTTCCCAGTAACTTCTCTGGAAGAATTTTGTACTACTTTTTCTATATATCATAGACGAGTAGTCACAATCCTGCTGTGAGGCGTAGTGGGGAAATGGTCCTGAAACAGTTTGTCTTTTTTAAAATGCCAATAGAAATGTACCTCTACATAGACAATAAGAATATAAATGGCACATTAACATATGTAGGTATCACTTCTACACGCTTTACATTACAAGCAGTATTCAGAAATGCTCAGTTGATGGGTCATCCCACAACTGCTATAGCCACAGGTGTGCTAGCTACAGGGAATATTACATTTCACCACAAGAATGTCATATTTTTCTTTCTCTGCATTTCAGAGTGGGAGTAATGAAAACTTACCCAGTCTCCATTACAGGCTTAGAGCAGTGCATAGAAATGATACACCAGGAAAGCCGGGGAGGGGGGGGGGAGCGATGTTCCTCCTTCTTCCCCCTCTCCCCCGCTCTCCTGGCACATCATTTCCATGCACTGGGAGAGCTGCTTGAAGCCTGTAATGGAGACCGGGTAAGTTTTCATTACTTTTCAAAGGGGTCTGGGGGCTTCAGGGGAGGGGTTGGGTATTCCCAATGTTTACTGGTCTTATTTATCCTGGTAAACTGTGGGAATGGTGTCTGGACTGTAGTTCAAACTCCGGAAATAGTGGGTTTATCCCATGCCTTCCAAGAAGGCATGGAATAAATCCACTATCTAATTACTTCACCATAAACCATTGCTTACTTGCTTGCATGCTGGTTGCTTCTGGATTGAGAGAATCAGCTGTCTACGAAGACATTGCCACGGGGATCGCCCGGATGTCTTGCAATCCTGCGAGGAGGCTTCTCTCATGTCCCCCAAATACCTGGGAGTCACTCTGGACCGTGCTCTTACCTACAAGAAGCATTGCCTGAACATCAAGCAAAAAGTGGGTGATAGAAACAATATCATACGAAAGCTGACTGGCACAACCTGGGGATCACAACCAGATACAGTGAAGACATCTGCCCTTGCGCTGTGCTACTCTGCTGCTGAGTATGCATGCCCAGTGTGGAACACTTCTCACCACACTAAAACAGTGGATGTGGCTCTTAATGAGACATGCCGCATTATCACGGGGTGTCTGCGCCCTACACCACTGGAGAAATTACACTGTCTAGCCCAGGGGTCCTCAAACTAAGGCCCAGGGGCCGGATGCGGCCCTCCAAGGTTTTTTACCTGGACCTAGCTCAGGGTCAACCTAAGTCTGAAACAACTTGAAATCACACAACAACAATCCTATTTCATCAGCCAAAAGCAGGCTCACACTTCCCATTGAGATACTAATAATTTTATATTTGTTGAAATTGTTCTTCATTCCCTCCTGACTTTCATAAAGCTGGTAAAATCTTGGCTTTGGAATACAGCATTTGCAGAATGATGATTGAGTCAATAACTGCTGACCACACTGGCGGATGGTGATGAATTTGTGATTTTACTCTGATGATCTGGCCTTATGTAATTGTATGATCCGTATTTTAATGTATTTGTATTAATGTATTACGATGTTGTTATGTTTTTATTCTATTTGTGTATGAATTTCCTGCTGTGAACCGGCCCGAGTCCCTCTTCGGAGGTCGAGAAGACTGGGTTATAAAAGCTATAAATAAATAAATAAATTCAGTTTAATTATTGAATTGTTTTTAAGTGGTTTTTTTTTTTTTGCACTACAAATAAGATATGTGTAGTGTGCATAGGAATTAATTCATTTTTTTTTCAAATTATAATCTGGCCCTCCAACAGTTTGAGGGACTGTGACCTGGCCCTCTGTTTAAAAAGTTTGAGGACCCCTGGTCTAGCCAGTATTGCACCACCTGACATCCACCGGGAAGTGGCAGCCAATAGTGAAATGACCAAGGCAGAGACATCTCCAGCTCATCCCCTGTTTGGGTATCAGCCAGCACGTCAACGACTTAAATCTAGACATAGTTTTCTAAGATCTACAGAGACACTCGCTGGAACACCTCAGCAAGCGAGAGTCCAAAAGTGGCAGGCCCAAACCCAGCACCTCAATCCGTGGGTGATACCAGATGAGAGACTCCCCCCTGGGCACACAGAAGACTGGGCGACTTGGAAGGCGCTGAACAGACTGCGCTCTGGCACCACGAGATGCAGAGCCAATCTTAAGAAATGGGGCTACAGGGTGGAATCCATGGCATGCGAGTGCAGAGAGGAGCAAACCACTGACCACCTGCTGCAATGCAACCTGAGCCCTGCCACATGCACCATGGGGGACCTTCTTGCAGCAAAACCAGAAGCACTCCAAGTGGCCAGATACTGGTCAAATGACATTTAATCAACTACCCAACTCACACATTTTGTATTTTCTCTGTTTGTTTGCTTTGTTCTGTTAGAAATGTAATATAATTGACTGGCTGCCCTGACACGAGAAAAAAACAAAACAAAACCATAAACCAGGGTTTTCCTGGTTTGTGGTGAATTAATTCAGGACTGTCCAGAATGTTGTGATAGATAAAGCAATAAAGATACTGTCTGAGTAATGAAACACTGCCAAAATGGTATGAGTAATGAAACACTGCCAAAATGACGGTGATGAGGAAATATAGAGCCCAAATATTAAAAGCAAAATTGAATAGGTTGAAACGAGTCAACAGTCACATCTGGAATGAACAGTGCCACAAAATGATTGCCTTTCCACAGTTTCACTATTTGCTCACAGTGTCAATTTGCTTGCACTGCTTTAAAAGAAATATTCAATATTCTAGCAGAATTCATTATGCTACACTCTCTTCTCAGCTGAGCTGCATGAGATAAGTAATAACCGTATCATTAACATAAAGCATTTGCAAACTTTAGATTAAAGATAAGGTTTTCATTCAGTTCTAAGTGTGATGACACAAGTTGTCTCTTAGCAAGTGCTCTTAAGAGGGAGGTCCTCCCACAGATTTCCTGCTTCCTTCCAAGGCTCTGTGTATCTCTACTCAGTGCAGCTATTCATGACATGAAGGAGTCTTATACACACTTGTAAGTTATGTTGATCTGGCCAGTTTCCTTTCTCTCACTTCCTCAATGGATAAGATTATAATGAGCAAACAATCTTCCAGTTTCCTGTATTGAAAAAGGCATGTTCTTTTTCACTCAGAGAACAACTCGGCCAAACAGATGCTTTCAGCTCAGGAGGAAAAGAAATATATGCAGTCATTGAAGACTCAGTACATTTGAGGACACAGTTGCTGCAGGGAATAGGAGGCTCTTAGAATACCGCACAACTCCAGTAAAGCTAGAACAAACAACAAGCCATTCCTAATCAAAACAATATCATTGGGAAAACTTAATAGACATTTGAAAACAACCATCATCCTGTTACACTCTTTATGTTATTTTATATAGAACATCCGTGCAATTTTCATTGAATATCCAAGCATTGAGTTCCCCACATTTGTTGTATTTTTCCAAATCTAATTTGGGACGCATTTTGAGTTCTAAGATACATAACTATTCTGTCCTGTGTGGAAAAGCTTGGTTTTATTATGGCTTTCAGATATTTCTTTGTTTTTAATTAGACTCTTCATATACTACTTCTCTCTCTCTCTCAACCCCCCCCCCCCTTTCTTTCTCATTATTATTTCCCTTATTCCATTTTTGTAATCAAATACAGCATGGTTTTGCTATAACAATAAAATGACTATGGAAGCATTACATATTAAAGTTTTTCCACTACAGTGGGGCCGATTTGTTCTTCCTCTTATAAAGGCTTTTTTAATGTCACTCCTTCTGAGGGTGTCACCTATGTGGTCCACATAGCTTGCATCATGTCCTCGTTGATTTCACATACCTAATCTGTTGGCAGTGGTTTTTTAATTTTAATCTAAATCAGGGAAAGGATCTGTTTTTTTTTTCCTGGCTTCTTACCAAAGCTTTTTTGTTTACAAGACTTAAGGCCCTTTCACACAGCAATATAACCCAGAATATCAAGACAGAATAACTCACAATATTCAATTTTGCTTTTAATATTTGGGCTCTATATTTCCTCATCACCGTCATTTTGGCAGTGTTTCATTACTCATACCTTTTATATACAGGTTTGACCAAAACCTCTTTTTGACTGCCATGAACTTCATGACATCACTGTTCAGAATTAAAGTAGCATTTCATGGAAGGTGCAGGACTGGCACTTATTTCTAAACAGACATTAGATGGTCACCTCCTAGGGATGCTTTAGAGGTATAATCTAGTATGGCAGAAGATTGGATTAGATAATTCTTGCTGTCCATTCCAGGTCTATCATTCTATGAAGTAGCAGCCACAATGGCAAAATGAGTTAAATCCTTGTGCCAGCTGAACTGCTGACCTGAAGGTCAGCAGTTCGAATCTGCGAAACAGGGTGAGTTCCCATCTGACAGCTTCAGTTTCCCATGCGGGGACATGAGAGAAGCCTCCCACAGGATGGTAAAACAGGCAATGTTCTAGCAGTCTTTCACACCAGAAGTCACTTGTATCACTCTTGACTTGAAAAAAAAAATCCCTATGAAGTTCAACTCCAGGTAGCAAATGATTTTTTTCTTTTTATTGGATAGGTCCAGGAGAGACCAAGAGACTGCCACAATAGCCTAATGACCTGCACATGGTTACCCTGATGTAAGAAGAAGCAAAAAGCAAAACTCTTACAATAGTTATAAGTGTAGTTTTAAACAACCCTTGGGAACAGCAGGAACTTCCTATGTGCACTGGGCCTATGATGGATAGATTGCTTTCTCTCTTGCTGTGGTTGTGACACCAATCCCCATATCAATTCTTGTAGCTCCAACATGTCTTGAGACAGAAGCTTCTGTTGTCACCAGCCAGAGCATAAGACTAGATCCAATATCAACAATTCACAATGTCCAATCAGGTGCCAGGTATTTGCTCTTTCCATCACTTGTTCTCCAGTACCGGTAACTCATTTTCAAAGCTATTTAATGCCTCCCCTGAACAAAGAGGCACCATGACATGTATTCATTGCTAGCCCTAACCCCACTTTAAGGCCATCTCAGTTAGTGATAATCATCATATCTTCTGACAATGAATATCAACTATAGACTCTACCCCACAGTGGGGGGTGGGGGAGAGGAAGCATTATATGAACATAGTGTTATGTCCCATAGCATTATAGAGGACATCCTCTATAGGATGACCATCTTCTCCTCACTCCTTTTTTGGGGGCTGTTTCAGGCTTTTTTTTTTTTTTGGGACTGCTTTCCTTACGAAGCATGATGGACGTTGACTGGGGTGGGGTGGGGGTCAGTGTGGGATAAAGTCCTATCTTACCATTCAGTGCCATTTGGTGAATTTCAATTTTCACATTATTAGAGAGAGGGAGGGTTGTGCTTTATCCCCATTCTCCAAACACAGTTGTCATGTCTACAGCATTCCTTTTTTCCTAATGAACAATTATGCCCAGTATTCCTAATATGGTCATACCTGGGACATATATGCAGATATAATGTTGGTAATCTCTGTTTTGATTCTTATCTAATGAATCCTTGCATGTTCTACTTATCACAACTTCTGCACACTGCATTGCACAAATCCCTGTCTGTAAAATCAGGATAAGAATGTTCAAGAAAAGATCATAGGGTGATTTGTAGGGAAAGTTATATAGTTGACTGTATATATGCATGCAGTGACAACTTGTGTATAAGTTTAGTCAGTGGCCTATGTTGTACATGTTGATATAATCTTCCTTATTTGTTTATGTAGAGCAGACAATTGCCACACAACCTTGCATTTTCTATCATACTTGGTCCTCTCTTCTCATCTCTGCTCAGTAGAAGCAGCATTTATATCTCCAGTGTGCCACATGTAGAGCACATCTTATTTTACTGTTAAAGAGATGAAGGATGGAAGTGCTATGCGATGCTGTGTACATGGTTTCTATATGAATGCATAATGTAAATAGTTCATCATCAGAGAACCATGCATGAATGCGCTGTCACAGAGAGTTAAGAATCTATTGAATTAAGCCACAAGGAAGAACTGTAGTTCTGCAGTAGAGTCATGCTCCATTTCCTCCTCTAGTCACTCCTCCCATTGAGACTATGGAATTCACTCAGTGTTTCTTCTATGATGGATATACTAGTATGGATTTGAAATACTTATGAATTGAGTTCTGCTCAGATACCACTGATGAAAGAGTGGAGGTATTTTCCCTGATTCTGTTTCTACCCCTCAGTATCTGCTGGGAAGGTTTGGAAATCTAATGGGAGCTGAATTGAAGGGCTAGAATAAGAATATATATATACCCCCCCCTTCCCCTTCAGTTATAGTTTCTAGTGCATCTGATGAGTCTCTCCCTTTAACTCTGGATAAGAACTTTGAAAATATCCACACATTCTTTTTTTGTGAATATTAGTAATATAATATTTTCTATAATCCATATTGCCCAACTCCTTCTTTGTCTGGCACAGAAGTTTCAGTTATTTGTAATAGTAGCTAGTCTCTTCTGTTCATCCATGTGTCATCCTGCTGCACACAAAGTGCTGACTTGCACAAAATATATGCCATGTGTCAAAAGTTAACAAAATTGTCTGAAACCAACTATGATAAAGTTATGTTTTGGTTTGGTAAGGATTTCTATGTTGTTGATTTTGTTGCTTCAACAAAGTACAGGATAGAAGCATGTTAGTGAGGTTATCTCTCCCCCCACCCCCATTTGAATGGCTTCCATTCTATCTTATGTCTATTATTGCCAGTTTAATAGAACATTTACTGGTAGACTGAATAGATTGTCTGTAGAAAAATGAACTGACTCATCCCAAATAGAGGAGTAGTGTGAGAAAATCCATACAAAGTTATTCTGAAAAGGCTATAAGATATTAACAAAGTTAGACAATTTACACCTCTGCAAATCTGAAAGCATTTTCAGGTACAGAGTCTCACTTATCTGACATAAAGGGATCGGCAAAATGTCGGACAAACCAAAATATCAGATAATACGGAGTCTCCTACTGTTACCCATCCAACGTGGCACTAGACATCAAGAATACCAACAATGGGGACTCAGAGTTAAGGCAAGGCAACGCCTCAGGGCTAGAGCAGCCTAGCAGGAAGTGCCTGGATGTGGAAGAGGAGTGTGGAAATCACAGAGGGAAGGAGGGAGGACACTTTCAGTCCTGCCTCTTTCTCTCCTTTCCTCCCCCCCCCCTCCTCCTCCTTGCTTTGTCTTTTTTACTTATTGGGAATGGAGGGAGAGTTGGGGAGTGTGGTGAAGTGTGAATTTTAACCTACAGTAATGTATAATTATAGAAAGGTGTTTAAAAAGGGTAAGTATTTAAAATAACTTAACTGGGGGGATGGTAGCCAGCTCAGCTCACTCTGAGCTGGGTTGCTATGGAAAAAGGGGTGGAGCCAACTGCCACTTGGCAGGGCATTTTAAAACAGTCAGTCTATAGTCTGAGAAATGCAGGGAAGGCTGGTTCTGCTGTGTTGAGAACCTGTAAGGTAGTCTGTAGTCAGAGAACTACAGGGAAAGGCTGATTCTAATGTGTTGAGAATCAGTAAGGTTTAGGCTTTTAGCCTGTGAGGTTTAGATAGGTCAAGTTGACTTATTTAGATTAGTAGTTAGTATATGAGCAAAAAGGGGGGAGAGAAACCCAGTAAGCATCTTTACTGCAACAGAAATAACATAAGGAAGCTAGTACCTGAAGTGATCTGTTAAGGAAAGAAACACATTTTGAAGGAAAATAAGTTTAAAACCTGTCTAGTGGAAGGAACAGTCCTCTCAAGAGTTGTTTTATGAAATGTTATAAATGTAACCTCTAAAGAATTGTGCCTCTAGAAGTTAGGAACCATTGAAACCATCAAGCTTCTATACTTCAATAAACTTGTTACAGTTTCTCTTAAAGCCAAGTCTCTGTTTCAAATACTTTCAATACAAGCCGCACTACACATTGAAGAAAGGCCAACAAAGTATTACAAGCGATTAGCTGTGTTATCAATTTTGTAAATCCATTACAACTAGTAGGAGACCCTGATAAATCAGTGACGTCCTTACTGCTTCTGGTGTCATCTTTACAAAGTGGTGGCATCATTACAGGGAGCACTCCTTTAATTGAAGGGGAAATACTGGAGGAAAATGGGAGCATCGGATAAGAGCGCTGGATAAGGCAGAATGTCGGATAAGCAAAGGTTGGACAAGCGAGACTCTACAGTACATATACGGTATTTATCATACCTTTTCCACTGAACTTTCTTGAGTGGATAAGATTCACATTAGTGCAGATGTTTTTACTCTTACTTGGGTTTCTTTGGAAGAAGGTCAGATGTAACAGGATTACTGAGCATAAGGGTGGGGGTGTATAGCATAAAGCCTCCAACAGATTTATGTTCCTCATCATACTGAGGGAAACTATAATGCCATAGGATTTCCTGCAGAAGGAAACGTTGGCTCCCTGCTTGTTTTTCAGATTCAGTTCCATAACAATCGAATTCTCCATTACACACACAGGTGATTTCAGCCCTTCACTCTGTGAGTGTGTGGGGGAGATAAGATATTTCTTCCCATCACCAATCCCAGATGGTGGGTACGCTGAGATTTAGTCATAGACATTATAGCCATTCTCTGTTCTGTTGAGATACCATAATTTATTGTGCAATATACGTTTTTCACTGGTGCCATCCATAAGTCTCTATACATTTGGTTAATATAGTCACTTATAAGGGGTTGGTTGAACTTCTGGTTTACTCATAAAACCAAATTACCATGTTTTGAAATTATGCATGTCTAAAATAGTGTGTCATCAAAATGAAATATTTGAAAAGCTCTGCCCTGCATGGTATGTGTCCTGTAAGTCAATCCACACAGGATCTAAGACCTAGCAGGAATGGCAACCACAAATGCATCTACCAGGTGCATATTAGTGCCTATACATATACAGTAGAGTCTCGCTTATCCCGAACATAAACAGGCTGGCAGAACATTGGATAAGTGAAAATGTTGGATAATTAGGAGAGATTAAGGCTAAGTCTATTAAATGTCAAATTACATTATGATTTTATAAATTAAGCACCAAAACATAATGTTTTGCAACAAATTGACAGAAAAAAATCAGTTCTATACACGGTAATGTTATGTAGAAATTACTGTTTTTACTAATTTAGTACCAAAACATTGCAATGTATTGAAACAGCCATGGATGTAGGCAGGAAGCAGACTGCGTTGGATAATACAGAACATTGGATGAGCATTGATTGGGTAAGCAAGACTCTACTGTACCAAAGAATTTTTCCTTCACCACCCACCTCTTGTTCTAAGTTGCCATATTACTGATTATTTGTTTTTACTGAAATTCTGTACCCATTTACACAGACAGTAACTCATGCACATTTTCACCAATTGAACCAAAAATAATTCTGACCTTTCCGCCTTACTACTGGAACATTTCAGATTCCATATGATATCACAAAGGCCTACTACTATGACATTACCAAGATCCCTTGCCAGTTTTCATATCAACGTGAATCAAAAGTACAGTATTATGATCTCAGCAGGCACAGCAATCAGGTTTTCATGGGGAGTTCCATGGCTACAAGTAGCTGTGGTGGTGACACAAGGGCAAGGGGACAGACTTCTGGAGCCAATGCAATCTTTGCTTAGCTGGACCAGCTGGATACCAACAGGTTTGGCCTGGTGCGTATGGATGTTACCATGGTCAATTCAGAGAATACTGCTCTGAGACTGTTCTGAATTAAGCAGTATAGAAACTGCCTTAAATAAACTAATAGCATTTATTTATGAATTGGTGTTAAGTCTGACAGATGATGATTAATACTAAGCTGCGCAGGAAGCAATTATCAAATGATGAATTTGAATCTTTGGTGGTGGGGAGTAGATTTATTCCTACTCAGCAATCCTAATTAGAAAAAAAGCATATTAAATAAATGGAAACGTGTTTTTGAATGTTTTATTCTAATCAGACTGGTTTTATCTGGAATAACTATTGCAAAGCACATATTTTAAAAACTGCATTCATTCACTGAATGTATTTTAAAGGCACTTCAGTTACTAATGTGCTTATGGGTGTATTAGAATGTCTTTGTTCCAACTTTACAAAAAAAATTCTGAATGTTTAATTTATACAGACTTGCTTACTAACTAAAGCTACTCTCTCTGTCATTGGTGTGGGCAGAATGGGGATTACGTTATACAGCAGGGGCCCTCAAACTTTTTAAACAGAGGGCCAGGTCAAAGTCCCTCAAACTGTTGGAGGGCCGGATTATAATTTGAAAAAAAACATGAACGGATTCATATGCACACTGCACATATCTTATTTGTAGTGCAAAAAAAAAAAACACTTGAAAACAATACAATAATTAAAATGAAGAACAATTTCAACAAATATAAACTTATTAGTGTTACAATGGGAAGTGTGGGCCTGCTTTTGGCTGATGAGATAGAGTTGTTGTTGTTGTTGTTGTTGTATGCTTTCAAGTCATTTCAGACTTATGTTGACCCTGAGTAAGGGTCGGGTAAATGACCTTGGAGGGCCATATCCAGCCTCCGGGCCTTAGTTTGAGGACCCCTGTTATACAGCCTGATACAAATCCCCAATGTATTTGTGGTTCACCTCTGTGCAATGATAGGGCAAGAAACTCTCTGTTCAGATGAAGTAAAACCCTGAAGTTAAGTCAGTTGGAATTATGATTCTCATGTAGAGGAAAGAGTAGGACTCATATGACCCTCTTGCAAAATCCATCATACTTCAACACTGGCTGGAGCTGGTGGAACATGCAATCTGACAACATCTGGAGGACTGTATGCTTCCCTGCCCTGTCTCAGAGCAGAGCAGACCAGACACAATTCATCAAACCATGAATATTTTACAATGCAAGGAAAGCTGTACTCCATGCCCTTGCCAATGGAAACTGGCTGTAAGCAAGTATGGGTAATTTGCATTCATCCCATATCCATTCCTTCCTTCAGAGCTGCAGGGATTCTTTCTCTGTGATTATTTATATGCCAAAATAAAAGCAGGACAAGGGAAAGCTACATAGTGGGACTAGTTGTGACACGACATTCATACAAGCTTCATACAGAAATGTGGGAGATGGAAAATGCTTCTTTTGTTAGACCACTCTGAAATGAAATACCATTTTTAAAGGTTGTAGCATAGTTGTAAGGTCAAGCTAAGAGTCAGAAACAGTGTATGTATTTTCTCAAACAAAAGAATTGCTTGGAAGAAGAACAATAGCTGTCGAGCATATGAAATTACAGATAACAGGAACTGAATATAGAGGCAAATGCTGCAGGTAACTTAGCCATTGTTATATCAGATTACCGATACATCTGTTTGTTAGCCCTCCTCTAAAGAACTTGGCTGGTTTGGAAGAATCCCGTCCTTCTACTGTTCCATATTTTTTTAAAAAAACTTATTCTGAACGATCATAGGTACTTGACAATGCCTGGGTTAGATATTTGGTAATTTGTGTATTAGAAAAGGTTTTTGTTTTTGGATTTTATGATCCATCATAGGTAGGAGTCACGGCACTCTCTGGAAGTTGGAGCTATCTTGGAAATCTGTCACCCACAAACATACATACATACAAACTTTGATTTTTAGTATATACTAGCTTAAATACCTGGTGATGCCTGGGTTAGGGCATTTATAACACTATTTATTAGAAAAAGTCAGTGTTTGCTGTTGTCTTTTATGAATGCTCCCATTAGAAAATGCACAAGGATGTGGGTGAACTACAACTCTCAAGATCATAAATCAATTCCTCGCAAACCCTGCCAGGATTCAAAGTTTTCCATGTTGATTATGGGTGCCAGATTTGGTCCAGATTAGTCATCAGCTGGGTTCATTGTGCTCTCTGGATGTGGGTGAACTACAACTCCTGGAATCAAATGTCAATTATCCCCAAATCCCCATTGGTTTTCAAAGTTGTCCATGTTGTGTATGTGTGCCAAGTTTAGTCTAGATCCATCATTGGTTGGGTTCACAGCATTCTCTGACTGCAGGTGAACAACAGTTTCCAGAATTCAAGGTCAACCCCCTTCCCCAAATCCCACCAATATTCAGTGTTGGCCATGTGTAGGGTATGTGTGCCACCTTTTGGACACATTCATTGTTGGTTGTGTTCAGAGTGATCTCTGGATGCTGGTGAACAATAACTCCCAGAATCTAGGATCCATCCACTCTAACCCCTCCAGTACGTTTTGTGGTCATGGGGAGGGGATCTATGTGCCAAGTTTGGTCCAGATAAGTTGTGATTGGGAATTACAGTGCTCTCTAAAAGTTGGGGGCTCTTGGGAAATACACATGTACAATAATAATAATAATAATAATAATAATAATAATAATAATAACAATAATAATAATAATATCACACAGTCCTAAATACTTGGGAAGTGTTCAACTTGTGATTTTGTGATATGAAATCCAGCATATATATCTCTTTTGCATTGTCATACTGTGTTTTGTGTCATTATTATTATTATTATTATTATTATTATTATTATTATTCATACCTCTCCTGATGGAGACATAAAAACACTGACTTATTAGAAAGAAGAAAGAAAAGAAAGAGAAAGAAAGAAAGAAAGACAGACAGACAGAGGCCCCTTCCACACAGCTGAATAAAATCCCACATTTTCTGCTTTGAAAGGACTGTATGGAAGTGTGGACTCAACCCATTTGAAAGCAGATGTTGTGGGATTTTCTGCCATGATATTCTGGGTTATATGGCTGTGTGGAAGGGCACAGAGAGAGACAGAGACAGGTAGAAGAATCAGTAGAAACAGAGGTCTGATTGTAAATTAGTTGTGTTACTTATATCTCTATCTGTTCCTCTGTTCTGTGTTCAAATCACTGGGCTTTGTTAGTGTAATTTTTGGTCTGTCCCATTTCCAGAGGGAATGGTAAACTACAACTGAAGGCTTGAGTCCTTGGTATACCAAATCATTCTATTAGCTATGGTAATGGAAGCATGGTGAAACATTAGATAGATTTCTCTGTTCATTGATACCTAAACTGTCTTTGAACACTGTTATCGCTCTTTGCACAATGAACATGTCTCTGATATAAACATGCAGCAAAAAGAGGACTAAATATCAGCAGTCAGTCAAGAGTGACTGTTTCATTTATATTTTTAGAGACACCGCAGGTTCCCATCAGTATGCCTAATGAGCTATCAGTAGGTCCTTATTGTACCTGGTCAACCTTTTATGTGAGTGAAAAGGCCACATCAATTTATAACTAAAGCACATTTCATCTTTTCAGTAACTGAAATGGTAGACTGCCTCAGAAATGATGAAGCTTTGTCTTCTGTGATTTGTAGCTATAAAAGATGAAGCTTGACTGCTTCCCCTAATCATAAATTTGCATGGCTGAAATTATCTAGATGTCAGGAGAGAAAAGGAAAAGGAAAGTCAACATTTAGAATTGGCTATGCAAAACCCTTTGAAAAGCACAGAGCAGCTTGTTTATGAAATAGCTGAAGATACCTCATGTGCAGTACTATCACATTTCTGTGCTAGTTTGCCTTTAAAAAAAATCTATTTTTTAATAACAGTGCCTTCAATTGTTGAACCTATTCCTCTGAAATCTATTCCAGATTTCTCACCCCACTCCTGCTGCCATTAAACTTCTGCTATGCTACTGTTGGCATGTGGTAATTTAAAATCAAGATATTCCAAAATAGTACATTGGGGTACCCTTGAAGTATGGTTCTGGAACATCAGTTCTGAAGGTTACCCTCTCCAGGCTTCCCGGGTGCAGGATATCAGTGAAGTGTTAGATTTTCCCCCTCCTCTTCACAAATATAACCAATGTTTTAAGCAATACCTTTTAAACCTATCGGGATGTCTGTTTATCACAATCCCTGTCCTTTGCATCTTTCTAATAACACATAATAAGAAGCCAAGGACTTTTCATTATGAGGCAAATGTATCCAAAGGGTGTAATTATAATTTTAGGAGATGTTTTAAAATATAATAATAATAATAATAATAATAATAATAATAATAATAATACTTTATTTATATTTTGCCCTATCTCCCCAAGTGGACAGGTGGATCACAGTACACATACACAGCAAACATTTAATGCCATTTTGGACAGTCAGGACAGAGACAGACAGAACAGAAAGGAGGTATATTGTGTCGACATCCAGCTTTTTTTGCACCTTGGAGGTTGTGCTCGAATCCAGCCACAGAGGGGTGCTGGTGTTCCATTGTCTATGACAAAGAGCCATTGGGACTTCCTTTAGGTCACCAGGAATTTTATGATCTTTTTCTTTATGGTGTCATAAAGCAGTACCTAATTTCTTTACTTATAGCTCAAGCTGTTTTCGAACTGGTTAGGTAAACAGTGAGCTAGGCTGACAGTCAGGTGCTGACCCAAGGCTTCAAACAGGCAACCTTTCAGTTGGTAGATCTTATCATTGCTGGTGATTTAACAGCTATGCTGAAGCCGGGCTCCAAATATCCAAATGATGTTACTCTTATTTTGGATATTTTAAAAATATGTTTTAGCATGAGTTGCAACTATTTCCTGTCTCACCTTTAATTTTAAAAAATTCTCACGGATCTTGAAGCAAATAAAGTTCTGTGGAGCATGTGCACATCAATAGTTTGGGCAAGAATGACAACAGTGCTCTCCCAGTCATGGAGTGTCTTGATACAAGTAATTTGCAATAAAACCCAAGGATCTCTCCAGCTGCCAATCTCACTGTGCACTGTAACCACTTTACACTGTTTCCCAGTGCCTCAGAAACCGTTTGTTTGAGGCACTGTCTGCATTAAGAGTTAGGTTTGGAGCATAATATAAGCAGGAATCACTGCCTTGATGGAGCTCTGTTGTTGTAGCAATGTCTGATGTTACAGGATCTCAGCCCGCATTTTGAGTCACTTCCAGACTGCTCCAAAGAAATGTTAAGTCTCAGAACATTGTTTATTGATTTGAGTAAAGTCAGGAAAAAGGGGGGAATGAAAATGTGGCACATACCAAAACATGTAGAAGCACAGAAGTAGGCTTAACTAGTAGAGAAATTGATATAAAATATATTAGCACTACAGCAGCAAAACATTACACCGAGAAAATTATCAAATTTCTTTTAATAAAATTAAACTAGATGTGGGAAGAAGTAAAAAAAAAAAGGGGGGGGAGGGTTGTCTTGTGACCCATTTAAAAGGGGAATTGCCATTTCTGGAGACCTCTAAGACAAGCATTTTGCATTTGCGAAGGCATCAGGGGCTTGATGGTCTATAAAATTAGTCTCCAAGGAGACTACATGTATCTCCGGACTACACATTGCCTTCCCCCTGGTTTGAAGGATCATTATCTGGGCATCCTGTACATATCCTAGCCTTTTAAAGAAATGCTGTCTTTCTAAACCTGAACTAAGAAACTCTTTCATAGCATGAATTAAGGATTTTAAAATACAATGACAAAATTGTGTGAGATTCAAGTGAATTCCTGCTGATTTTGTCCATCATGCCAGGTATTTCAAATGTTGTATTGTAGGAAACCAGCTTTGAGCAACTCCGTGTTTTTGTTCACTAACTCAGGGGATTCCAAAATTTCAGGTGTTATCTGGAGTATCTGCCTTCCAGTAAATATCGGAAGCTTTGCTCACAATTCAAAAGAAGCTAATTATTTACTCAAACTGTGACAGATCCACTTACCAGCCAACTTCGTGTTCTCTACAGCACAAAGGTTTGCCAGGGAGAGCGGCATCAGAGCTCTTCTTCAAGTAATCTCTATATACCATCTCCCTGTGATTCAGTGATTGGTGCCAGCAGGTAGTCTGTGCTTTATTCTTTTGTGCCACAACATATGAATACCTCTGCAGGAGCCAGCAGACTATATTGGAATAAAGAAAATAATAATAATGGTAGCTTCAGAAGTACAGGAAAACTTTGAATAATGTCACCAGAAAAGCAGAGAAAAATGAAGCAATAAGGTTCCAAAGTATAACTTTTGAAGCTGGGGGAGGGGGGGAATATAACTTAACACCTGATGTCTAGATTACAAACAGGGGATCAATATTCAACAAGAGAAATCTGTTGAGAAGTAGTTAATTTATTTTGTTATTTAATTTTCAAACATATCAAAGGTCACAAGCAGACTTTCTCAATTCATCATATGCTTTCCAGTAAATATAGCTCTGCCAGGAAGGTGCTTTTGGCTAGTGAAATAGCAGTGGCACCCCAATACGCTGCTGGCCCCTCCAGGTATCCAGATTTAAAAAGGGCTCCAAGGCACTCCCATGCTCTGTCTATTTCATTTCTGCAAAACAGTGTGCTAAATTATTTCAGCAGGGATAGATGCAGCCTCTCTCCCTGAGCACCTGGAACTAGGTGAGCATTAATCCTGCTGCTTGCCTTGTATTCCTGGTCTGCTACAGAAAGGCCTTCTGTTGGATGGCAATATCAGTGAGCTGACTGCTCAGTTCTGACAGCAAGAAGATGTTAACTTGTGTAGGCAGCCAAGGGCACACTGTCTGTACTATAAAATCCAGACATAACTGTAAAATTAGACAATGTGAAAATGCCACCTGATACCATTTTATTTTCTCGCAAGTGGTAAAGTCATTTTGAATTACGATCTTTAGCAACGACTTGACAGGAAGAAGAGTCAAAGCTCTATATCGCTGAACGGATAAATAAGAACCCTCATTACTTAAGATGGGGCCACTATAACACAATGAATCTCAGTTGTAACAAATGTTTTCATCCATTGACTCAAAGGCATTGGCAGTGACATCCATAAATCTAGTTGATGTCTAGATTAATTCCAAAGTGCTCCAAAATGAACACAACAAATAACATCACAAAACATGTTCAAATACAATCTGTCATTTCTTGAAATATATGTTCCAATCAATCCATTCACATCTATTGTTTTTCTAACTCACAAGGAAAACATTATTTTTGTATTTTATACTTTCTCCTCTTGCTAAGGACAAAACTACACATGATGTTCAATAACTTTGGTTTAATCTCCAACAAGTTAATGGGAAGTTAGCTTTATAAAATGCAGTCACCAAATAGTAGCTCTACCCACCCATGCCCCAACTCCATACACTTATCACATCTTTTCTTTTTTATGCAAAGGGAAATAAAAATATATTCCCCATTGTAAATAATAAAAAAGATCACCAGAATAAATTTAAGGCTGTTACTAGAACTGGGGGATATATTATGAATTGCAAGTTGCCCCAAAGATTTCAGTGTAAATAAAAATAATTTCACATAAGCTTTCATGTAATCCGAGGTTCCTGAGAGTCAGTGTTGGATGGTGGGTTAACTGCTGGACTAGGAATACAGCAGATCAGGGTTCAAATTCCCATTCAGCTGTAGAAACCAACTGGAAAATCACATTCTGCCATCATTAGAGGAAAAGAAATGGCAAAAGTGTAAATGCAGAAGGCTGGATTTGAAGATCACAGATTTGAAGATCACAAATCCTGTCAGTGATTTGTGGGAAGTGAAGCAATGATTGTGATAGAGGCCCAACAATAACTGAGCCCGAAAAACTGCACAAATGGCAACCAAAATTATCTGATGACTATAACAATTTTCATGCATAGGCAGTTTTAAAGGGGTATTTGGAGTATTCATGGAGAGCAATGCTATCTGTAGTGGCTAATCATTATGGTAGAATGCACAGACATATAGCCATATTACCAGATTTACTCAAGTCTAATTCTCACCTTTTTGGACTAAATTACATTGCAAAAATGGATGTGTGCATTAGATTCGAGGGAGCATTAGAATCACATACATAAAGCCCTCCTGTGTGAAATGGCCTGGAGGAACCCAGAACCCTAGAGGCTGGACAGGGATGTAAAGAGGCTGTTGCTGGTGGTGGCTGCAGCCTCTGGGTACCTGGAGAAGGAGAAGTGCTGGGTGGCTGGTGACCCAGTCATTCCTACCCTCAGCCACAGATCCTGCCTGCCGGGCAGCTCTCAGGATCTTTATCCACTCCTCAGGATATAACTGGAAAGAGTTTTAATCTGCTTTGATTAAAAAGAGCTGAATACATGCTTCTTACAGGTTGAGTATCTCTTATCTGAAATGCTTGAAACCAGAGGTGTTTGGGATTTTGATTTTTTAAACAGCTTTTCAAATACTTGCATTTGCATATATGCACATCAGGAAATATCTTGGAAATGGGACCCAGATCTAAACATAAAATTCATTTATGTTTCATACACACATAGCCTCATATACACATATTTAAATAAATTCATGCATGAAACAAAGTGTGTGTACATTGAATTATCAGAATGCAATCATATTGTGTATGAACCACATATGTGATCAATTTAGATTTTGGGATTCTGGATAAGGCATGCTCAACCTGTATTACATTTGCGAAAGCAAAACTGACAAGGATAGATTTGTTTCGATTTTTTTCTCCAGCATAAATATCTGTTAGATCTCAGACCTCTGCAAATGTCCATCATTACTTGCTTAGTGTGAATAGAAATGGTCAAAGATTTGTAAATGAGATGGTTAAACCTCCGCAACTTTCTGGCAGTTTTGAAATTTATATATAAGTGGGTGAGCTGCCTGTTCAGGCAGGTTACTTAGATCAACCATTTTGGAAATAATGTGAGCCTGTGTTCTGTGTTAAATGTGGCAATGTTCATCTGAAAAAAGAAAAGGAGAGAACCGACAGTACATCTACCCTTGTATTTGTTCCCAGACTTGTCAGTAGGGGTTTTTTTTATATACATCAGTACCTGTCCTCAGAATTCAGTAGGCGTTAAATGATATTAACAAAATTGCCTACAGATTATGACCTTGAAATAACTGAGAATCATGTTAACATGGTTGCACTGTTAATACTGATGTGCTTTTCCAGTTACAACATAGGAACCAAAGGCTGACTATACTATTTATTGCATGTATATCATATAACTTTCATCTCTGAAGCCAAGAAAGAACAGTGGATAAAGCTGATAACAGAAGTCAACATGGGCAGGAGCAGCCAAAAGGCATGGAGGCTGCTAAGATGGTTGAGCAATGACCCCTCACAAACTAATACCCATGACAACATAAAGGCAGATCAGATAGCACACCAGTTCTTGAAGAATGGGAAACCCAACCTTGCTACCAAAGTAGGAAATAAACCAATAGCCAGACAACCAGATATTGAGAATAACAACCTTCACGAACCTTTTGCATTTACTGAATTGGACATGGCTATCAATAAATGTAAAAATGGCAAAGCAGCTAGCCTGGATGATCTGCAGGTGGAACAAATTAAGAACTTTGGTCCAAAAGCAAGGTGCTGGTTGCTGGAGCTGATGAACAACTGCACTGCATCCTGTCAGATCCCCAAAATCTGGAGGAAAGCAAGAGTAATAGCCATCTTGAAACCAGGCAAAGACCGTAATGATCCAAAAAGATATAGACCAATCTCCTGGTTATGCCATCTTTACAAAGTTCTGGAGAGACTTATTTTGCATAGAATTATGGAAAAAATAGACCCATGTCTGATTCCACAGCAAGCTGGCTTCAGGAAAGACAAAAGCTGCACATCATAAGTGCTGAACCTGACTCAGCACAAAGAAGATGGCTTTGAAAGGCAGCAGATCACAGGAGCTGTCTTCATAGACCTATAAGCAGCTTATGATACTGTAAACCACTGCCTCCTCCTGAGAAAAATGTATAATATCACAAAGGATTACCACCTCACCCGCCTCATAGGAAATCTGCTACAAAACAGGAGCTTTTTTGTTGAGCTCCAGGACCAAAGAAGCAGATGGCAGAAACAGAAGAACGGCCTGCCTCAGGGGAGCGTGCTCACTCCATCAATGTTCAACATTTACACAAATGACCAGCCATTGCCAGAAGGGACAGAGAGTTTCATCTGCTGATGATCGTGCCATTACGGCTCAAGCAGAGATCTTTGAGATGGTTGAACAGAAGCTCCCCAAAGCTCTAGGTGCTCTTACTGTCTATTACAGGGAAAACCAGCTGATTCCTAATCCATCTAAAAACATACATGTGCTTTTCATCTTAAGAACAGACAAGCATCCCAAGCTCTGAGGATTACCTGGGAAGCAATCCCAATGGAGCATTGTAACACACCCAAATACCTGGGGGCTACCCTGGACCATTCTCTGACCTACAAGAAGCACTGCCTGAATATCAAGCAAAAAGTGGGCGCTAGAAACAATATCATACAAAAGCTGATTGGCACAACCTGGGGATCTCAACCAGGTACAGTGAAGACATCTGCCCTTGTGCTATGCTACTCTGCTGATGAGTACGCATGCCCAGTGGGGAACACACTAAAACAGTGGATGTGGCTCTTAATGAGACATGCCACATTATCACAGGATGTCTGCGCCCTACACCACTGGAGAAATTATATTGTTTAGCCGGTATTGCACCACCTGACATCTGCTGGGGAGTAATAATAATAATAATAATAATAATAATAATAATAATACTTTATTTATACCCCGCCACCATCTCCCCAAGGGGACTTGGGGCGGCTTACATGAGGCCAAGCCCAACAACACATCAGTAAAACAACAAAGCAGTAAGCAAGTAAAACAATAAAATTAATATATCTCACATATAAGCAGTAACACAAAAAAATTAAAACCTTATGGTTGGGCCAGATGTAATAGATTAACATTTTAAAATAAACACTAGGCGTGAACAGAGGTAGGATGTATCTAAGCAGGAGGGTTTTATAGGATAGTGTAGGGAGAGCAACCCAACGGGTAGAGCCAACCTTAAGAAATGGGGCTACAAAGTGGAATCCAAGACGTGTGAGTGTGGAAAAGAGCAAACCACAGACTACCTACTGCAATGCAACCTGAGCCCTGCCACATGCACAATAGAAGACCTTCTTGCAGCAACACGAGAGGTACTTCAAGTGGCCAGCTACTGGTCAAAGGACATTTACTAGAGTACCAAGTCTGCAAACTTTGTGTTTTGTTTGTTTGTTTTTAATGCAATACAACTGTTTTGGTTCACTCCTGAGATGATAAATAAATAAATATAACTTTCAGTGTTCATCACTTACACATGCTTTCATCACTTACACATGCTCAACAATTACTCCTTTTGAGACTGGGTTTTCAGATCAACTGCTGAAGAGAACAAGGAAAATGCAAGTATATGTAACCCAAGGCTCCGTTTTCTTTCAGATGATATCGTATTTTATAGCCACCTATGCAATTGCAACAATATGCAGTAGAAATCTTCCTTGTTCACCAAATACTACACAATCCATTACATGTAAACAAGTCCAGGGAAAGTTTTCAGTAATTTATCCTGCATTATATTCATGGTGATGAAGCCCTGGGCACCAATTGGCTGAACAGCTGATAGCACAGAATGCTTAAAAATGATCCAAATGCTTAGGGCAGCTAAGCCAGAAAAAGTTCACAGTCTAATTTCGGTAAAGGAAGTGGATTTATCGACTTAGTTTAGCTTAAAAGTTTACTCACACACAAAGTACAACAAATTTGTGAGACTGTTTAAAGCAGGGATTCTCAACCTTTGGTTCCAACCATATATTTGAGGCTTTATTCCCTCAGTATTCCGGAATACTAGCCATATTAGCTATATCTTCTTGCAGTTGAAGGCCATACCATCTGGAAGACCAAAGGCTGAGAGGTCCTGGATTGGAGACATTGGAAGTATAGAGTTAAGGGCAAGATTATCAAATGTAAGGCTGGAATTACACACCCCTGTATCCCAGGATCTGATCCCAATTACCCACCCATCAACAAAATAAAGAGACCAGTCAACGGTATTGGGATAAATATGGGAAACTTTTATTAAATTGTTACTTATTAAAACTTTCTTCACGAACTACAACCAACTAAATGTGAATGTTGAACTGCTCCAATATTAGAGCTGGAGAAGGCAGCTGACTTAAATGCTGTTCTCCGCTTCCAGAATTTAGTCCCAGTTGGGACTATTTTATTGGTCTCAAATTCATTGGGGTGGGCAAATAGCCTGCCCCATCCAGGCTGTCTGGAAGGAGAAAGTCAGATCTGCTTTGAACTGGATTATGTGAGTCTACACTGCCAGATAATCTGGGATAAGCAGATAATCTGGTATCAGATTCTGGGATATAGGGCAGTGTAGATCCAGCCATAGACAACTCACTAAACAAAAGTCAAACAGAAGGGTAGGCGAAGAGAGTAATGACTTTAAAAAGCCCCACACTGGTTCATGTTTCCTCAGTGGAAAAGGAGCAGGGCAGTCTTCTGGGGACTGTAATACTCTATATGAAATGAATCAGAAAGGAAGAAAACTATCTGGAGTAACAAACCAAGGAGAATGTGGTGCAGCGGACAGTGGGAAATACACCTCACTCCTGTGTAATTCTTTTAATGTTAATGTACCTCCCTTACACTACATACACACACATTATATGGAAATGAGACAGGTATTTCAATGACAAATGTATTGAAAGCCCGGTTCTAACCTTCAGCATGACTTTTAAAAAGGACTCTTCTGCTTGAAAGGTCATTTTGTTTCAAAGCAACAAGAGAAATCAGGTATAACAAATGTCACCACCAAAAAAAAAAACTGAGGAAAAATTATAATGTATTCTTCATTGCAAACAGACTTCAAAATTAAAATCTCCAAGAGGTGTAGGATTTATTTTCCATCAGATAAACTTTATCCTCACAAAATCCATGAGTCCAATTTGCTCAATTAGACCACTTGCTCAATTTGCTCAATTAGACCACTGTTGGCCTAAGAGGTCAATCAATAAGTAGGGATTTGTACCTGGCTCTGTAACAGTGTGTTGTGCTGTATTTATATCTTCACTTTTTAATGGATAGGTTTTCAAATATTTGTAATTCTATAGATAGTTAAATAATATATAGCTATAGTTTGTATACATTTTTGCGTATATGCATTCTTATCGGCTTCTGTTTAAATTTTTGCCAACCACCTATTATGTGTGAAAGCAGGATATAACTATAAAAACAACAACAGTGACAATAGATTTAAACCAGTTGGACCTGATTCAGAGAGAGCTAAGTACAAATCCCTATTCACTGGCTGGCCACTTAGACTGGCATACCTCGCAGGGATTTTGTGCCAGGGCAAAATAACACTTATTTCTGATAAATAGTCAGTTCTTTAATACTGTCAAAGACTGTTGTTGTTTTTTAAGCCACCCTGTAATCAAACTCAGTTAACAATCTGGGTAGCACTGTTTAGATCAGCTGAGGTTCATCAAAGATGTAATCCAAATAAGATATAACTAAAACATATGTCACCATGACCTGATCAAACATCTCCTGGAGCAGGTGTAGCTGGCTCACTGGCTTTAATTCTGCAAATGCGCTCCTGGCGACCATCAAAACTATGTATCGATAGTCAGGACTGAATCCAGGAACAGAATCATACTGTGAATCTGTGTGCTCCAAGAAATGTGATCCCATGAGCTAGAACCTTATATCTTGATCTGTTTTTTTAAGTGATTGGGGGCATCTCTGTCTTGTCTGGATTAAGCTTCAATTTGTTTTCTTGTATCCATTATTGATAGCAGGTTTGTAAGTAAGTCCACTTAGGGTTTTTGTAGGTTTTTTTGGGCTATATGGCCATGGTCTAGAGGCATTCTCTCCTGACGTTTTGCCTGCATCTATGGCAAGCATCCTCAGAGGTAGTGACCTCACTACCTCTGAGGATGCTTGCCATAGATGCAGGCGAAACATCAAGAGAGAATGCCTCTAGACCATGGCCATAAAGCCCGATAAAACCTACAACAACCCAGTGATTCCGGCCATGAAAGCCTTCGACAATACATTAAGACCAGTTACTTGGATGTATATGGAAGGAATAAAGGAAGTTGCATTTCATGAGTATAAAGATGACTCTGAACCTCAAAGCGCCAAACAGTTTTCCCCAGCTATTTAAATAGGATGGTGGATAGAATTGAACTCCAAGGGACTCCACAGGCGAGTGGCCAAAGCGATGAACAGACCCTCCCTAGCACCACTTTCTCACCTCACTCCTCCAAGAAGATACATAACCATAAGAATGTCTGTCCAAATCCCAATGGATGCTGCTGTCCATGGTACTGAATTACTAAGTTATTTTACAGAACCATCAGGGGTACGCTCCAGCTGCCTAGTTCCTGGAGTAGATTGTCCACCAAGGAAGGCAAAATCTGCCCGTGCCCCACAACCAGGCCTGAAACCAGAATAAAATGGATCGAAATAATCTTCTAAAATCTTATAGCGAGGACACTACCATAGAGTTTTGTATGATACCAAGGTAATCAGCAAATCTATTCTAATGCCTATAAAATTATGGGGTTGTTTTTGGAGAAAGTGAACTTTAAAAAACATTGAGACACAAAAAAGTGTATCTTTTTTGGGAAAAGACAGATGAATTGTAGAATTCCATAACCCTCTCTTCACTTGCAATTATGACCCATAGGCTGTTGAGATTATTTATGTAATTATTATTTATTTAAAGCATTTCTATTCTGCCCGAAGGGGACTCAGGATGGAGCACAACATACAAATGGCAAACATTCAATGCTGAAACATACTAGACTATACACATACAAAAACATTAAAATAACTTATCTTGATGTTAAAATCCTCTGTTTAAAACTGTCTCAAACATCTATATCTAATCTGATTGGCATAATAATAAGAGTTCCTATCACTGCCTCTTTGCACAGTCCCAAAGGCTCTATCCCACAGCCAAGTTTTTATCATCCTTCTAAAGGATAGGTGGGAGAGAGCTGATCTAATCTCATTAGGAAGGCAGTTCCATAGCCGAAGGGCAATCATTGAGAAGGCCCTTTCTCTTATCCCTGCCAATTGTACCTGAGAAAATGGTTGGACAGAGAGCAGCTATTTTTGTTATGTTGCTAGCTAATTTTGTTATGTTGTTTTACACCGTTTTTACGCTGTTGTAATTGTTATTGCTTTATTTTAATTGTATTCTTCCTGGGTTTGGGCCCCATGTAAGCCACCTCGAGTCCCTTCGAGGAGATGGAGGCCGGGTAGAAAAATAAAGTTCTTCTTCTTCTTCTTCTTCAGGGCCTCCCTGTAAGATCTTAATCTCCATGATGGTTCATAGAGGGAGATGCGTTCGGACAGGTAAATTGGGCCAGGGTCATTTAGGGCTTTATAGGCCAAAGCCAGCACTTTGAATTGTGCTCAGTAGCAAACTGGCAGCCAGTGGAGCTGGCATAACATAGGAGTTGTATGCTCCCTCTATGCCGCTCTAGTTATTAACCTGGCTGCCTCTTGCTGGACTAATTGAAGCTTCTGAGCACTCTTCAAAGGCAAACCCATGTAGAGCATGTTGCAGTAATCTAATCTACATGTAACGAGAGCATGGACCATTGTGGCCAAGTCTGACTTCCCAAGGTAGGGGCACAACTAGTGCAGAAGTTTTAATTGTGCAAAAGCCCCGCTAACTACCACAGAAACCTGAGATTCCAGACTCAGCAATGAGTCCAGGAGGACTCCCAAGCTGTGAACCTGTGCCTTCAAGGGGCGTGTAAATCTCATCCAGCATAGGTTGTAACCCTATACCCTGTTTGGCCTTGCAACTGACCAAGAGGATCTCTGTCTTATCTGGATTCAACTTCAATTTGCTCACCCTCATCCAGACCATCACAGTGGCCAGGCACCAGTTCAGATCTTGAACCACCTCCTTGGCATCTAGTGGAAAGGAGCAATAGAGTTGGATGTCATCTCTCACCCAATGGCTTCATGTAGATGTTAAACAACATGGGGGACAATGCTGAGCCCTGCAGGTTCCCGCAGAACAATGGCTGTAGAGCCGAGAAGGAGTCCCCCAGCAGCACCTTCTGGGAATAACCCTCCAGGAATTACTGGAGCCACTGCAAAACATTACCTCCAAGACCCATTCCTGCGTGGAGATCCAGAAGGATACCATGGTCTACACAGAATGAGAAGCTGCTGAGAGGTCCAGGAGAAACAACAGGGACACACTCCGCCTGTCAAACCCTCTGCGGAGATCATCCACTAAGGTGACCATGGCTGGCTCAGTTCTGCAACCTGGTCTGAAATCATACTGCAACGGATCCAGATCCAGTTTCATCCAAGAACCCTGGAGCTGCGAGGCAACCACACTTTCCAAGACTTTGCCCCAAAAGGGGAAATTGGAAACTGGCTGAAAGTTGTTCAAATCAGTGGGGTTTAGTGATGGTTTTTTCAACAGTGGTTTTATCACAGCTTCTTTTAAACTCATTGGATTACCCACCCTGCCAAACCCTCTCTGGCTTCCTTTATCAGCCAGGATGGGCAAGGGTCCAGGATGCATGTGATTGCTCTTGCCTTTCCAAGAATCTACTCAACGTCCTCCTCAGGTTGCACAAATTGAAAAGAATTGGAGCAAATCGGGTTTGCCTTTTATCCACAAAGAACCATGCAAATTACTCACAGTGAGCTGTCGAAGGGTCAGGGACCACGGTCACAAGTGATGGGATTCAACAAACCTCTTGCTGTTCAAAACAGCTTAGTTGGATGGTTCCTTGTGGACACAATGTTGGCTGCAATGTGAGATTTGCTTGCAGCTTTAACTGCTGCGAAGTACACCCTTCCATAGGCGCACATCTGTGTTCAATCTGACTCACTGTGAGATGTCCGCCACACACCCTCTAGACTCCTCTTCATTTGCTTCATTGCTGCCAGCTCCTCATTGAAACCAGGGGCTGGTTTAGCTCTGTTACTTGAGAGGGATCGCTCCAGAGCAATTGTATCTTTTGCCCTAGTCATCTCCCCATTATAGAGAGTGACCAGGGCATCATGCAGACCAAGGCGGAAAATTCCCTAAGAGCCATCAGGAATCCTTCTGGATCCATAAGCCTCCTGGGTTGGACCATCTTAATGGATCATCCACCTCTGCGGAAATTAGGGAGTGCAGTGAATCTAAACTTGACCAAGTGGTGGTTGGTCGATGGCATTGGGATTAACAAGAGTTCCTCCATGCCACCACCTTCCTCCCATCCCTGACAGAACACCAAATCCAATGTATGTCCAGCTCTGTGAGTAGGGCCAGAAACCACTTGGGACAGCCCCATGGTTGTCATGGTTACCATGAAATCCTGAGCTGCTCCTGACATTGGATTGGATTGGAAAATAGGAGATAATAAACTATTGCACTAGATGATAGGGGATAAGAAGCTATTGGTCTGGGGGATAGGGAGAAGAGGGCTGTTGTATTGAGGAATGGGGTGAGGGAGCTATTTGGTTGAGGTGCAAAGGGTAGGGAACTATGGGTTTGGGAAATTAAGGCATAGGGAACTGTTAGACAGAAGGGCATGTGATAAGGGGATATTTGTCTGGGGGGTAGGTAGAACGGGCCCATTGAATTGGGGGTGGTGGATGGGTGGCTATTGGGCTGTGGGTAGGGGGTGGTAGTTCTTGCTGAACTAGTCAGTATTGTCTGGTTTGGCTCCCAACCAGTTCTTCTGATGATTCTCTTAAGGATAATAGGACAGAATCATGAATGTAATGGGAGAAGAGCTCTATTGACAGTTTCCTTGGGTTTGGGGCTGATTGTTCATATTTACCTAGTGAGGCCACTGAGTTGAGTTGGAGGAAGCTGTTTTGTTGTACTCCTTTGTTTGCTTGTCTCTCTATCCCAGCCAAACTCTTTCCATAACAACTACAGCCCAATCTCACCTAGCTAAATCACATGGGCTGAAAGGGAACAACATCCAGGCAGCTGCTTAACCAAATCCTATAAGAAGAAAAGCTTCTGTGATCATAAGAAGAGTATTAAAATGAAGTCATTCCTCACATGGATTTCTGCATGGATTTTGGAATTCTTCAGTCATACAGCCCCCTTTGACTAATATTATGAATCTACTTAGTGAAATGATTGTTGCTCAGTATTATCAAAACCTAAGCAAATCTAAAATGGTATTGCTGAACACAGAACATTGCAATTGTGTCAAAAGTGATAAAACAATGAACAGCAGATGGGAAGGTTCATTGAAAGATTGACATTATGTACAGTGTTGGGATGTGGAAAAAAGCCTTCAACAACTTTTTTTAAACTATAGGATATATTATCTACTGACTTAGTATATACAAAAGCTTTTGACTTTGTTGTTGGTTTTTAGAAGTCATTCCTGTTACAGTTCAATTAGACACTTGCTACATAAGTCCTGAGGGTGGTAGACATGTCAATCCGTTGCTGCATAAACAACAAAGTCTTGGGGCAATGTAAAGACCTTGTTTTATAAATTATTTTTAAAGAGTTCTTTTAATTTGTTTTTAAATGTTTTATAGCTGTATTTAGAGTTTCTTTTTAAAAGTTGAATATTGCCTCAGCAGCCCTGTTTAGCAGAGAGGTGGTAGTAAATATGTACCGTACTCTCCTCTCTGCATAAACTCTATTATACTTCATTAGATACATTCCCAAATCTGTACAGTGCTCCATGTTGACTTGCTATACATCTACATTGTGGAATGGATGCAGGTTGACACCTTTTCAAATGCCATGGAACAATGCTATCGAATCCTGGGATTAGTAGTTGGTGAGGCACCAGCACTCTCTGGCAAAGAAGCCGAAAGACTGTAAAATTACAACACTCATGATTCTATAGTATTCACCCAGAACTTATTCACATTCAGTAAAATCAGCATTTCTACACATTAAAGAAATGACTACCGAGGGAGCCCTTCACACGACGCAAATACCTGGGTTTCAGGTATTTCGCCATTACTAAAGTGTTCCTCTCCCCCCCCCCCCCCAAGCAATTCCTAAATTGATGGGGAATTCCCAGGACAGAGACAGGTAAAAATATCAAATTTAACATGTGATGGGAATTCCCCCTTTGCCACTTGTAACCACAACAATGATGTCATTCTGAAGGGAGTAGCCAATATGAGCAGTATAGATTTCTTTCTTCCGCCATACTCTTTTGGGGACGGGGAGGAAGGAACGGTAATTTATATCTTTTTGTTATACATGTAAATTCAATAGTTACCTTTTGAATTGAGAGGTATCTGTACTAATAAAGAGAAATTATAATATAGGATAAAATAGAATAGAAGAAATCCCATTTAATAATCTCGCATTAAAAAATACTTCTGCGAGAACAAACATGATTTTTTTCAAGTGAAAGAAAATGGGCGAGGAGACAGTGGGAGGAGAACTATGTCTCCCATGTGATAGGGAGGCAAACAGAAAATTTGAAAAGAAAGCTGAACGAAGGAAAATGTGTGATTGGGGTAGGAAAATTATTCGTTTCATTTCCAAATGGGGCATTGCGAAGATTAAGGGAAAACAGCAGTCCCCCAGGCATGTAGCCCGGGGGGGGGGGGGGCTTGAGGGGATTCAGCCACCCCCACCCCCCCGAAATTCTCATGGTGGTTCGCGAAAAGGCCTTACTGGTGCATTATTTAAACTGTTGTGTTTATTCATATCATGATCTGATCACCATACTCAATATATCCCATATGCATGGGGGTATTGGGGTAACGATACAAAAGGTTTGCTAGGCTAGACCCTCTTTCACTCAGACTCAGCCCCCCCTGAAACTCAGCCCCCCCTGAAGCCCCCCCCCTGAAAAAAATTCAGCCCCCCCTCCCCGTTGTAGAACATTGTAGAAATTAAACAATGGTGGGCTGCTAAGTGCACTCACCCCACACTCTATCCTTACCTGCATGAACCACTTTCCCACCAATGGTCTCTTTCAAATCATGTTCTGTTAAGGACAAATTCAATATCCAGTGGTAGCTGGTGGCTTCCATCTCAGTGGAGCATGAATCCACTCCTTCCACAAACTTGCCTGATCTCTTCGATCATCGGTGGAGGCCCTCCTTTCACCCCTTCCCTTATTACAGGCCCAACTTGTGGGAACGAGGGAGAAAGCCTTCTCTGCTGTGGCTCCCCCAACTATGGAACTCATAGTTCCAATTGTGTAATTAGGAAAGCCCCCAACTTAGCAGCCTTCAAGAAAGATCTCAAAACCCGGCTTTTCCATTGTGCTTTTGGAGAGTGATCAGATAATTCCTTTTGTTGCTACAGGCTACAGGCCTGCCCCAAGGCTTTACTTATTTCATGGGATGAAGTCCTCATACTACTTAAAGTGGTGTCATACAGATCACAGATATACCTGTCATCCCTAGCACAGGTTTTATCATGTGCAATTTATAGTATGACATAACACATATTATGTGTCAGAATAATTCATGGACAAATATAAACTGTATTTTCCAAACAATTTTCAGTATGACTTGTTACCTTTCCCTTGAGAATTTGCTAAATAGTTCCTAAAAATAAGGATTTTTTTGTACTCTCCTATGAAATGTGATGTCTTAATCAATATTATATTAGTATCTGGAATGAAACACATTTATTAGTATTGCCATCTTGCATTATTACAAAACATTATTCAGGAAATGAGAAAGAAATCCATGTGCAAAATCAAATTAGAACATTTAATTTAAATTACATTATATTTGGCATGTATTCCAATGTCCTGCCAAATATTCTTTGGCTCAAAAAGGTTGTTATAGGATTAATTAAAGGACATTGGGTGGCATTCATACTTCTAACTGTAGTACCAGTCATTTAAACAGCTACAACATGGAGTAGACACATGTTTCATTCAACGCAGTCCTAGGTTCAACTCTATTTGGAATGTATAGGTAAATAATAATAATAATAATAATAATAATAATAGTTTACTGTTTTTATTTAATTTAATTATTTACTGTGTTTATATACTGCCTTTCTCAGCCCAAAGCTGAATCAAGGCAGAAGGTAAAGGTTTCCCCTGACATTAAGTCTAGTCATATCTGACTCTGGGGGGTGGTGCTCATCCCAATTTCTAAGCTGAAGAGCCACCATTGTCTATAGACACGTCCAAGGTCATGTGGCCAGCATGACTGCATGGAGTGTTGTTACCTTCCTGCTGAAGCAGTACCCATTGATCTACTCACATTTGCATGTTTTCGAACTGCTAGGTTGGCAGAAGCTGGGGGTAACAGGAGGAACTCACCCCGCTCCCCAGATTCGAACCGCCGACCTTTCAGCTAGCAAGTTCAGCAGCTAAGCAGTTTAACTTGCTGTGCCACTGGGGGCTCCTATTTGTAGTGTTTCATATGGTCTTATTAATAAATGCACATTTCTATTTTCATTCCCCTCCCACAAAGCAATTGTTGTTTATAATATATTTGGGAAGAGAATAAACCTCTACCTGTCCCAATTAATTATCTGTCTTCCTATTTCCCAACTGCATTAAAACATCCATTTTTTTCTTCTCTCCCTTTGCCATCAGCATACTTGGTGGAGGTACAAGGAGAAGGTGAGGAAAGACTTTCCTCAATGGAAGGCAGAGGATGGAGAATCATCTATAAGTGAGCCTTAAGTCTAGCATTATAAATGTAATTCTTCATTCAGTTTCTTTTAAAATATAGTAATGAGTAATTCAAGCAATATTCTGCCTATGATGAGAAAGCCGTGCAGATTTCTACAGGCAATTCTGGTCATTTTCTGCTAAAAATTCTCAAGTACTGTAGTTGTTTTGAATATTTTAATGCAAAAATGGCTAGACTCTTTACTTCCAAAGAACTACAGAGCAAACCTCTGACCTACTCTCACTATGCAAGCAATGATGTGTTCACCAGGAATACAAGCACAGTCGAGTATCGCTTATCTAACCTTTGCTCATCCAATGTTCTGCATTATCCAAAGCAATCTGCCTTCCGCCCAGATCCACTGCTGTCAACACATTGCAATGTTTTGGTGCTAAATTAGTAAATACAGTAATATATATATAACATTACCATGTATTGAACTGCTTTTTCTGTTGACTTGTTGTAAAACATGATACTTTGGTGCTAAATTTGTAAAATCAAAGTGTAATTTGACGTTTAATAGGCTTTTCCTTAATCCCTCCTTATTACCCAACATTTTTGCTTATCCAATGTTCTGCCGGCCTGTTTATGTTGGATAAGTGAGATTTTACTCTATCATTCTAGCTGGTTTTCTTTTCTGGTTTTTCATGGTGACCTTTAGAACATTATTAGATAAGAAGTTCCACTTTCATAGATCACCAGGGGCTGGGCTTATTTTGTACCATGTGTGACTGGTTTGAAGTCTGAACAGCTAACAATAATCCTTCATATAAAACAAAAAGAAGAAAAACTCCTAATGTTTAAGACTTTATAAGTGTTGTCACAGCAGCTGTGGTGTATAGACAAACAGCTCCCAGCCTCCACAGTCAAGCAAAGAGAGAAAATTAGGCATAAATCACAGTTGACACACTTGCCAATATATAAGCTGCTCCTATTTTATCATGCTTTCTTCCCACCGGCTTGCTTTATCTGCAATTCACTTCCTGCTGTTCTAAGGATGATGGGATATTTCTAGCAATGATTGGCTCAGAGGGAGCTACATCTGGTCCATGTGTTCTAAAAAGATAATTTTTAATGCCGGGTATATTTGTTTCCCCTAGGAAAAAAGTAATGCTGTGTGTCAGTGGAAATTGTAGACTGTACTTGCAAAAACTTGTCTGGCACAGTTGATGTAGCAAACATGCAGACCACGATTTTCCCTTTGCTGAGATACAACACACACACACACACACACACACACACACACAATTAAGGAGAGGGGCAAAGGAAGCTAAATACAAGGTTGGAGTATAGGTCAATAACATCTTCAGTACTCTCTTGACTGTGAAGGCTGGTGGCTGTAGATCTGTGTCTTCATAGTTGAATTGTCTAAATGTAATTATTAATTATCTAGAGTAGGCCCATTTAATAATTTACTGAATGGTAAGCCAATAGTTATATAAAGTCAACAATTATGTCAACCCTATTGATTTCAATAGCACTACTTTGGTTGGAACTAACAATTGGATTTAGGCCAAGGTCTGCTTAAAGCTGGTTCATCTATGAGTGCATTGCAATTCTATTACTGACTGAAAATTTGAGCTGACTCCAGAAACTAGTTAGGAAAGCTGGTGTGTGACCGACTTGTTCTTCCACAGTACAATGGAAAAGGGATAACTGGAAAGGGAACAGTGATACTGGGAATATTTTCCAATGGAAAACTTGAACTGTAAGTTGCAGACTCCTGGTCTCATAGATACAGATACAAGTGACATCCACAAAACCTAGGAATTCATTCCTACTGTAACTTAATAATGTGCATTAGAATTAGAAATCTAGTATAAAATGGAATCCAGATGTCAAATAGCCCTAAATACCAATTCAGATGGGGAAAAGGCACTATAGAGCTATTACTGCCTTTTCAAAGCTTCCATAAAATGTGTTTCATTCATGACAGCAAAAATCGACATTTTGCCATTTAAAAGTGTTTCAAACTGTTAAAAAATGATCAGCATGTTCTCAGGGTGCATCAACAGCGTAGAATGAATGCAGTTTGAAACCACTTTAAGTGTTATTGATTTATGGGAGATGAAGTTTTGCAAGATCTTTAGTGTTCTTTGCCCAAGAGTTCTGGTGTTCACCAAACTACAACTTCTATACTCCCATTGCATTGAGCCATGGAAATTAAGTGGTGTCAAACAGGTCGATGCACCCCCCAGTCATTAATGTAGTAGAGTAGGAAAGATCCCAGGATCAGTCCAGAGTGGGTCAAGAAGGTAGGACATTCTGAACAGATTGTAGAACTGTAACAGTTCACCACCACCTGTCATATTAAAGAACACAAAATAGCTGGAATTAGTTAGAAAGACCACAGAACAAACTGGCATGCTTGAATGTAGTACCTATTTCCCATAGGGTTTTTTTTTTCATTCAGTCCAAATTGAGAGATATTTTTACAGTTCCAGAAC
Organism: Anolis sagrei; assembly: GCF_037176765.1. NCBI lineage: Eukaryota > Metazoa > Chordata > Lepidosauria > Squamata > Anolidae > Anolis > Anolis sagrei. Next base: position 98,317,683 of record NC_090023.1, on the reverse strand, counting down.
ATACTTTGTTTATTTCCTTAAAGTGCCAAAATGAAACAGAAAAAAATTGCTTCTTGTTTTGAAGAAGGTGAAAATGATTCATTTCACACAGTTCTGCTCTTGGATAGAGAGGACAAATACTTCCCAGTAATGACATTTCAGATCTCCTTCTGCTGTAAGCAGGATCACACGGGCATTATTACACTTTTGAAAATAGCCTGCTAGTTTGGCTGACTAAATGTTTGGCTTACTAAAATGAGACAACTCATTTCTTTGGTTGTCAAGGCAAGTTAATAGGATAAACTTAATTTTGGAGAAAGGCTCAGCTTCTGGAATATGAAATCTTTCAGCTCTCTGTTGAGTTCAGACTGGCAATCGTGATGGAAAATATTCACAGTTAGAAATTGGATCCGTTACATGGAGCAGCATAGTATAGAGTTGAGGACTCCAGGTGACAAGGATTTGGATTCTCATTCAGCCATAGAATCTATCAGGGGATCTTGGGCAAATCACTTTGTCTTTGGGTACATCTACATTGCAGAATTAATGCAGTTTGACACCACTTTAACTGCCATGGCTCAATACTCTGGATTCATGGGAGATATAGTTTAGGGAGGAACCAGCACTCTGGAAGAGAAGGCTAGACATGGTAACACTACTGTTCCCATGATTCTATAGCATTGAACCATGGCAGTTAAAGCGGCGTCTGCTGAAAAACCCCTTTGAGTGAATTTTGCAAAAAATGTCCTATGACATGAATGCCATAAGTCGGCGCCAACTAGAAGGCACATAACAACATGATAACATAACAAGGTCATGAACATGAGTTACAGGTATCCCCATGCTAGATTTTTCAATTACTTATTGTTATGTGTGCAACAAAAAGATTAAAACCCTGCCTCAGCAAAGTTAAGACTGAGCCCAATTGATCTGAAGGGCATAGAATTGAGAAGTGCTTAACTTTCACACTTTGGTCAGGATCTACTTGGATCTTTATATAAGAAGAAAAAAAACTTATCAGTAGATCTTGGGGGAGGCATATTCTTTTTGCCCAAAACTCCTATGTTTATTTGTTTGTGCCCTCAATATCTTTTCTGAGGGGCACATTTTGGGGGATGGGGTAAGGACCAGCAGATTGAGAACAGGAGAATGTCTCATTTTGGCCATGCAGGGGAGAAAATGGCTTCCTGTGAAATCTGCTGTTAGGCTTCTTCCATTTACACTTCCATATTACACTTTTATTACACCTTGTGTGGGATACGTGGCCCTCCACTTCACTCATTATGTCCTCACAACAAGTGTTTATAGAAATGAAGAGGACAGATGACATTAAATGATTAATGAACCTTTAAAGGATTGTATTATGATATTATGCTGTCTTATTACTATTGTTGTAAATGCAACAAAACCTAGCAATGAAGAGTGAAGAATGCTCACAGTGGGAAGTAGTAGTATTATTAGATAAATTGATTGTCCTGAAGTGCCCTCCCTCTATATCAGTGGTTCTCAACATGTGGGTCCCCAGGTGTTTTGGTGTAGAACTCCCAGAAATCCCAGTCAGTCTAGCAGCTGTTAGGATTTCAAGAAGTTGAAGGCCAAAGCATCTGGGGACCCACTGATCTATATCTTTCTGATATCAGTTTGATATAAACTGATACTCTTAGGGATGTTTCTCCATCTGTCCCCTCTCGACCTTTCAAGATATAGCTAGGTTGGATCAACACCCTGGGTATGTACAATATAGTTTCTTTCTTCAAGCCATTAACATGTTTGTTCCTTGAATCTTCAAGATCTCTAACTGCTGCATAGGCTCTTAACAAGACAGCACAACATGTACACACTTTCCTTGCGGCCTCACAATGAGAATAATTTATGTCAGTGTTGGAAGGCTCTTTTGAGCTTAAGGCAGCTCACAGAAGTAGTCATATAATATTCTTTTTAAAGTATAAAGTACTATCTTTCATTCTAGACTTCCATTAAAATATTGCCTTTGGTATTTCTTAAACCAATGCATGTTGAAAAACCAAACAGTGTATGTAACACAAAAATATGGCTGTATATTCCTATTATTTATAGCAAAGAGCTTCCAAAGTACCCAATTCATTTGCTTACCTTTTTCATTGAATATGCATATTAAATTTTACTGTATTACTTGCCAACTAAGAGAGATCACTTGAAGGTACTTTTTCTATTTATATTTAATATCTCTCATATCCTGACAGCCAAAAGGGATTGGAATCCCTTATTTTCCCAAAGCAGAAGGGGAATTAGAAGAAACGTGACATTACTGGAGATGTTTGCAGTATTAACTTTGCACTTAGAGATTGAAAATCTTACTCTCAAATCAAATGCTGAGAAGAGAATAAAATTTGTTCTTCACAAGTGCTGCTAGCACCTACAGTGTGACTCACTCAAAACATCCCTGCTAAAATCAGAGCATTCAATTTTTAAAGAAATTGGGAATATGTAGACGTATGATTCATGATCAGCCCCTCGGGGCACAAGTGGATGCCTTTGACAATGTCATTCTTGCTCACTGTTCAGTTCATTCAGAAAAGGCTCAGATTCAGAAATGCCTTGCAAAAAGGGCAGAAAGTGTAATGCATGGAGCATAAATATTCTTTGACCTGAAACCAGACTAGCCTAAGAATACAATATATGAGCATCCACTTATTTGACAAGTTAGGAATTTGTTCAGTGTCAAAAAGAAAAAAAAATGTTGAAATATGCAAGGGACACCTGTAAGTGAGGATAAAGGTTGGTGGAAATGGGGCACAAGGTGTGTGTGTGTGTGTGTGTGTGTGTGTGTGTGTAGCTGGACAGCAGGGCAGCAGCAATAGAGAGAAACTGATTGCTGCCCCTTATGGATATTGGGATATTGCTATCGGCACTTGCTTATCTCCAGGTAGGCCTGGTTTGTAAATGAATAAACACAAATTAAATCAATACAAAGATAAAAACATTTGAAAACCTCTTTAAAACAGCCTGAAAATAATCCTATTATCCAATTCTAAACAGTTAAACAACAATTGCAAACTCTGAATTCTATGCAAAACAGTACTGGTGGTGCTTAAAAGAGATGAGGTCAGGCTTACTGCTTTGTGTAGGGACTTCCACTGCTAAGTTGCAACTAGCAACTCAGCTGTGGAAGGCAGGTACATGCCCTGTTGCATGTACCCACCAACCTTCATGAGATGTTGGGAGTCACAACAGGGCTCAAATGTATGGAATGTTCATGTGGGAGGAGATGGTATTTCAGTATTTTAAATATCTCCAGTTATTTAGATTTTTGTAGGTCACCTTGAAATGAGCTCAGAAGCAGTGGAAGCCAGTGCAGTTCTTGCAGGGCTAATGTTATATGGTCTCTAAAATGCACACCTGACATCAGTCTAAATGCTGTATTTTGCCCAAGTTGTATCCTTCAATCACTTTTCAAGGACAGCTCCCATATACATCACATTACAGTAGTCTAATCGGGAGGGAACTTAGGCTTGAACCATTGTGGCCATATCTGCCTCCCCCCCCCCCCCCCACCACCACCACCAAAAATATAAAAAGCACAGCTAGTATACCAGCTGAAGCTGATCAAAGGTCTTCTGGTTACTGAAACAGTTTGAAGTGTCAGGAACAGTTTAAGAAACAAACCTGATCTTTCAGAGGAAGTACAATCCCATCCCAAGCAGGGTGAGGGTCCTTCCAGACAGGCCCTGTATCCCAGGATCTGATACTAGGTTTTCTGATTATCCCAGATTATCTGGCAGTGCGGACTCATATAATGCAGTTCAAAGCAGAAAACCTGGGATCAGATCCTAGGATATAGGGCCTGTCTAGAAGGGCCCCAAGATTCCAATCTCGAGTTGGTTTTCCTCTTGACTAGCACTTCTGCCTTATCTGGATTAAGCATCAGTTTATTCACCTGCATTCAACCCTTCACTGCATCCAGACAACAATGCAATGCTATTGCAACCTAGTGATTCAGTTGTAAAGGAGAGAGCTGGGTTTCATCAGCACATCAACATACCAAGGACATCCAACCCCAAAGCTCTATCTGAACTCTTCCTGCAGGTGGATGTACATGTTGAAAATCATAGACGAATATGTAAATAATGCCCAAAATATTTCAAGAAAGAACTCAGATACAAAACTATGATTTTTTTTGTAGATTCTCCAAGGGTCTCCGCCTCCCCCCCCCCCCCACACACCTTTTTGGATTAGCCCTGAGATGCATATCTAATGTTTCAGTCCTCCCCTCTCCCCAGTTAATAGGCATATACTACTGGATTAACACATTGCTATGAAAATACAATTTTTATACTAAATCAGTGTTTGCATTTTTAATGTCAGTGGTTTTGTGAACATGAATCAAGCTCAGCATGCCTCAGTAATGTGAAGAGATGGCATGGATGGTGCTGAGCTGAACACACATCATAATCTTTTGCCATCATCACCACTATCATCACCACTATCACCACCACAATCACCATCATGCCTGCAAAAGCTTGTTTTGAATACTGATAAAAATGCAAAATGATTTCTTTCATCTTTTCCTTCCTCTCCTTTTCCTCCAGGATCTAGATTTAAAATGTTTATAAGTTCCATAGATCAAGTCCTCACATCTAAGTCAAACATTTCGTGAAGGAGAATTTTGTTCCTGCTCATGAACAGAAACGTGGCATATAAATTATGCAACAAGTTGTATTTTTCCTAATTACAGTGAGCACAAGCCAGCAATAATGAACTTCTTTGGGGTTCAAAAGAAGAGTTAAAATGAGTGCACACTTAACTGAAATGAAATTGCTAAAAACAGGGATGGCAGTTCCTGTGGATTCTCCATATGGCGTACAGCAATTCCCATCAGCCCTAGCTAGTAGTAAGAACAACTGGGAGATGCAGTTCAACAGCATCTGGAAGGACATAAGTTTGGCTGGATTGTTTATTATTTCTTTATTTAAAATAATTTTCTTTTTTTTATTGTTTTAGTACCATTTACTTGAAAATGTCTTTAGGGCAGTTTGCAGGCTTAAAAATGCAATCAATAAAGAAAACTGTACATTTTACCACATAAATAAATAGGTCAACTAAAGAAGAGTATTTGAGAGTCAGCAACAGAACTGAATAAGTAAAACAAAGAGAAACATGCATCAAGGGCTGAATGCCTTGCTGGATAAGGAATTAATAAGAATTCCAGGTATCTCTGTTTAGAAGGGGATACTACAGTGAAGACTCTTCCTTTGGTAGCTATCACACAATTTGGGGCAGGTCATCCAAAGATGCCCTGTGTTTGAATATTGGTCCTCTCCTGCATTCTACCCCACCTTCACCCACCCTTCACAGTCATTCAATTACAAGTAGAGTCTCGCTTATCCAACATAAATGGGCAGGCAGAAGTCAGATAAGCGAAATGTTGAATAATAAGGAGGGATTAAGGAAAAGCCTATTAAAAATCAAATTATGTTATACATAAAGCACCAAAACATTGTGTTTTACAACAAACCGACAGAAAAAGCAGCTCAATACATGGTAACATTATGTAGTAATTACCGTATTTACGAATTTAGCACCAAAACATCACAATCTATTGAAACTGCAGTGGATCCAGACTGCGTTTTGTAATACAGAATATTGGATGAACAAAGGTTGTATAAGCAAGACTCTACTGTATTTACTTTGGTGGGGGGATCACCAAATCTTCACTGGAATTGTGAAGATATACAAGGAATATTTACAAAATAAAATCAGCAGAACTATAGAGGGTGGTTGTAACTGGATATATGACTACAGGATCATGGATTGACAAATTGTCCCAATTGTGTGATGATTGAGAAGTGCTATAATGAGGGAAAATCATCTCTGTAACTTGCAATTCTCCCTAGTCCAATGAATGCCACAAATAAAGTCTGAAGTAAAGAAATAAACAAACTGCAGACAGATTTCATGCATCATACAATGGAAAAACAACTTGGCTTCTGAGTTAACCAACCTGATTCCTGACACATGCAGTATGATCCTTGTATCTGTGGATGATATGTTCCAAGACCCTCTGTAGATACCTGAAACCACAGATAATAGCAAACTCTAGATTTTGATTGTACTTGAATGGGAAACATACCAATGAATAGCACAAAAGGACCTAGAGGGTATCAAACACAATTCTTGGGAGATTTCTCTTGGGAACACAGTTAAATTAAACCATGGATGTCAATTCAGTGGTTAGTGAGGTTGTACTGTATAGCTGCAAGATAAATTATGAATTTGCCATAGGTTTTCATGTTTACATTGCAGCTGTGGATGAAGAAGCAAAAATAGGACAAAGCCCTAAGACACTGTGTATGTATATATGTATGTATATATGTTTCAAAGTTATCATTGAGCTGCTCAGATGAAACATCAACATAAGATCATTTCCCTGAATCATGAGAACAATGTCAATTGGCTCTGTAGCAATTTCTGCTCTTTTTGGGTGAATAGTCAACCACTCCAAAATTTCCCTGATATCACCAAGGTACTGGATACATCAAGTCAGTTATCTACAGTTTTTGTTCCATCTATCATGTATTTTTTTGGACTGTATGGCCATGTTTCAGACGCATTCTCGCCTGATGTTTCACCTGCATCTATGGCAGGCACTCTCAGGGTTTGTGAAACTTCACAACCTCTGAGAAATGCCTGCTGTAGATGCAGGCAAAACATCAGGAGAGAATGCTTCTGGAACATGGCCATACAGCCCGAAAAACTTGCAACAACCCAGGTTTTGTTCCAGTATAAATGAGTCATGCAGCAAATCAAGTTTGAACCCTTCCTGGAAGCCAAGGTGACTAAATGAAAACTGTTGTGTTTTGGACATATTATGAGAAGTCATAATTCACCAGAAAAGACAACAATCCTTGGGGAGGTAGAAGGCAGTAGGAAAAGGGAAGACTACATTACAGATGGAAAAAAACCATGAAAGAAGTCATAGCTCTGAGTCTGCGTGATCTGAGCAGGACTGTTGACTGCAGGGTGACTTAAAGAGCTCTCATTCTTAGGGACAGTATAAGTTGATGTTGCCTAGACTGCAGTTAATAACAACACCAAATGCTAGCTTTACTGATAGCATGAAAATCTGGGCACTTATTTAGAGTATATCCATTCCCACTGATGCCAAAATTCACAAGTTAAGATCAAATATATTTGCATGTATGCTGTATTTAGATGACATTAGGGCAGCAAAAAGCCCGGTTTAGAGGAGGAGTTTGAAAACTGGGACAGTGGATATGTGACCTATTGTGGCATTTGGAGCAAATAATTCTAGCATCACAAATCACGAGTTTTTTCATAACACAAGTGCTAGCATTACAAGGTCTGCAGAAGGTTTCCACATGGAAGGAACCATTTAACCATACAGTAGCATAGCTATGACATCACACTGGCAACATAGATCCGCATAGTCAAAGCCATGGTATTCCCTGTAGTAACCTACAGATGTGAGAGCTGAACCTTAGGGAAGGCTGAGCGAAGGAGGATAGATGCTTTTGAACTGTGGTGCTGGAGGAAAGTTCTGAGAGTGCCTTGGACTGCGAGAAGATCCATCCTCCAGGAAATAAAGCCCGACTGCTCATTGGAGGGAAGGATACTAGAGACAAAGTTGAAGTACTTTGGCCACATCATGAGGAAACAGCAGAGCCTAGAGAAGAGAATTATGCTGGGGAAAGTGGAAGGTAAAAGGAAAAGGGGCCACCGACCCAGGGCAAGATGGATGGATGGCATCCTTGAAGTGACTGGACTGACCTTGAAGGAGCTGGGGGTGGTGACGGCTGACAGGGAGCTCTGGCGTGGGCTGGTCCATGAGGCCACGAAGAGTCGGAGACGACTGAATGAATGAACAACAACAGCATAGCTATGATTCTACTTTAATTGCCATAGTTTTGTTCTAGGGAATCCTTGGGTTTGGTGTTTTTATATATATACATATATATCTGGAGTTACACTTTAATCCCAACTCACATACAAATTCAACTGAAGAACAAACCTATAGAACCTATCTTGTTCATAACTTGGGGACTACCTGTACAGAGAACATCAGATGAACATAGGAAAGGCAGTGCTTATCAACTATCTTAGGACCTCATCACATGGAGGTCCTAAATGCGGGTGACAGTGGGGTGATTTGCCAGGCAGTGAGAGGATTCATCTGGCAGTTGCCCTGTGCCCTGCATCATAACTTTCCCCATAAGATGGGGGAAGATGCTGCCGACTTTCCCCTGCACTGGTTCCATTCTAAGCAATAAGAACATCAGAAGCCTCCTGTGTTCTCTGGGCTCCATCCTATGATACTTTCAGGGCAGAGCCCTGCCAGAAGTAGCCTTGCATTGTGTGAAGAGTTCTGGTGGCCTCCGTCCTGGAAGTGTGCTAGGACGAAGCCAGAAGACAATATAATGAGGTCCTTAGATAAACAATGACCATACAAGATGAAATGTTGTCCCTTTTGGACAAATATGTATTTTGCAAGTAGTGTAGTAGTGGCTTGAGTGCTGGACCAGGCTAAAACTCTTACTTGGTTATGGAAACCCACTGGATGAAGTAGGACAAGTCACTTCCAGCCTTAGAGGGATGCAATGGCAAATCCCCTCTGAACAAGTCTCCACATTAAATTTCAATTCAGGTTGATATAAACTGGAAATGACTTGAAGACACATAGCAACAAAGGGTGCCTGTGTGTGCTGGCCAATTTCTCTTGTTTTTAGCAGAAGCAGCTAAACAATATAACAGGTGGTTTATTTATTGTGAGGCACAAATCCAGCAGGGAGTTGAGTCTCTGACTTGTCCCCATCCCAAGGCAACCTAGAGAACTGAGTCAATGTTTATTGTATGGCGATTTTTTCAGCTTGGCTGGAGAGAAGCATGCCAGAGAGCTCACTTCCAGCCAGATTCAAATCACACAGTAAACAAGCCACAGACTGAAGGTCCCTGGTTTGTTTAGCTGTTCCACAGAACTATAGAAGTGGAAGAAGTGGATGAAACCACAAGGGTCATCCAGTCCACCCCCTGCAATGCAAGAAAACACAAAGCACCCCTCCCCCAACAGATGACCATCCAAACTTTACTTTAAAACCTCCAGAGAAGGAGAATCCACCATGTTCTAAGGCAGCATATTCCATTGCTAAACATCCCTTACTATCAGAAAGTTTTTTTTCCTGCAATTTGATTCCATTATTCTTTGTCCTAATCTCCAGAAAACACACTTGTCTCCCGCTGAATGGGACAGCTTTTCCAATATTTAAACACGGCTATCACGTTCCCTCTCAGGCTTCTTTTCTCCAAACTAAACGTACCCAGCTCCCTAAGCTGCTTGGCTTCCAAACCTTTGACCATTTGGGTTGCTGTTCTCTGGGCATGATCTAGCTTGTTAATACCTTTCTTGAATTGAAAAGCAGGGGCATTGGGACTGCATAGTTCAGCATACAGCTCAACCTTAACAGTATCAGAGTTCTTGCAGACCTCTAGCTTATCATGACACCCAAATGCCGTCAAATCTGAAAGACTTGTTTTCAGTTTTCACATTCAATAACAACAATAATAAAATATACTTTATTTATGTTCCGTTCTATCACCCTGAAGGGACTCTGAGCAAATTACAGAATACATATATGGCAAACATGCAATGCCATTATACAATTAACAACAAAGACAGACAGTACAAAGACAGAGGCAAGGCTTCCCTCTTTTTCATCTCTCGAATCTGGAGGCCGTACTCAACTCGGCCATGGGGAGGTGTTGTTATTCTATCTTTCCTTGCCAAGGAGCCTGTTGTTTATGAAGGCCTTCCTGATCACATTGCCAGCATGTTTTCTGGGGCACCTTTTACCTCCCCGCCAAGGCGGTACCTATTTATTTACTCACATTGCTGTTTTTGAACTGCTAGGTAAGCAGAAGCTAGAACTGACAGCAGGAGCGTGCCCAGACTCGCCCCTTGAACTGCCAAACTTCTGGTCAGCAAAATTTTCTGTAGCTGGCTGTTTAACCCACTGTACTAACCGTGGCCTCTATTTTAACATGTTCAATATTAATCAATCATCCTATTATTATCACTCTACTAACAGCAGGTAATCAGATGTAGAAAAATTACCATGGCAAGAGCTAAAATATTTAGTCTCTCTAATAAACCGACTGCAGTACTCAATGCTAAAAGATATTGAAATAACTTACTTTTTTATTCAATCCATTTCAAATTATATAGCCTCAATTCCCAAACCCTTACAATTTTGAGAGGAAATTATAGGCCATATGTCTTATTCAACTATGACTGCAACCCTATGTATACTTACTGTGAGATACCACCCTTTCTCACATACCACCAGAATCAGCTAGTCTTGCTGCATCCCAGCAGCACCCACACAGGGAGCATGGGGACCTGTCACCTCATGCCCAGCACTGTCACAGCTTCTCTACTGCCTCATCACATGGGGGGGGGGGGGGGAGGTTCCTAAATCTGACTTGACCCATCTTTCCTAATGGAAAGATGGGGAGCCTCCCGACATCCACTGCTGGCTTATTTTTGGCGGCAGCAGAGGGTGTTTTTCCAGTTCAGCCATGGAGCCACCATGGAAGTAGTTGTACTGGGTGTGATGAGAGCCATCAGGTTCCATGGCCAAACTTTAAAAACCCTGTCACCACAAGAAGCCCATGTGAAGATGTCCAGTCTCACTGGAATAAGTGAAAATTACTTTCCCAATATCTTTAGAATTTTTTTAAACCTTACCTATCAAACTTTGGGCTAGAGCGTGGTTCAGAATTCAGAAAATATCGTATCTTAACATTTTTGCTATTTTTTTCTTCCCTTAAAAATATTTATAGTTGAGTGGTCTTAACCTTTTCTGATGCAACACAGTGTCAGTGTTATTTAATGAGATTTCAGATTCATGTTTATTTTAACACTGCTATTTGCATTATGTCTTGAAATACACTGTGTGTGTGCCAGTCCTTGAGGCTTAGGCTAAGGTCTCCTGATTCTCTGTTATGTTCCTAGATTCAAACAGGATTGATCGTTTGATGTGAAGCCTGTGGGTAGTGACTAAGTAGGCCATTAAAAATTCAACTAGAATGGCCACATATACAAGTGTATTAAATTCTTTAAGGTTAGGGAAATCACCTTGCAGTAGAGGATTGTTTCAAATAGATTTATGGCTGCATATGAAGGAGTTTTAGGCCTCAGAGCTTGGGAAAGTTGTTTTCTGGACAGCAGCTTCTAGACTTCCCTTGTCGGCATGCTTAATTCTCTCAAATTTAGTCCAAAAAGTACTATTTCCAAACACAATTGTGGACTTCTTGCAAGTGCAGCTTGCATGACCAGAAATTTCAAGAAGCCATTTTTTTAAAGATCACAGAATATAGCTGAATATAATCTAGTCTCCCCAAGACAATGCACAACCTCACACTTTTTTGACAACATCACTAATGGCATGGTCACTGGTGCTACATCCAACTTACAGCTCAATTTGGCACCCTCATACTTACATTTGTTCAATTAGACAAAGAAAAACCCATAAACACAATGCTCTAATGATGTAGGTGAAATAGAAGATGTTAGCAGACACTGGATAAGGGAGTGCCTGAAAGAAGTTTTCCAAAGTGGATTAGATGAGTGGGTTCAAAGTTGGTATAAATGCATCACCATTAATGCATTGGTGGAGACCATTTTGAATAGTACCACACTGTAGACAAAGAGTTACTTTGTACATATATGTATCTGTATAGATCTCAGGTTGATAATAAGAAAGTTGTGAGTTGTCAGACATTACTTTCAGTTTGACATTTGTACTTTAATACAATTGTTTACTCAGGTAGATAACAAAAAGTATGAATCAATTCCACTAAATATTTTCCAAGGCTGAAAGCCCTACCTGCTAAATTCAGATAGCCAAGGGCTATCAGACACAGACATGTTTATTATCATTTAGTATATATCTAGGGTTGCCAGGCATTACTGGATTTCACCAGATGTCTAGGTGGGAAGATGGATCTCAAGATGTGCAGAACAGGAGAAGCATGTCTGCATTTCCAGTGTGAGGTGACCTTTAAGGCTAGACAGCTGTCTCCCACCCATTTCTAGCTACTTGTATGAGTGCTACTCATATGAAACATCCGTGCATCAAAAAGACAGGAGTAAGGGGAGGGGGCTAAGGAGAGCAACAGTGGGTACCTGTGCTTGGACTCATTGTGTCATTTAGAGTAAAACATAATGGAGCACCAGTATTACAGATCATCACCCTCACAACCAATTCCACATTGAACTGGCTGATTCAAAACCTTTTACAATGCCCTTCCTTCTTTTCTTTCTTTTCTTTCTTTTCTTTTTACAATGCCCTTCCTTCCTTGAAATGCTTATGCCTCCCCACCCCCCACCCCCCAAAATCAAAAAGACTCCCAGAGTGAGTTACAAATCAGTAATTCAACAGTTGCTGCTCCAGACTTCCATTTTAAAACAACACATGGCATATAAGGGGGAAAGGAAGTTGAGGAGAAGAAAATTAAATTCATTGCTTATATTAGATTGATATGATTGAAAAAGCTTGCTGAAATAGCTCCTGGTAGTCTATAGCTGAGAAAGGGAAATGAGGTAATGTCTTCTGTTGCTGTTTCCTCTTTTTTCACAGCTGTACTCTGTCTGAGAAGTCAGACAGTAAAACACCTTTCCATACTGATATGCAAGCAAGTACTGGACTTTATGTATTCTGTAATGTGATGCCTCTTCACCCTATCACCCATCAATTGCTTAACTCAGATGTGGAGAAAAGCTCTAGGGGGTGTACATCTTTGCTCATTTAATTCTTGCAACATTTCTATGTGTATTTGTACTTCAAGACATTTCTTGAACAATTTATTTTTGCAGTAATACACAGTGGTTTCCATGTAGAAAACATGAGAGAAGAGGAAACATTACATTTTGCAAAAAAAAAAAAAAAATTCCCTTTCTTGGCTTGGAAATATTGAGTCCTGGGCAAGGAAAAAGACAGGACATGAAATTTATAGATAATTGATAAATAGATTTATAGATACATAAAGAGTGAGAAATTTTCTTAATATGTTTATTTCTTTGTATTTGAACCTCTTCTGAAAACACTATGTTAACTTTTCATGGAAGTTATCTAAAATGCAAGATATTTCATTAATATCTATCCATGCTTTGTTGTTGTTCATTCGTTCAGTCATCTCCGACTCTTCGTGACCTCATGGACCAGCCCATGCCAGAGCTCCCTGTCGGCTGTCACCACCCCCAGCTCCTTCAAGGTCAGTCCAATCACTTCAAGGATGCCATCCATCCATCTTGCCCTTGGTCGGCCCCTCTTCCTTTTACCTTCTACTTTCCCCAGCATAATTGTCTTCTCCAGGCTTTGCTGTCTCCTCATGATGTGGCCGAAGTACTTCAACTTTGTCTCTAGTATCCTTCCCTCCAGTGAGCAGCCGGACTTTATTTCTTGGAGGATGGACTGTTTGGATCTTCTCGCAGTCCAAGGCACTATCCATGCTTATCCATAGTTCTATCCATGCTTATCCATAGGAACACATTAGGTAACCTTGGGCAAAGAAAAACACTTACAGTACAATTTTTGTCTAGAAAACCCCATTAGTTGGAAATGAGATAAAGGCACAGGACAAAAACATTTCTCCATAACCAGGGGGAAAGACTTTTATGGGACTGCAAAGTTTAATAAATGTTTTATAGAATGACATGAAGCTGCCTTGTGCTTAGTCAACTCAGTGGTCCATCTAGTTTTTTTCTCTCTGGTTCTACAGCATCTCTGTGAAGATTCAGGTGGGGTCTTTCCAGCTCTAATGGCATCCTCCTTAAAGAAAATATTGGGAGCAATCACAGAGAACTGCTTGCATACAGGGTGTGCATTATACCTCTAAATTACAGGCAATCCTTGTAACTGATGAAATAGCTTCTGACTTCTAAAAGCACTTGCCACAATATATTTGTTAGAAGTAGTGAGGGAGATCAAGCTAAGATTTTGCCCAGTCAGGTGTGAGGCAGGTCTTGCAAGTCAAAATCAATCTGATACATCTGACCCAGTGTATATGTGGTTCTGCCTTCAAGTTGCCTTTCATGGGGTTTCCTTAGATAAGAAATATTCTGAAATGGTCTTTCCAGCTCCTTCTTTTGAAAAACAGTCTTTTGTTGTTCATTCGTTCAGTCGTCTCCGACTCTTCGTGACCTCATGGACCAGCCCACGCCAGAGCTCCCTGTCGGCCGTCACCACCCCCAGCTCCTTCAAGGTCAGTCCAGTCACTTCAAGGATGCCATCCATCCATCTTGCCCTTGGTCGGCCCCTCTTCCTTTTGCCTTCCACTTTCCCCAGCATAATTGTCTTCTCTAGGCTTTCCTGTCTCCTCATGATGTGGCCAAAGTACTTCAACTTTGTCTCTAGTATCTTTCCCTCCAGTGAGCAGTCGGGCTTTATTCCCTGGAGGATGGACTGGTTGGATCTTCTCGCAGTCCAAGGCACTCTCAGCACTTTCCTCCAGCACCACAGCTCAAAAGCATCGATCTTCCTTCGCTCAGCCTTCCCTAAGGTCCAGCTCTCACATCCGTAGGTGACTACAGGGAATACCATGGCTTTGACTAGGCGGATCTTTGTTGCAAGTCTGATGTCTCTACTCTTCACTATTTTATCGAGACTGGACATTGCTCTCCTCCCAAGAAGTAAGCATCTTCTGATTTCCTGGCCACAGTCTGCATCTGCAGTAATCTTTGCACCTAGAAATACAAAGTCTGTCACGGCCTCCACGGTTTCTCCCTCTATTTTCCAGTTGTCAATCATTCTTGTTGCCATAATCTTGGTTTTTTTGACGTTTAGCTGCAACCCAGCTTTTGCGCTTTCTTCTTTCACCTTGATTAGAAGGCTCCTCAGCTCCTCCTCGCTTTCGGCCATCAGAGTGGTGTCATCTGCATATCTGAGGTTGTTAATGTTTCTTCCAGCAATTTTCACCCCAGCTTTGCATTCATCAAGCCCCGCACATCGCATGATGTGTTCTGCATACAAGTTAAAAAGGTTGGGTGAGAGGATGCAGCCTTGCCGGACGCCTTCCCCAATCTTGAACCAGTCTGTTGTTCCGTGGTCAGTTCTGACTGTTGCTACTTGGTCCTTGTACAGATTCCTCAGGAGAGAGACAAGGTGGCTTGGTATGCCCATCCCACTAAGAACTTGCCACAATTTATTATGATCCACACAGTCAAAGGCTTTAGAATAGTCAATGAAGCAGAAGTAGATGTTTTTCTGAAACTCCCTGCCTTTCTCCATTATCCAGCGGATATTGGCAATTTGGTCTCTCGTTCCTCTACCTTTTCTAAACCCAGCTTGAACATCTGGCAACTCTCGCTCCATGTATTGCTGGAGTCTTCCTTGCAGGATCTTGAGCATTACCTTACTGGCATGAGAAATAAGGGCCACTGTACGGAAGTTTGAGCAATCTTTCGCATTTCCCTTTTTTGGTATGGGGATATAAGTTGATTTTTTCCAGTCTGATGGCCATTCTTGTGTTTTCCATATTTGCTGGCAAATGGAATGCATCACCTTGACAGCATCATCTTTTAAGATTTTAAACAGTTCAGCTGGGATCCCGTCGTCTCCTGCTGCCTTGTTGTTAGCAATGCTTCTTAAGGCCCATTCAACCTCACTCCTCAGGATGTCTGGTTCTAATTCATTCACCACACCGTCAAAACTATCCTCAATATTATTATCCTTCCTATACAGATCTTCTGTATAGTCTCGCCACCTTCTCTTGATCTCTTCAGCTTCTGTTAGGTCCCTGCGATCTTTGTTTCTTATCATGCCAATTTTTGCCTGAAATTTACCTCCAATGTTTCTAATTTTCTGGAATAGGTCTCTTGTCCTTCCTATTCTGTTGTCTTCTTCCACTTCCATGCATTGCTTATTTAAAAATAGTTCCTTATCTCTTCTGGCTAACCTCTGGAATTGCGCATTTAACTGGGCATATCTCCCCTTATCCCTGTTTCCTTTTGCTTTCCTCCTTTCTTGGGCTACTTCCAGTGTCTCAGCAGACAACCATTTTGCCTTCTTGGTTTTCTTTTTCTTTGGGACGTACTTTGTTGCTGCCTCTTGAACAATGTCTCGGACTTCTGTCCATAGTTCTTCTGGGACTCTGTTTACTAAATCTAGTCCTTCAAATCTGTTCTTCACTTCCACTGTATATTCGCTAGGAATGTTAGTGAGATCATATCTAACTGGTCTGTGTATTTTCCCTGATCTCTTTAGTTTTATTCTAAATTGGGCAATAAGAAGTTCGTGATCTGAGCTACAGTCAGCCCCAGGTCTTGTTTTCACCGACTGGATGGATGTCCGCCACCTTTGGCTGCAAAGGATGTAGTCAATCTGATTTCGGTGTTGACCGTCTGGAGAGGTCCATGTGTAAAGCCGTCTTTTAGGTTGTTGGAAGAGAGTATTCGTTATACACAGCGAGTTTTCCTGGCAAAATTCTATCAGCCTGCGTCCCGCTTCATTTTGTTCTCCCAGACCATGCTTGCCTGTGATCCCTGTTGTCATTTGACTTCCCACCTTGGCATTCCAGTCTCCTGTAATGAAAATAATGTCTCTTTTTGGTGTATTATCCAGTAGTTCCTGCAGATCCTCATAGAACTGATCTACTTCTGCTTCTTCAGCAGCTGTGGTTGGGGCATATATTTGGATCACTGTAATGTTGAAAGGCTTTCCTTGCACTCGAATTGAGATCATTCTGTCATTTTTGGGTTGTATCCAAGCACCGCTTTAGCGAATTTCTTATTAATTATGAAGGCTACTCCATTTCTTCGATGTTCCTCTTGTCCGCAGTAGTAGATCTGGTGGTCATCTGATGTGAAGTGGCCCATTCCAGTCCATTTCAGTTCGCTGACCCCCAGAATGTCTATCTTTAGTCTTGACATCTCACCAATAACAACATCCAATTTGCCCTGGCTCATAGATCTTACATTCCAGGTTCCTATGGTGTGTTGATCTTTAGAGCATCGGATTCGTCGTTCACCTCCAGTACCTTCGGCCGCTAGCCTTCCTTTCGGCTTTGAGCTAGCTGCGTCATCACATCTGGGGCTAGTTGAACTTATCCTCTGCTCCTCCCCAGTAGCATTTTGGCCATCTTCCGACCTGGGAGTCCCATCTTCCAATGGCATACCGAAAAACAGTCTACAGTACCTCATATTCATTGCTGGCCATCCATCCAAGTGCTAATTTTACGTGTGTTAAATATTTTTAATGTTTAAATTATTTTTGTACTGCTGTGGGCATTTGTAAAGAAGTTGATTATAAATTGTATGACTTTAACTGTATTTGTGTTTAGATTGGCTGCACTAATGCTGGAGCGGCCTAACTGAGAGGAGTGCGTTGCCATGGAGACGATGCTGTAGAGAAGTGGGAGGAGCTTAGAGGGCAGAGTTTGAAAAACGACAGTTTATGTTCAGTTAGGTTTTAGGTTCCGAGGAGTGAGGAGTTAGGGTTTAGCAGTGAGGAGTTAGAGTGAGGAGTTGAGAGAGAAGGAGAGGAAAAGGTGGCTGAGTGACTTCTGAAGCAAAGTTTCGAGGCTTTGGAAAGCCGGGTCTGGCTATTGAAAGTTTCTCTGGCTAGGGTAGCCGAAAGGGGGAAACATAGCCGGAATTCTTTAGTCCAAGGAGAGGCTAAAGAATAGCTTATTTAGAATTTGATCTAGGAAGGATCAAATAAGGGAAATATCCCTGTATTGATACTTTGTCCGAAGCAAGTGCTCTATGTCAAGAAGATACTGTATAACCTGAAAGAGTGTAACATTCATCTAACCAAGCATTATTCTGAGTTCCATAAGAAAAGTTACCACTTGCAACCACACGCTTTGTGCTCAATAAACTTGTTAACTTTTGTTTGAAGACTGCCTCACCTCCATTAATTCTGCGTCCAGTGTGCCATATCTCCCAATAATACCTCACATCACACATTGGTGGCACCATTAAGAGTAATAAATAATAAATCGTCCCTCCTCTCTCCTAAGACGTTACAGCATCGAATTGTGCCCTTTTGTAAACCGCCATGAGTCGCCCTCGGGCTGAGAATGGCGGTATAGAAGCATAGTAAATAAATATAAATAAATAATCAGAGCTGAACCATGATCAGATGAGATCTGGTGCCTTTTGGGTATTAAAGCCAGCTATCTGACTTGATAAACGGGACAATCTGAGAAGCATACTCTTTTTTTTTTAGTCTAACCCCCAGAACAATAAGAGAATTCTGTGGGTTGTAGTTTAAAAAGTAACTTTCCTGAGCAATTCCTCAGGAGTGCTCAAAGCTTCTTGCATATACACACAAATCAAGCCTGTGTATGGCATTTACACAGTGGAATGAATAAAGTCTGCCATGAGTAAGAAACTCTGCATTGTTCATCTTCATTTCTATAGCTTTGTCTCAGGCAGAATTGTCAGAGCTGGCCCCAAATAACTCTTTTGTTTTGAAGCTTGTCAACACTGAGCTCTTCTTTTCAACACAACCATCTGGATTCATTGGCACTTCCACTGGCAATCATGTTGTTGGCTTGGGGGCTGCCTTTGGGACTCCCAGGTGGCTAGGATGGCTTGTCAGCTCAAGTTCTGTTTATCATGTATCAAGTCTGGCTTTTAGAAGGTTATGAAAATCTGCATGTTTGGAGGAGATACATTTCAGCCATTTCATTTGCCAGATGGAAGGGAAAGTCTAAGTAATACCCACTCCCAGATTTCTATTAATGTTAACGATGATCTTCGTGCCAGTCATTTCCCCAAACTCTTTGTACCTTGATCCCAATCTTGTCCTCAGATATCTATTTCTTCTTTCCTTCTTTCCCACATAAATGCATTGCATTATATATTTATTTCAGTTCAATATAGCCCCATATTCCTGGACTTACTTTTGATAGCAAAAATCACAAACAATAATGAATCTTATTGAACAAATAACTTCTGATGGAAGCATACCATAGAGGATCTAGGAAATGACTGGAAAAGACATATTATGCCAGGTTCAAGCAAATAAAACTCTCAAGGACTATTCCAAAGTGTTATAGAGTATAAAAAAAATATTCAGAGGAGTGTTTAAGTATGCAGAATTACCTTGTTCATGCCCAGCACTTTTTTATTTTAAATTTGAATTATTACATTTGGCCCGGCCATAGGTTTTTAAATGCTGTATGTTTGATATTGTTTTTGTATTAATTATTGTTATTGCTTTTGTCTATTGATGTATTGTGGGCTTGGCCTCATGTAAGCCGCACCAAGTCCCTTGGGGAGATGGTAGCGGGGTACAAATAAAGTATTATTATTATTATTATTATTATTATTATTAATTACCTGTATTCCAGTCAAACGCCCTGAGATAGGAAACATAACACAGAATAAAATTCAAGTCATATAAAAGTTTTTCATATTGTGAAAAATGACTTGATTTGAATTATATATGACGTATGCTAGTGTCTTCCCAATGGATGTAATTTCTGTTTTGCTCAAATGGGGACAACCATTTTACATTGCTATTCTTTTACAGTATCGTGCTTTGACAGTAAGAGGGGGAAAGCAAAATAAAGAAAATTAAATGATTGGGATAACAATATTTAATAGACTTGCCAGTGCATTTTTGTCTCAGTTGTTTTGTTTATAATTTTGTTTTAGTTTTTTAGAAAAAAATATTACAACAAGTGGTTGAAATATAGAAGCATTTTGGATCATAGCGTATGTTGTAGATCTAGTTCTGAATGTATTCTCCATGATACAAATGGCCTCTAGGAGAGCTGCTTTTAATATAGTTGGGAAACAATTCATTGGCACCGCACAATCAAGTTACATCTAAGACCACTCCATGTGCATCAAATTTAGGGGGCACATATATTCCTATTAGATGCAGATTTCATTTTCACCAGGATGTTTACTGGTGAAAGTATGCAGGCCCTGCCCTATCAGCCATGCATTGCTTGGTGTTTGCAGTCTCAAGAGTCAATATAGCTTACAATATTGCTTGGGAAGACAGGCGGACAAACGTCAGCGTGCTGGAAGAAGCAAAAACCACCAGCCTTGAAGCAATGCGCCTATGCCATCAATTCCACTAGACTGGCCACATTGTCCAAATGCCCGATCACCGTTTCCCAAAGCAGTCACTATACCCTCTGTAATGATTCATACCTTTGGTAGGCCGCAGCCTAGAAGTCAGTAAGCCGGCCTTTATGTTGATAAGGCAGCTCAGTGTAGCAGACATCTTAGGAGGGCAGCTAAGCAGAGGGGAGGAGCCCAGCTATCTCCTGATTGGTTAAAACCTGGTGGGAGGAGCTGGAGCAGAGAGTGTAAAAAGGCTGTCAGTTCTGACACAAAGGAAGAAGGGTTTCTGACAGAGAGAGAAGGGTTTGTGACAGAGAAGAGAGAAGAGTTTTGACACAGAGGAAGAAGGGTTTCTGACAGAGAAGAGACAGAGAAGTTCAGACAGAGAAGAAGAAGGATTTCTGACAGGGAGAAGAGGGTAGATTTTCTTAGTGAGCTAATAGTTTGCCTGTTAGAGAATAGTTTAAGGCAGGTGCTTCTACAGAGTTTGACTAGGAGAGTCAAAGTGAAGACCTGTGTTCTTGTGTTGAGTTAGGACACAAGTTGTTTTATTCTCTTAGGAACAGAGTAGTCTAGGGAAACTTAGATACTTTGGGAGACAGCCAAGAGAGGCTTGTCAAAGAGACTCACTGCTACAAGGTATAGAGTAGAGTGAGGGAAATAGCTCATGTTAAAGAAAGGAAACTCAGTAACAAAATACGCTTGTGTACCTCATAGAAGTCAGTTGTATGTTTCAAAGATCTTAATAAACTTATTCTCTAATTCACTGTTAAACTGCCTCAGCCCTAAGTCATCATATAAGTTCCAGTAATCTCCCAACATCTTTACAATTCAGTCACTTGAAAGGAGCCAGATAGAAGGAGCTGGTGTATAAGAAGATTTACCTCAAGAATAACATCAAAACAATTTCTCAAATTAAAGTTTGAGTGGTGGCAGCAACCCTACCATTGCACACTCACATTTCCGCAACACACAATGAAGTGCTTCGTGACAGGATTGTGTTAGTGTTCAGCCAGAACCTAAATAAGTAAAATCCTGTACCCTGATCTTTCAAAGTGGTGGTCAGCTGTGAGATGTATAACAGCTGAAGGAACGTGTGTGGATGTGTGTATGTCTGAGGGGATCTGTTAGAGAAATATTATTTCAGGATCCTCTTAAGATTTATAGTGACCGTGTGTGGGCATATTCTTATCAAATTGGTGGCAGCAGGATAGAAATATTAGTCCCAGATCATCCTTATTCTTTTATACCCACCAACTCAAGAACAGGAAACATAATGTTGGTGGACAGGAAAAGAGATTTAAAGATGGGCTTAAAGCTAACCTTAAAAACTGTGGCATAGACACTGAGAACTGGGAAGCCCTGGCCCTTGAGCACTCTACCTGGTGGTCAGCTGTGACAGCAGTGCTGCAGAATTCAAAGAGGCATGAATGGAGGGCAAAAGGGAGAAACGAGCCAAGAGGAAGGCGTGTCAAGCCAACCCTGACCAGGACTGCCTTCCATCTGGAAACCAATGTCCTCACTGCCAGAGAACATGCGGATTAAGAATAGAGCTCCACAGCCACCTACGGACCCACTGCCAAGACATTACACTTGGAGGACCATCATCCTTGGGCTATGAGGGATCGCCTAACAACAACATAACTTACAAACCATCACACTGTTGCTTGCTTTCTTGCTTTTTGGTAGGCATGTTAGCCATATGAAATATGCTCTTTATTTTGGCTTTAGTATCTGTACTGGAAATTTCCTTCATATGTCCATTGTGATTTTTATAATTAAGCTCAGGAGGTGCCTATGAGAGAAACATCTTTCAACAATGTGTGAGTGAAACACTAGTACTACTCTCAAATACAAAAGTGGAGTAATTATTTCAACAGGTCCCTCATTTAAGATCAACATTTGCCCATCACGAGGGAGTGTCTGATCTCTTCCTCTGAAAGGTTAGAATTACATTAATTTGAAGCATGCAGTTGCATAATTCATTTACCCAGCAAGAAAACAGTGTTTGTGGAACAAGCCTGATCAAAGCTGGAGGTGCCAAAAATGACTTCTGGAACCTGGTCCTGAATTTTCCCAGGGATTAGGCCATTTTTGTATAATGAAAAGCTTTTCTAAAAACACTCAGAGAGAGGTTTACTTCCCTTTATAACATTCTTTTGGTACAAAGTTTATTTTCTTTTCAATCAAAAATATTTTTATTTCATGTCATTTAAGGCATTCATCTACCTCCCTTCACAATATCTGTCCCAGAGGAGTTTTCCAAAAGAAACAAACAGAAATCCTATACAATCAGGGAATGACTAACAGTGCAATTAAAACTAATAAGCAAACATCAATTAAATATCCATTAAAAACAGCGGAGCTCTAAACACAGCAGCATGCTAGCATTTAAAACTCAAGCCATCAAAATGCCTGAGAGAATAAAAATGTCTTCAACTAATGCCTTCAAAAAACCCACACAGATGGTCCTCCATGTAAGCCAATTTTCTTCATCATGCAAGAAAAGAAGCCTTCTCCTTTTACTCCCACCTGTATGGTCCCTGATGTTGATGGTGGCATTTTGAGAAAAGCATCGGCATTAAATATCTGGGTTTGGGAAGGTTGAATAAGGTGGTCCTAGATAGACTCAGCACCTTAGATAGCTCCTGTAATGCTCAGACTCAAAAGTCAAGCAGATCCACTGCCTTACTGATGGCAGAACGAACAGCCACAACTTTAGTATCAGGTTCAACTGAATTAAAATCTATGGCATCTCCCCTCCCCATGCTTTTCAAATGTTCTTTCTTTCTTTCTTTCTTTCTTTCTTTTCTCCTTTATCTAAATGTTTTTTTCCTGGCTGAACTCCAGCCCACATCTAAACTCTTTGCATGTTATTCTGAACCCTGGGTGACACTGATGCACTCATGACTAGCCAAGAAGACACTGCCATCCAAAGACTTTGGCATGAGTTTTAGTGGTGAGTTATCTCATGAACTCTCAAGAAGAATTTTGAAAATTGATTTACATGGAAAGATTTTTTGTCTTAAAAGACAAGATGTTTTAGTTTGATATGAAGGAGAAGTTTAAGAATTTTATAAATTTAGTTCTTGTGGTTGGAAAATTGACTTTTATGTATTTTTTTTTGTCAAGGGGTAGTAACATAAATTAGTAATTAGTGTTGAATTTCATTTTTATTCTTGGCACTACATTACAGTATTTTTTGTCTTTGTATATTTATAACAGTCAAAGGTAAAGGTTTACCCTTGACATTAAGTCTAGTCATATCTGACTCTGGGAAGTGGTGCTCATCTCCATTTCTAAGCCGAAGAGCTGACATTGTCCACAGACACTTCCAAGGTCATGTGGCCAGCATGACTACACATTAACTTCTCGCAGATGTGGCACCTATTGATCTACTCACATTTGCATGTTTTCAAACTGCTAGGTTGGCAGAAGCTGGTCCTAACAGCAGAAGCTCACCTAGCTCCCCGGATTCGAACCACCAACCTTTCCGTCAGCAAGTTCAGCAGCTCAGTGGTTTAACCCGTTGCACCACCAGGGGGTCCTTCTATATATTAGTAGGTAAAATATTTCTACCCCAAACTGGGTCATCGTAGATCCGCTCTTAACTCTTTATCCAAACACAAGTTAGAATTCCTGGGAAGGCTTTCGGGGAAGACTTTTACCTTCAGAAGGAACTGCCTATTCCTAATATGGATAGTGATACAAACCTCAGAGGCACATGATGTTCTTACAAAAAAAATGTAGATCTGCCAAATGCAAGGACTGGACCCATGATATATAGACACATCTCACTAATATCATAGTTGCCTCTGAATATTATTCAACTCTTTGCTGAATATAGGAGATTGGTGCATATCTTATACCTTAACGTCTTTCTTAAGACTGTAAATTCTGTTTTGTAGCAAAAGATAGCAGAGTATTTTTATTCATATGTGTGTGGCTTTCAAGTCATTTCTGAAATATGGGGACTCCAAGGCAAGCCTATAATGGGTTTTTCATGGCAGAATTTGCCACTGCCTTCCTCTGAGACTCTGAGAATGTGACTTGTCTAAGGCCACCTAGTAAGTTTCCATGGCCGAGTGGGGGATTTGAACCTTGATTTTCCAATTCTTAGTCCAAGATTCAAGCCACTGCACTATACCAGCACATGATATTTATACCCATGCACAAGAGAGAGGGTCAGCACACTCAAGGGCTCATAAAGGTTTGCAAAAAGTGTCTGTGTGCGTGTGTTTGTGTGTAAAAGGGGGATAAATCTTTTCTAAACAACCCAAGTAAGATATATTCAATGACAATCTGGGTGGCCATGGGTTATCAGCTCTTTTCCCCCCTTTCTCAACAGAAATCTGGATCGCAATGGAATTTGAATGGAATATCCTGAACTGCAACATAAGTTGATGCCAGTCCCAGTACGCATTTTTAATCTGACTGCTTACATCTTATTCTCACACATTCCCGCATTTGTTAACCTTGTGGGAACATTAGCATGAATTCTGAAGTTACTCCCTGACAGGATGAGCAGCTGCTAGCTCTGTGAACTGTCTGGAAAATGGCATTACGGGTCCTTTATTATTGTCCTTAAAAGTGTTTATCTCTTCTTTCCTTTTTGTATAGCTTTTCCTTCATATCCCCATAAATTGCAACACAGACATGTCAGATTAATATTTTTTCTCATGACTATTTTAGAAACTGATGTCTACTGTCTACATTTCCCTAGGCTCGAGCCCATTCCTATCCCCAACTACAGTAGAGTCATTAAATCCATTGTTGATGTGTAAGTTACTGCTTGATTCAATGGGTTACTCTAACTGAGACTAGCATTTGGATTTAAGTCTTTGCTCCCTCTTATGGAGTTGCCCTTCTATAAGCATTAGCAAATGGTGTCACAAAGTGGTCTCAGGTTTTGCACCCTCATTTTGGAAAGAAGCTTTAGAATCTCATATTTTATTTGACTACCACATGAAATGCTAGTTCTGAGCTTTTGCTGAGCTTCTGGGGATTAGTTTGAGCTGCAATAAGAACCTTAAAGCAAAGTATATTTTGTACTTGAAGTAAAAGGGCAGCCTTTGTACTTTTAACATGAGCTGGCCAAAACTGAAGCTGTCAGTTATTCCCAAGCTCCAAAAATCTCTTTCACCTTCAATTTTTATGTTTATCTGTTAATTCTATCCCTTTGGCCCAGACCTAGAAGTTTTAAGTCATGTCCCTATAAGCCAATGGATTCATTTTGAAAGCAGGTGGTGCACAAAGTTGATGTTAAAATCACAAATGTGACAGTGAATTGACTGGGATATCATAATATGGCCTGAGGGGTGGCCCTGCCAGACAGCTCTGTGACCATCTCTTAGATGTAGGCTGGCAACTTGCCATCACCAACAAGAAAGAATGAAGAAAAGCAAAGAGAAGTATGCAAAGTTTAAGAAACTAATTTAAATGTATAAATGCAAAAGTAATACAGTACAGCTCACTATAATGGGAAAGACTGGGTCCAGCTGACCCATGTGTCTGTTTCATCAGTCCTGCAGATCATAGAATCATAGAGTTAGAAGAGACCACACTGGCCATCCAGTCCAACCCTTTGCCATGCAGGAAAAGGACAATCAAAGCACCCCTGACAGATGACCATCCATCTTATATTTAAAAGCCCCAAAGAAGAAGGTAACTGTTGGTGGACAACATCATCTTTAAATCAGACATGATTTTTCAAATCAGCTCAAGAACTGTCTGCTGACATCCCTTCAGAAATGGGAGTGACATTTGGAAAGATGAAACCTATCCAGATATGAGTTTTTATGCATGGTTGTTGTGGTAGAATCATATCTGAAGTGTTTACTGGCCCACCAGAAAAATGTGTTTGTGTTAGGAAAACTGGTGACATCTTTTCATTGGAAAATATTTAAACAGAAATTGTGCCATCATCTCCATACCCTCTGACATTTTACACATAAAAATTGAGACACATGGGGCCAAGCAAAATCACAGTGTACTCAAGATGGCAAAAGTTATTAACAGGGAAACAAGGAGAGGATGAGCAGTTTACTTTTGCCTGGGCCTACTGAGAAGGACATAGTTTTGGCCCAACTTTATCACTTAAAGGCAGTTGCAGCAATTGGTTTAGGAGGAGGACAAAATGGGAAAATGAGAGGAGAAAGAAATTGTTTTAAAGGTACCTAAAAATTGAATTGGAGAGGATTAATAAGTACCGTTCCTGACAAATCAGGACACTGGGAGGGTCTGCGTTTCTTAGTAATGCTTTAGCTGTGTATTTCTACATGGCAGGCCTGTAGCCAGGATTTCGTTTGGGGGGGGGGGCTGATTTTTTTTAGGGGGGGGGTTGGGGGGGGCTGAGTTTTGGGGGGGGGCTGAGTCTGAGTGAAAGAGGGTCTAGCCTAGCAAACCTTTTGTATCATTACCCCAATACCCCCATGCATATGGGATATATTGAGTATGGTGATCAGATCATGAGATGAATAAACATAACAGTATAAATAATGCACCAGTAAGGCCTTTTCGCGAACCACCATGAGAATTTGGGGGGGGGGGGGCTGAAGCATGTAGCCCCCCGGCTACATGCCTGCTACATGGTAAGGAGATGTCAGTCTCTTCTTGCTCTATGATTCTATAATAAATTATTGAATAATAAGTTGACACATTGATAAATTTGACTTCAATGGCTCTACCCAGTAGGGATTATCAATAGGGTTTAAGCCCATAGTCCTTTGCAGTTGCACAAGATGCACTGATTGACTGATTCCTTGCTTGTTTGAATGATTTACTATATTAATATAATGCCTTTCTCAATCCAGAAGAGGACTCAAGAGAGCTTACAGAGAGGTAACAATTCAATGCCATTAAAAACAATGTACAATTAAAATAAACGTTTAGATTAAAATTAATATCAAATATGAAATACATTAAAACTTTTAAAAACATTACAATCACTATTAAAACCACACTATCTGCAATCATAATCCAGGCCATCCCAATAGTCATTGCACATAATTCCAAGTTTACTTATTGCATTACAATCATTCTCCAAAAGCTTGTTTTCACTCTTTCTGAAGGTCAGGAGGGAAGGGGCTGACCTAATATTACTGGGGAGGGAGTTCCACGGCTGTGGGGCCACCATTGAGAAGGCCCTGTCTCTTGTTCCCACCAGTCATGTCTGTGAAGGGGCTGGGGCCAAGAGCAGGGCTTCATAACTTGATAAATGCATGCAAGCCTTCAGATCAACACATTTCATTTTTTCCATCCTTGTTTTGAATTAAAAAAAATGTTAAACGGAATCTCTTTCTTTGTCTTCATGAATATACAACTTTCCCCCAGCTGCCTGAAACATAAACTGCAAAATAATAAGACGACCAAAGCCTCTCTCAAAGAATGATCGAAGGAGGTGTGTCCCCCTTTGCATAGCCTTGTTGCTTTCTTAAGGAATGTAATAAAACTTATGAGAAACCCCAAAGCATCAAGTTTTGTCAGAATCATAACCTTAGATGCACAACAAAGACCACAAAGAAAGAAGAATTCAAAACAAATTTGAGTTATCCCCATTCTTCCCCATTTTAAAAATTATATATATTAGTGATAATTTGCCTTCCGTGTGCAAATCAGTAAATAACTATTATAATCACCCAATCTCCACTTGAAATGCCTGCAATTCAAACTATAACAAAGGGAATATTTTTTGGCAATATAAATTGCAGAGCTGAGGCCCCTATCAAGACTGGGACCATGGGGTTACAACTCTGCCCATCTAGATTAGATCTCAAGCACTTTCAAATGGAGTGGGTGAGACATTGATGCTGGCAGCAGCTTTGCAGGAAATTAGAGTTTTCTGTACATACAACATTTAGATGCTTTACATTCTCCCACACAAGAGTTTAAACTGTACACAAAACTGCACAGAGAAGCAATTGACCAAATACACCCATTCATGTCTTGCCAATGTTTTATATCAAAATGAGGGGGGTCTTTGTTTTATGGGTGTGTGTACTTCCAAGGCACTTGTTGACTTGTGACAACTCTATGAATTTCATAGTTTTTCTTTCCTCAGGCAAGGAATCCTAAGAGGTGCTTTTGCCAGTTTCTTCCTCTGATAATAGCACTGTAAACTTATTCTCCATTTTCTTATTTAAAGAACATTGAAAAGAACTAGCACAATAGTGTAATTCCAATATAATCCCAGTAAGGATTAATGCCCAGAAAAACCATGGGGTTTAGGAGAACTTTAAAGGGAAAAAGAAAAGTAAATATACAACGGTTGCAAGAGTATCATACAAAAACAAAATCAGTGCTGGTTCACAGGAAAGAAGAAAAGGATGGGTTGTTGTAGGTTTTTTCGGGCTATATGGTCATTGTAGAGAAATGTTTATTATAAAGTGTTTATTATACTGTGTTTAAACTGTATTTATGTTTTACATTGGTTGCCATGGCCTAGCTGTGAGAGATAGGTTGCCATGGTGACAAGGCAGAAGAGGAGGTGGGCAGAGCTTAAGGAGAAAAAGGTTTGAAAGTGACAGTTAATTTTCAGTCAGGAGGATGAGACCCTGAGAGGAGGAGCAGAGTCAGATAGGACTCTGGGAAAGTAGCAGAGTCAAGTAGGGACTCTGAGAAAGTAGTTTAGTCAGGAGGATGAGACCCTGAGAGGAGGAGCAGAGTCAGATAGGACTCTGGAAAAGTAGTTTAGTCAGGAGGAAGAGACCCTGAGAGGAGGAGCAGAGTCAGTTAGGGCTCTGTGGTGTGAAGCAGTGTAAATTCAGTTAGTTCTTAGTATTTGTGAATATTTCTTCAGCAAGGGAGCTGAAGGTGAAACCTCGTTAGATTGCTTGAGTTAAAAAGAATCTAACAGAGGGGGTTTTAGGATCGCCAGTAGTGGAAGACTGGAGATCAGTGGTTTGATCCGGTATAGGACAAACAGTGTGAATATTCACAACAGGGAACACTGAAATAATAAAGCACTTCACTGAAGAAGGAGTTTATAAGATTGTAACATCAGAAGCCTGAATGTATTTCAACCAAGCCATATTGTAACCATCAAGCATATGCCAAGCTCAACATCTCAATATTGCAACAATTACGCTTTGTTTAACAATAAACTTGTTCTCTTTGTATTTTAAACCTGCCTCCTCCACTGATTTTACGTTCGGTGCATTCCACTCTACCAAAGTTACCTCACAACGCAAATAGGGATAAACAGAGACTTTAAGACCAGCGTCTCTAAACATATTGGTGGCAGTTTAATTTAATAGCAGTCTAGGAACTTTCTTACATTTTTGGTGGTCCCATTTGGTGGGATTAACGCACGACTTTACTTTTTATTGGTGGCATTGATACGTCTTTACAGTCATGTTCTAGAGACATTCTCTCCTGATGTTTCACCTGCATCTATGGCAAGCATCCTCAGAGGTAGTGAGGTTTGTTGGAACCAGGAAAATGGGTTTATATATCTGTGGAATGATCAGGGTGGGACAAAGGATTCTTGTCTGCTGGAGCTAGGTGTGAATGTTTCAGCTGCCCACCTTGATTAGCATTTGATGGCCTGACAGTGCTTGGGGCAATCTTTTGTTTAGAGGTGATTAGGTGTCCCAGATTGTTTCCTGTCTATTGTTTTGCTGTTGTAATTTTATAGTTTCTTAATACTGGTAGCTAGATTTTGTTCATTTTCATGGTTTCCTCCTTTCTGTTGAAATTGTTCACATGCTTGTGGATTTCAGTGGCTTCTCTGTGTAGTCTGACATGGTGGTTGTGAGAGTGGTCCAGCATTTCTGTGTTCTCAAATAAAATGCTGTGTCCAGGTTGGTTCATCAGGTGCTCTGCTATGGCTGACTTCTCTGGTTGAAGTAGTCTGCAGTGCCTTTCATGTTCCTTGATTCGTGTTTGGGCGCTGCATTTGGTGGTCCCTTTATAGACTTGTCCACAGCTGCATAGAATAGACTCCTGCAGAAGTGAGAGGATCCCTCTTGTCCTTTGCTGAACATAGCATTTGTTGGATTTTCTTGGTGGGTCTGTAGATAGTTTGTATGTTGTGTTTCCTCATCAGCTTCCCAATGCGGTCAGTGGTTCCCTTGATGTATGGCACGAACACTTTTCCTCTGGGTGGATCTTCATCTTTACTCTTGTGACTTGTTTTTGGTCTTGCAGCTCTTCTGATGTCTAAGGTGGAGTATCCATTGGCCTGTAGAGCCCAGTTGAGGTGGTTCAATTCATCTTGGAGGAGGTGGGTTCGCAGATTCTTTTTGCACGGTCTGCCAAGGCTTTAATGGGGCTTCTTTTTTGACTTGGATGATGGTTG
The DNA here is from genome assembly GCF_037176765.1 of Anolis sagrei. Lineage (NCBI taxonomy): Eukaryota > Metazoa > Chordata > Lepidosauria > Squamata > Anolidae > Anolis > Anolis sagrei. Next base: position 98,287,330 of record NC_090023.1, on the reverse strand, counting down.
GAGTTTTTATGTAGATATCTATCTCTGTGTGTGGGTTTTCTGTAAACAGTGTGACCCAATTGTTGATCTGGTTTACGGATGACTAGGACATCTTGAAAAGGCAGTCTTCCTTCATTTTCTTTTTCCATAGTGAATTGGATGTTTGGGTGGATGCTGTTAGGATGGTCCAGGAACCTGTTCAGTTCTTCTTCTCCATCGCTCCAAATTGCGAAAGTGTCATCCACATATCTGAACCATATAGTGGGCGTTTTTGTTGCTGTTTCCAGGGCTTGTTCTTCAAAGTATTCCATGTAGAAATTAGCTATGACCGGGCTGAGAGGGCTCCCTATAGCCACTCCATCTTTCTGTTCGTAGAATTCATTGTCCCACTGAAAGTAGCTGGTGGTGAGGCAATGGTGAAACAGAGCTGTGATGTCAGGCCATCAAATGCTAATCAAGGTGGTCAGCTGAAACATTCACACCTAGCTCCAGCAGACAAGATTCCTTTGTCCCACCCTGGTCATTCCACAGATATATAAACCCTTTTTCCTAGTTCCAACAGACCTCACTACCTCTGAGGATGCTTTCCATAGTTGCAGGAGAGAATGCCTCTAGAACATGGCCATATAGCCTGAAAAAACCTACAACAAGCCAGTAAATCCAGCCATGAAAGCCTTCTACAATACAAGAAAAGGATGTGTTGTGTGTTCATCTTCCTTATATGGGCAAGTAGACAGGTGGTTTCCATAATCAATTCATTATTTAACTGTGCCATTGCATTGTTATATTTTCCTACTTTTTCTTTTTTTTAAAAAGAAAAGAAACACAGTACTATTTGCATCATGCTGTTTTCTCTCCCTCCAGGGAACGGGAGGAAGCACAAATGCAGTGATGGTTGAAGAGTGTATTGCTATGCTGCTATCTTTCCACTGCAAGGAGATCACCTAAAGGGACTCCCCTAGTGTCACCTGAGGCAAAATATACACTCTGTTTTTCTACATTTGGAAAAGATTTGAAAATGCGTGTATTAAAATTACAGAATCAGTGTGCATCTGCTAATTCATACATAGCTTCAGTGGGATTTGGTCAACAGAAATAATTAGTCCACAGAAATAAATGAGCCCCATAGGAGGTTCTCCTAGTTCCAAATCTCAAAGAGCTCAATTAAGCTTTTTTTTCAGTTGCCCATGGGTAAGTCTTCTATTTTCCAAAGAATTCACCTGCATTGCTTCACGTTTGATTGACATTAGATATAATTCAGTGCAGCCTCTTTCCTGTACTGTTACTTTAGAATATTCTTAGTGAAGGCTCAACCCATGATTTTTGATGGACTGGGATGAAAGAAAAGATGGCACACAGTGGAATCACTAGGCTTGGTATCCTCTGGTACAATAACTCATGGCTTCACTCCCATGGACCTCCTCCTATACCTGGCCAGACCACAATGCTTTGGCTAAAATACCATAACATTTGACAAAATTAGCAACTATAAAAAACAAGCAGTGGGAAAGCTACAGTGTGTGTTTGTAGTGCATACAAGCAAAATTATCTAATTCAAGAAGTCCTTGTAAACGAGTAACTCTTATTTACTTACTTAGGCAATCCCTCATTGGACGAGTAGGATAGTCTTCCATGATCTGTATTCTTGTGGATCCATAGGTGGCTGTGGAGCCCTATTCTTGACCTGCATCTTCTCCCACAGTGAGCACATTGGTTTCCAGGTGGAAGGCGGTCTCGGTCGGAGTTGGCTAGACGTGCCTTCCTCCTGGCACATTTCTCTCTTTCACCCTCCATTCGTGCCTCTTCAAATTCTGCAGTACTGCTGGTCACAGCTGACCTCCAGCTGGAGAGCCCAAGGGCCAGGGCTTCCCAGTTCTCAGTGTCTATGCCAGAGATTTTAAGGTTGGCTGTGAGCCCATCTTTAAATCTCTTTTCCTGTCCACCAACATTCAATTTTCCATTCTTGAATTTGGAGTAGAGCAACTGCTTTGGGAGACGGTGGTCGGGCATCTGGACAACGTGGCTGGTCCAGCGGAGTTGATGGCGGAGGACCATCGCTTCAATGCTGGTGGTCTTTGCTTCTTCCAGCATGCTGACATTTGTCCACTTATCTTCCCAAGAGATTTGGAGGATTTTCCGGAGGCAGCGCTGATGGAATTGTTCCAGGAGTTGCATGTGACGTCTGTAGACAGTCCATGTTTCGCAGGCATATAGCAGGGTTGGGAGGACAATAGCTTTATAGACAATGAGCAACTCTATGACAACTCTGACTAAAGCACATGTACATTCAAAGGTTCCAAAAGTATAGAGTTTTAACCTTGGAGATATATTGTCACAGTATATGTAAGCTAGGCTTGCGAGAAATGTTTTTGTAGTTCTATCTAGCTGCAGGGATCTTTGTATGCATTTCTGCTGAAACACTGCACAAAGATTTTATAGACAGTTCTTTTGGTGTCACAGCCATTGATGGTGTCATTTGAATCTGGTGACTGCTCTGTTATTATCTGAGGCAAAGTGCACAGTCTGTTTTCTACATTTGGAAAAAGGAGGTGTGAACCCAATGCAGTTCATATCTCCTGTAGCCCTGTGATGCTCCTGATCGTACCCACTCCTTTTTCATAGATAGAAGACAGCTCATTGGCAGTTTAAATCTACCTGAAAGTGTCACTGCATTGCATCCTTTACCATACATGAAGGAAAACAAGGTAATCTGTGAAATGCAGGGCAAACCATGTGATAAAGCACTACCTGTCATGCCTCATGAAGACCTTCACTTACTCCTAGTTAAGCCCTTTTTAGTTAGAGGGATGTAAGTTTCTGGGGGATCAGTCTAGACAGCCTCTTTGCATTTGAAGCCTCCATCGCCCTGCCCATTTAAGAATCACCACAGGAGTGGAGCCTTAGGCAAGGCATTCCTGGTTCTTGGATGAGTCAGCCTTTTCATGACTAGAAGGTGAAGAGAGAGGAAGGCTGGAAAGTCTACAACATAGCACGTCTAGTTGAAGCTGTATTTATGTCCAGTTGGAACTGTATTCAAGTCCAGTCGGAACTGCATTCAAGTTCAGTCAGAGTTAAATATTAAGACCATCTTAGAGACAGTTAAATACCATATAAGAAAGAGACAAAAAGAAATAAAGATTCAAGAGCCTCAGTTCTGCCAGAACTGTGTCTGTCTCTAAAAGACTTCTCATCATAAAGACTTTGCAGTGAGACTCAGAAAGTCTAAAGTTCTTGTCAGTTAATAAATTCCTGTTTGATTCAACTATATAGTCTACAATCTGTTCCCTGCACAGCAAGTTCACCTTCCAAATAGTTAAGATAGCATGGGGGCAGAACACTAACCTCCAACACCTTATCATCATCTTTTGCATTTAGGACTATCATATCAGCCAACTATTCCATACAGTCACATTATCATTGATAATTGACACACATGCTGCACCTGTCTTCAATAGCACAATTACACCAATTCACCATTTTTGGTTCCACAATTATACTTCCACAAACTCTAGTAACCCTGCCTTCCTACACTAATGCTGTTCCATTATTATTATTATTATTATTATTATTATTATTATTATTATTATTGCAATAGTCCAGTTTCAATAATAAAAAAGCAAAGGCAAAATAAAAGAAAACAGCCAGCTTGAACATAGCATGGTGGAGGAGGGAAGGAGAGTGGAATAATCCCGACCCCTGATATCACATTACTGCTAGAATGAACCCATTGCACTACTATAGATGGCAGTAAGGTTGTGGGAGTGCTGGGTTTTACCTGTTAATAGCTTGGAATAGGAAAATAAGGGGTCGAGAGAGGCAAACTAGTAGTGGGAAGCATATGGCATTGTATGATAGGGACCATCACCAAAGGCTACAATAGCAGTGTGCTTGCTTCGTGTGATAAAGTCCTTAGCATCAGCAGGGGACCTTCTCATTCTGGTTTATTTATTTATTATTATTATTATTATTATTATTATTATTATACTTTATTTGTACCCCGCTAGCATCTCCCGAAGGACTCGATGCGGCTTACAACCCTCAACACACAATGATGAAACCACTCCACGAGATACTTACTCCAAATAAACAGAAGACATCGAAATAGCTGAATTAAGTTCTGTGATCCTTGGCAAATTATATTGCTCATTCAGCTTTTAGCAATGCTACATTCAAAGAAAATTTACTCTGTTATTGGAAGCAGGGAGGAATGCGTACAGAAAATACTTCGCAGGCAATAGCGTCCCAAAGTTGTTCTTCGGATTTCAATTACTTTCAACTGAAGGGATTTTAAGTGGCGTGTATCCTGGCCACATTATCTGAAATGTTAAAAAGTGTCCTTATTACAGTATAAATTATTATTTCAATAAGGCAATATGCTACTAAAGTGCTAAATAGAACATTACTTTTAGATTCAAATTTCACATTCCCAAAAGGATTTTTTTTAAGTCTAATCAACCGACTTGTACATAAAATGCCAGATTGGGAAATAACATAACATAATTGTGTCAATTAACAGCCAGGCACCCATTTGCTGTTTTTTTAATACTTGCAGCAACATAAACACATTAATAAAGCTAATTTTGTAAACAAAAGGCATCTGGGATTGAGCACACCATAAAAAATCATTGCCATCGTCATAGTTTTATTTTTATTGTCCCTTCCCTAGATGCTTCCTGATTACATAAAGATAATGTAAAAGGAAACCTTGTTACATAAAATTATAATTTGAATCTTTTAAAAAGAGAAGAAAAATGCAAGAGGATGACTGCAAGCAAAAGTGCCACTGGTACATCCTGTGTCAAGCATTAGCTTTATTTGTAACCTTCATGTGCTTTTTTGAAAGCATGGAAGTACAATAAAAAACAGGATTTGGATAGGCATACTCTATATTGAGTAGGCTGCTTCATTGACAATACAACTGCTTCCTGACTTCCTGGTCATTTCTGAACACAGGTATGCAACTTCCTGGGAGGTGAAGCATGTAGCCTGAACAGAACACAGTATTTCAATGCATGGGTCCCTACAGCTAGCCTTGGTCCCTGCATTCCATTGCATGATGACCTTAGCCAGATTTCTTAGTGTCCCTGGCCATATCTGCTTGCAGATGTTCATGTAAATACAAGCATAGCTCTCATTCAGCCTTTGTCATGCAACAGAGCAATGGGAATGGAAGGACACAGTGTGCTGTGATGTGGGGAGCATGCCCACTGTATGTCATCCCGTGAGCCTGCCTTCATGAGAGAATTGGCACATCTAATCTTCCACTATAATGCAACTTGGAACCAATTTCACTTCACAAGTGATGAGATTGACAGGTCAGGAACTAATATGCAGTCAGGTGGGTGATTACATTAACTGCAGAAACTGGCCTCAAAATACTCTGTTATATAGGGATATAAAGTACAGATCTGCTTTGAACTGGATTATATGGCAGTGTAAACTCATATAATCTAGTTCAAAGCAGATAATGTAGATTTTATGATTTTATAATCTGGATTATATGGCAGTGTAGAAGGGGCCTTTGACTTCCCTGCAATTTTCTTTAATATGCGCTGTACTCTTTAACGTGACCTACAGCTTCTCGAAGTGGCATTATAATATTAGTCTAGATGGGCCAAATGTCCCATTTTGGCTGAGCTGGGGAATTTGGGTGTTGCATTTAGACCTCCATGCTATTACTGCTGGTTTCTCTTTTAAGGAGGTAATGTGTTTTGGAGTTGCAATCCCATAATCTTTTACCCATAAGCAGGTTTCTTTTGAATTCAGAATAGAAACTGTGTTGCACTTGAGGCTGATCTAAATTCATTTTGCATTTGGATAAACATTAGTCAGAGCTAATGAATTTTTATTTGAAATGAGTCTCTCTTGTCCCACTTCAACACACTTCACTACACTCATCTTTTGGAGTAGATCCAGATAGACTAGTTTTCTTCTTGTAGTAATCTGACCATTTCTATTACTATCGTCTCTGCAATCTTATAAAATAAAATGGGGTTTTAGTGAGTGCTCTGCTCATTTTATAAAACAATTTATAATAAGTTTGTATTATTCAGTGAGAACTTCATATAACGCCCCGTGTATTGACAAAATACATTTAATAAATATTTAGAAGCACATGTAAATGCTTGGATGAAGGTTTAGAGGACATGCTTATCAAGTTTGCAGATGACACTAGATTGTGAAGGATAGCTAATACTCCAGAATCAAGATAGAATCAAAATTCAAAACTACCATAACAGATTAGAGAGCTGGGCCAAAGCTAACAAACAAATTTCAATAAGGAGAAATGCAGGCTGCTATACTTAGGCAGAAAAAAATGAAAGGCACAGATACAGGATGGGTGACGCCTGGCTCGACAATGTCCATGTAAAAAATATCTTGGAGTGTAGCAGACAACAAGTTGAGTATGAGCCAACAATGTTGATGCAGCACTTTAAAAAGTAAATGAGTTTTTGGTCTACATCAAAAGGAGTATATTGTTTAGATCAGTGGTTTTCAACCTGTGGGTCCCCAGATGTTTTGGTCTTCAGCTCCCAGAAATCCTAACAGCTGGTAATGTGGCTGGGATTTCTGAGAGTTGTAGGCCAAAACACCTGGGGACCACACAGGTTGAGAACCACTGGTCTAAATCAAGGGAAGTATTAGTGCCTCTCTATACTTCTTTGATCAGCCCTCATCTGGAATACTGTGCCGCGGTCTGGTCACCACAATTTCGGTGAGATATTGCCAAGCTAGAACATGTCCAAAGGAGGGCAACAGGACTTCATTAGATGGTTTTCCCCCTCTGCTTCTAAACACTTTAAAGATGGTTCAAAGTTGGACTTGCATAGAGCCCATCAAAAAATGCAGGACTGCTTCAGGTGGTTGCTCATGAGTCTCCATCTCCCCAGCATGGGACTCCATCTCCACAGTTCATAGAAATGGGAGGATTTCAAAGCTGGAAATCAACTTCATTCCATTGCATGCACATAGAAATGCCTAAAAACAGGTATCTGCCTGTGAGATAAGAAGAGGTGGGTTTCTCCATTACACTGTGTTTTATGAAGTGCCCATCCATGATCCTTCTGTGCATTAGTGGTTAAAAGACAGTGTGGAAAGAAGTGCTTTTTAAAATGTGCTGATCTGATCTCCTCTAGAGGGAGATCAACAAACTGAAAGGAGAGTTAAAAGTGGAGGGAAGAGTCCATTGAAAGAAGTGTTAAAGTGGAGGTATTCAAAGGTGGGAAAGATAATGAAAAAATTATTATTTATTTTATTTACTTCATTTCTACCCCACTTTTCTCGACCCCAGAGGGAACGCAAGGTGGCTGTTAAAAGGGTGTTAAAATTAAATTAGTCTACTCAAGAAAAGGAATTTAAGGAAAAGAGGGGAAGATCCCATTGAAAGGAGTGTTCTAAAACTGTGACATGGTAAGAGACATCGCCAGACTGTGTGATCGGAAATTAAGCAGATGGTTGAGCTAGAAATTAGAAGAAGTGATTCTGTGGGATGCGGGTTAGTAATCCCTATCTTCTTTAAAGACTGAACCCCATGAAATGCCTCAACTCCCCCCCCCCCCAAATGGGATTAAGTCAAGGAGCTGGGCATGTTTAGCATACAGAAGAGAAGGTTGAGAGGAGACATGATAGGCATGTTTAAATATTTGAAAGGATGTCATAATGAAGAGGAAGCAGGTTTATTTTCTGCTGCCCTAGACTTGGAGCAATGTGTTCAAATTATAGTAAAAGAGATTCCACCTGAACATTAGGAAGAACTTCCTGGCCATAAGAGCTGTTCAACAGTGGGACTCTCTGCCTCAAAGTGTGGTGGAATCTCCTTCTTTGGAGGTTTTTAAACAGAGGCATGATGGTCTCTGTTGTCTCTTCCAACTGTATGATTCAGCTCTACTCCTGATATTACTACAAGCCACAGCATCAAGCATGACCATTTCTGGTTCATGCAACAGAGCAATATTCTGAGACCACAATCCAAGAAGATCTCCTACTCTGACAATATGCAAATTAGAGAATCTATTTCCCTTATTTTACTCAGTTTTGGAACCCCTCCCCTCATTGACATTTGACCTGAGGCCAAGTTCCAGCAGTAGAGGCATCCCTTAGGCTTAGAGTTTGAATACTATTTAATACAGACCACTAAGGTGATGTCAACAGTTTTTATTAGAATCATTTCTGCATTCTATAAGGACATGAAGATGTCACTTGACTTTTCTCTGACCCTCTGCTTTTGTTCTCATTTAGATTTCTGTGGAGCCACAATCACAGAGGTTTTCTCAAATTCTAATCTTTTGTATTTGTCATCTGAACAGCTTGTTCCTGTCTACTGCCTAAAACAATTACATTTCTTGCTATTCATCCTCTGTTCTGTACTCAACAATCAGACTTCAGTCTGCATGCAACACACATATACTTACACAGACATACTAACATTTTCACCTCAGCTTCATAAAACATACTAAGCCATCAAAGGATAGAAGAATCTTAAATTAAGGGTTCCTAGATAAGAATGCATAATTCCAAAGTGTGAAATCATTACTATTTTTAATATTTAATTGGAAACATATAACCGTAGAAAATGATGCTTTTCTTTTTGAATTCAGCTATAAGAACACATAGAGTCAACTACAATATTGCCCTTTCTTCAAGACTATTGATTCTAGTGGGTGGATATGTATTCTGCCGCACAAAAACTGACATCTTCAAAACGATCTTGAGCTCTTCATAAAATTAGTGCCATGCAGCCATCAGGAACTGACAGTTTTAGAGCATGTGCTTTCAAATAAAACTGGAGTATGAAAAAAGCTGGAAGAGAAACCTAACGCTTATGGTTGAATAGTACGTATTTTGCCTGCATATAGACATTGTGTTCCTAACCTTGCGAAACCAGCATTTAGACGTCAAGTTTTCTGGGATTGTGAGTGAATCCTGTGCGTGCCTGGTTTCCAATTATGGCTTGTTCTCACTAAACAGTGTTAAATGCAAAACAGGGAAACTGGTGGCCTTCCAAGATGTTGTTCAGGTATAACAGCTGTGGAAGAGGTGATTGATGAATCCTCTGTGCTTCAGTACAGGTGGTATTCCTCCACACACAAACACATAACTTTGCTCCAACCAGGGTTCCAAACAATACCTGAGCTCTTCATCTACCTCCTACTCTCTTGGTAGTATGCAAGAACTGCCAGCACTGGGCTCCTCATTCTCGCCTCTTCATCTTTCCAAGACAGTGATAGAGCGCAGCAAGCCTATATCCACCTTAACTGGCAGGTGGTCCCGCAGTGTTGCCCTTGGCTCTGGCTTTGCCAATAATATGCAGTCAGACCTTCACATTCAGTGGGATTTGGCCCAGGGGGCCCTGAAAGTAAAAACATGCATATACATTTTTAAAATTGTGTTTCTTGTCTATTGGTACTACACAAATCTTTCTCCTTCTCCCCCTGTTATGATCTGGTCATTGACCATAATAAAGTTTACTTACTCACTTACTCCTTCTCTCCCTCCCCCTCCCCCAATCTTCTTCTCTCCTAAGCACCTTCTACACTGCCAGATAAAATCCAGATTATATGCTTTGAACTAGAGTATATGACAGTGTAGACTCAGATAATCCAGTTCAAAGCAGATAAAGTGGATCATTTGCTTTGATTATATGGATTATATGGCAGTGTAGAAGGGGTCTTAAATTACCTTTTTGTTAGCTGTTCTAGAGACAATACCTCTCTAGAAATGTCTAAGTCCTCCAGCACAATTCTATGGTTAACTCCTGCTAGAAGCAGAATCACACTGGAGAACCTCGAGATATTTTAATCAAAACTGTGAATAATCAAATCTTCAAAAGTGAAAACTGTACACATTGAGGGCGGTACTGTTCCATTATCTGGGAGGAGGCCACTAGGAGGTGCTAGAGAGAGAAGGAAAGTCCATTTTATGGGGATGGAGGGTGGATTGAAGTAGGATAACAATTTCCCCCAGCTTTCTTGTTATTCCTCCTACCCATAACCCTGTCATGGAAACAACCCTCGTTTACAATATGGGAAGGGGGGGGGGGAGGGGGAATAAACAGCAAAAAAGGGGGAAATGGTTTTCCTCCTTCAACTCCACTCTCCCCATAAAATGAACTATCCTTTCTGTCTCTCTAGCACCCGCTAGTGGCCTCCACCAGGATAATACAACAGTACCTAGAGGATAAACTGTATTCAAGAAAAAGTATGTGTCTGAATATATTCAAAAGCAAGATTTTTTCCCTCCGTTCATTTGTTGTTGTTGTTCATTCGTTCAGTCATCTCCGACTCTTCGTGACCTCATGGACCAGCCCACGCCAGAGCTCCCTGTCGGCCGTCACCACCCCCAGCTCCTTCAAGATCAGTCCAGTCATTTCAAGGATGCCATCCATCCATCTTGCCCTTGGTCGGCCCCTCTTCCTTTTGCCTTCCACTTTCCCCAGCATAATTGTCTTCTCTAGGCTTTGCTGTCTCCTCATGATGTGGCCAAAGTACTTCAACTTTGTCTCTGGTATCCTTCCCTCCAGTGAGCAGTCGGGCTTTATTTCCTGGAGGATGGACTGGTTGGATCTTCTTGCAGTCCAAGGCACTCTCAGAACTTTCCTCCAACACCACAGCTCAAAAGCATCGATCTTCCTTCGCTCAGCCTTCCCTAAGGTCCAGCTCTCACATCCATAGGTGACTACAGGGCTTTGACTAGGCGGATCTTTGTTGCCAGTCTGATGTCTCTACTCTTTACTATTTTATCGAGACTGGACATTGCTCTCCTCCAATTCATTTAGGTGATGAGTTTTTACTCAAGCTTTAGCTTTCTTATGTATATATATATTTCTTAATTTCCCATTGCAATTGCATTAACAATGTTCTATCAGTTCTAATTAAAACAGATATGTGTCTGCTTTTGGTCCTGTTTTCAACCTTGCACCTGCAAAACATATTAATTAGCTATACGATCATTTGTAGACTCATTTAATTTAATGTTTCTTGCCACTCAAAATTGATTTCCTTCCTTGCCATTCTGCTTTATCAACACCAAAGTAATTAAGCCATTCTGGCGGAGAAGCATTGCTTATAGCAGCACTCATGTTTTTCCTCTGTTCTTGTGTGAGAGAGTCCTTTTATAGAATGTTCCTCCTCCTCCTTATTCCCAAACTAGCTGAAAGTATTGGATTCTTTCTCCATTAGAGAAGAAAAACTGCATTTAAGATTCCTTCACCTTTGAGGGTCCAAGTTATAGGAAGAAGCCAATTCATAAGGGTCCCAATAACACATATCAGGGAACTAACTTATAAATAGTGAAGCTTTCAGCTGAAGTTATCTACCCTTAGAATGGGACTGATTTTATGAATTATGTCATTCACAATTACAGGATGACCTCATGTGTTTTCTGTGAAATAATTCCCACTGAATTCAAAGAAACCTACTCTCTGTTAGTCATATATTAGGATTGAAGCCTGATCATGATAACCTTACTATCTTACTCTGCATGATATTTGCACTTTACACATTAGCTCCATCCTTTAATGTTGTGGCATCAGTCTGCCCACCCTTGACGAGACATTGAGCTTTGTTATTGGTTGTTTGGTTTTTAATGTTAGTTTTATATATTGTTTAACAATGTTGTTTTATTTTGTTCTATTGCTTTTGTTGATATGAATTTTAATGTATTATATTTTAACTGTTCTGTTGTGCTTGGCCCCATATTAGCTGCCCCGAGTCCCTTCGGGGAGATGGAGGCGAGATATAAAAATAAAGCTGTTGTTGTTTTTGTTGTTGTTGTTGTTATTATTTTAAAAAGTGTGTTAAACTGTGCCATTTTGTCCCCAAAATTAAAGAAGAACAGTGCCATGTTGGGCATGTTGGCTGGGACTAGAAGATGTTGACATCTAACAACACCAAAAGCACCACAGGGAAGGTAACCCTCAAGGTATACTTTTGTTTGAGGTGAAGGACAAGATGTCTCCCCAACTCCAATGAAGAATCCAAGTTTGTCAAATCTAGTGGGAGTTGATGGTTTCCATGTCAGGGGAACAATTAATCCACTCTGGGTTTCCATCTGAATTTTAAAGGTATTATCCAAAGTGCTGAAACATGTCAGCCAAATTGTTCTGCACTTTCAATTGCTCATTGGAAGTATGGACTGAAAGCCAGCACATATTCACTTTTTCATGAGCAGGATCTCTAGCTGCCAAAGAATCCCACCACCAAAAATTTACACCAGTAATCATTTATATTTAGAGGAGAGAAAGGCAGGTTGTTAATTGAAGCCTAGATGTCCTAGAAATTGTTGATTGGGGCTGCCACTTCCTCATGATGATCAAGATAAATATTCATATGCAAGGGAAGGTAAACAGAATTTGGACATCATTGCTACCATTATCCCAACATTCTAAAAATAAATTGTTTTCAAACATCCAGATGATTAATCACTGAAGATGCAGTTTGGACATTCTGCACCTCATTTAATCGTTTCTTTTCATACAAACATATTTGCATATTCCTTTATTGTATGGGCTTCCAAGTGTCTGCCTTGATTTATAGCCTGATGTGTGGGTTAATTTGATCTAGGAAGGACCAACAACAAAAGAACTCATTCAATGAAAGATTGAGGATATGTGACTTATGGTTAGTCATTGCCAGATTGCTTGCTTTAAAATGTTATTGTTGCTCTAAAAACACACCATTGTCTCTTATAGTCCATCAGGCAGGAAGTTGTATGTTGCCAAAGGTCGACTCATTCTACAAACAAACACAGAGAATGGTATTTACCATTTTTTGGCAATGAAGAAGAATTTTTCAGTCTATAGCATCTGAACATCCCCAATAGATGCCAGATAATAATAGCAAGAATAATATTAGCAGAAACATGTGGCAGTCCCAGTAGGATGGCCTGGTGTCCTATTTGACAGTTTTCTATTTTAGGGAATCTCAAACGGGCACATTCTTTTTGAAGGCATTCTCTGTTTTAAAGGCTGCATAGTACAAGTCTGATTGATATATATAGAGAGAGAGGGGGCGGGAGGCAGATTGTATAGTTTTTTTGGACTATACCTTCCAGAATACCCTAGCCAGCTTGGGTATTTCATTGTCTATGCTAGCAGTGAGAGCTATAATTTTAAAAAGCCCTTGAAGTGTATTTCAAGAGTCAGCAACAGTTGGCTTGACTGCATCCATGCTATAATAGAGTGCCACTTTCAAGGCACATGGTTACATACTGGGATTTGTAGTTTTGTGAGTTACTTAGCATTCTCTGCCTCAGAAAGCTCTGTTGAGAAGAAGAAGAACTTTATTTTTCTACCCTGCCTCCATCTCCCTGAAGGGACTCGGGGCAGCTTACATGGGGCCAAGCCCAAGGCAACATACAATTAAAACCAGAAGAATAACATGTTAAAGTAGCATAAAAATAGCATAAACAATAATAAAAAACCATCAAAAGCAACAACAGACTCATTTTTGGAGGGGAGCGCCATTACCTTCCCGCCAAAGCAGCACCTATTGATCTCCTCACATTTGCATGTTTAAAAACTGCTAGGTTGGCAGAAGCTGGGGCTAACAGCTGGAGCTCACCCCACTCCCCAGATTCGAACCTAAGTTCATCAGCTCAGTGGTTTAACCTGCTGCACCACCGGGGGCTCACCTCCAGTGATGTTACATATATATGAGGTTGAGATTCAGCTACTTGCCAAAAGACTAGGCCTGGTGCCAGTGCACCCTGCTACAAATTGGGTTTGAAGGCAACAGGAACAGAGGTTTATTACTCTTAGGTCTGAAAGGATGTCTGATACAGAGTCTGCACTCAAAAGGATTGGACATTACACATGCAGCAAAATGCAGGACAGTTTATTCATTTTGACAGCCATTCAAAATACTTGTACCCCTCATTGGTCAGAAAACCAGCCCAACTAGGGTGCAGACATTTGTTGTCTGGGGATTCCTCCTGACATCAGAGTTTACTCTGTGACAGGAAAAATGAACAGCTGTCATTTGTGGGTTTGAAGCCAGTCTCGTTTGGAAGGTCTGACCTGCAAAGGGGGCAGACAGGTGAAATGTGTAGAGGCAATATGCAAAACAGTTTGTAATGAGATTATTTGCCAGGTCCAGTTTACACAAAAGGCGAGCTTCAGAGATACACAATGGGATGTTACATAAATATAAACAGTTCAGTGTAAGGCATACAGATTTAATTTATATGCTGTTCATGTCTGGTGGTGACTCATCTCTGAATTCCTTCGGGAAACTGGAAACTGGAAAACTTTACTTGATGTAATTAATTTTCTAGGCTGACATTGTCTCCTCCTGATGGTCCCACTTCACAGTAACCAAAAACCTACTGCCCACCTATGCTTTTACAATCGAATTTAGCACCAATATATGATGAGATGCGATGATGTGTGATTTCACCCATGGTTTGGTAGGCTATAGCTCGCATTAACAGGTATATTGTGATAACCTCCCTAGTCTCTGGAGGAGCAAAAAACAAGTTTGTTCCATCTACTTCATGACATGCATTCAGATCAGGCCCGTAGCCAGGATTTCATTTCGGGGGGGGGGGGATTCAGGAGGGCTGAGTTTCGGGGGGGGGGGGGGCTGAGTCTGAGTGAAAGAGGGTCTAGCCTAGCAAACCTTTTGTATCATTACCCCAATACCCCCATGCATACGGGATATATTGAGTATGGCGATCAGATCATGATACGAATAAACATAACAGTTTAAATAATGCACCAGTAAGGCCTTTTCGCGAACCACCATGAGAATTTCGGGGGGAGGCTGAAGCCCCTCAAGCCCCCCCCACCCCCCCACCCCCCGCCCCTGGCTACATGCCTGATTCAGATACTTAAAGATAGCTGTCATGTCACCTCTTAGTTGTCTCTCTTAAAGCTAAATAGGCCCAGCTCCCTCAAACATTTCACATAAGGCTTTGCTTTCAGACCTTTGATTGTTTTGATTATATTCTGTGGACACATTACAGTTCATCAACGTCCTCCTCAAACTGTACTGGAAAGGGCTGCACATAGTTTTACAGGTATGATCTGATCAAAGTAGCATAGAACTTCTCTCAATTACAGTAGCTTTTCTTTTCTTTTGTTGTTATTGCATTACATTGTTGGCTCATTTTCTACTTATGGTCTACTTTCACATGTACTACTTTCAAGGCAGATATCCCTCATCCCCTATGTGTGTATTTCCTGCCTAAATCAAAGTTCAGAATCATACCACACCAATAAGTATATGAATTTGCCTTTACTACAACAGCTGTACCACCCAGTTTCCTTCCACTCATCCACCCTTGAGACTCACTTCTTAACTTTTGACAGATTCCCAAGAACATACTTTAACAGAGAGCATTTCAACCTCTCGCTCATTCAAACCTTGTGTGGATCACCCTGTCTGCAAACACTCTCCATAGATTAGACTTTTTCATTCTTTTATGATTTATGAAGATGTGCCTGGGCCATTAATGTCAGTGAGGATAAAACCCACTTCCTTTTACATTTAAATAAATCTCTTGCATTTATGAAATTGCATGAATCTGACAACCATAATGCTGATGTACTTTTCCTAAGTACATACAATTCAAGGACACACACACAGAGAGAAAAATATCATATAAATTGAAGGCCTCCTGTGAGTCCAATGTGACCCAAGGTCCAAGGGCATAGTGATAGTAGGGGAATCCATGTGCCTAGAAATAAGATTAAGTAACACTCTGAGTGTTATCAAAATACAGGAATTTAAAAGCATTCATTTCAGAACTCCAAAATTGTTGAATATATGATGGACATAAATCCAGATTATGGAGAACTCATATATTGGGAAATTAAAAATACATTCACAAAGCTCTGTGAAGCTTCTGGTACTGTCTCTCTAGGTCTCTTAATTTCCTAATGCAACCAAATTCAAATGTGTGAAATGAATAACATATTTTTCCCTTCCCCATCGCCATTTCTATTCACATACTATTTTTTTTTTGTATCAGTTTCCTAAATTGCCTATTTCTCCAGACAGGGAAATGCCTATTTTTTTTAATCTATTAAGTAAAACTATTACATTTATGGCTTTAAACACTAAACTAATACATTTATGGTTTTAAACACTGCAATACTGTAAAGTGCTTTAGAACTATAGAGACATCTAAATAAATAAATGTTAAAAATAGTCTTTCCTAAAGGATAATAAAAAATTCCAATGTGACTGTACCAAATATAGAGTAATAATTGCCCCATTAGAGAAGGCCAGCATCTTTCTCTCTTACGTAATAGGATTTTTTTTTTCACATACAGGGATTTTTTAAAAGCACCAACTACATCCAGAATTAAGTGATGCAGTCCCCCCAATTATTCTATCTTTTTCTTTACTGCTGTATGTTTAGGACATGCAATGTTTGAATCATCCCCCATACTGCATCCATACTGCAGAATTATAGCAGTTTGACACTACATTAATTGCCATAGCTGAATTCTATAGAAATCTGAGGGTGCTTCCAGACAGCACTAAATCACGGGTTTTAGCGAGGGGCAAAAAATCCTGGGACTTCAGAAGAGGTCCACATACAGACCTGATGATTCTGGGATTTCTGCCTCTGGTTTTTTTTTGGGGGGGGGGTGTCGTGTCAGGAGCGACTTGAGAAACTGCAAGTCTCTTCTGGTATGAGAAGCCTCTGTTGTCCAGACTTTATGTTTTGTTCCAAGATTTAGAGGCTCCAAAGATGGCTGCCACAGGACTTCCACCAGAAACTGACAGTTTTTTTAAAAGGCACATGAGATATGGATATGCGGAGATTCGGTTATGTGGATCACCACAAAAGTTCTGTTTGACGTGCAGGCCAGAGAAACTGTGCCCTCCACACATTTCATAATGTTTCTGGCACACAAACAAAGTTTATGTGGTAGGATGACATCTGTCCAGGAACACACACTTTTAAGCCAGGAACAAAACTTTGTCATTATCTATTATTTTTACAGCCTGGCCGTCTGGCCATCTGTCCAAACAGATTTGGTTGTGTACTTGCAGCATCAAACAACAGGATGCTGTTCCTAAGTTATACTTGGCTGTTCCGGATGGCTCTTCTTGTGAAAAAATGTACAATATTGACTGGGTGGGGGGCACAACTTTGTCCTGCCCAGATAAAATGTGTCCTCCACACATATTATGAAGTTTCTGGCATGCAAACACAGTTTTGGCATTCTACTGAAGTGTCACCTTATTTTTTAGGAACAGACCAATCAGGAACAAGCATCTAAAACCCAGGAACAAACCCAGATTTAAAAAATCACATGATTTCTGATTGCAGGGACATATAAACGTGAAGATCTGGATATTCGGCTCAAAACTGCAATATTCCCGCAGCTGGAAATCTCGTGGTTTTTGCCTTTTGTAGCAAATGCTTCTGTGTTGACAGGAAATGGCATCTGGGTGCCCTCCTGTTTGCTGCAGAAGCTCCTGGGATAAAGCCACTGTCTGGATGGACCCTGAGATTAGTAGTTTTATAAGATATTTACCCATGTCTTCAGAGAGTTCTGCTGCCACAATAAATTACAAATCCCAGGATTACAAAGGATGGGAAAGAGCTATATCTGTTGCCAGTGTGGATGAGGATTACAGTTTGAGGATATACATTTCTGATACTACTTAAATATTTACATTGCTTTTACTTTTTATATTGCCTTATTCTCTTATTGTAAGTAACACGAGGCTGATATGGTTGAATTCATTGATAATTTCTACAACTAGTTAACATTTTTTTAATGCAGTCTTCCTCAATACAGAGTTCTCCTCGTGTGTTGGAAAGCGATACCCATTGCAGACAAACCAGCATGGCCAGTGGAATTATGGTGACATTTGTATGCTAATTCACCAAGAATGTACCAGGTTAGGGAAGGGTCTTTAGAAAGGAGCTCCAGTTTTTAATAGAAGAAATGAGGCTGGGCTGTAGACTTCTTTGATCATGTTTTATATAACATGGATTCAGGGTGAGGTGAAGTGTGCAATGATTTCCCACAGTGGGTGCCCCAAAAGAGGACATATAGAAAGAAGTCAGATCCTGCCGCATTCCTCATAGACAAGGTGGTGAACTGGGCTAGCAACATTTTTCTCATTGCTGTATTTTCAGTAGAATAGAAGAAAGCCAGCCCTTGGAGGATTCAAGCCAAGTAGAAAATATTCAGAGGGCAAAAGCTATTTGCGGACAACCCAATACAGGGAGCAACTGGATTATTCTTAGCACATGGCTAGACTCTGCCGCTTTATGTATACTGTGATTCACTGTTCTTGAGACTGGATGTTCTGCATGACTGAAGCACAGAAGTGGCTTGGTGCCAAGTCACTGGAAAACTACCAGACATACAAGGGACTGCCAGGTGAGCAGAGCGGTTTCTAGTATGAGGAACATGTGAATGGGCATGAGGTGTCTTTGACTATGTAAGGCACAAAAAATCTTCACCAAAAATACTAGGCTCACAAAATATCATACCAAAAAGGCACACACTCTTATATCACTGTGATCACTTAACAGAATGTTTATTCATGTAGTACCCATGATTTACAAAACATGTTTTTTTCCATGTCAAGAGTGACTTGCGAAACTGCAAGTTGCTTCTGGTGTGAAAGAATTGGCTGTCTGCAAGGACGTTGCCCAAGAGCTGCCCGGATGTTTTGATATTTTACCATCCTTGTGGGAGGCTTCTCTCATGTCCCCACAATGGGGAACTGGAGCTGATAAAGGGAGCTCATCCACTCTCTCTTCAGATTCGAACCTGTGACCTGTCGGTCTTCAGTCCTGCCAGCGCAAAGATTTAACCCATTGCACCACTGGGTTATATTAGCCTTTCACCACTCCACAAAACATGGTGAAAGGCTAATATAAAATAACCCAATAAAACAAATAAAAGCTTTTTAATATACCTTGCTTCAAAAGAATAGCCACATTGGCTCTCCATGGCCCCTAATACATAACTACTTTTTCACTCCAAAAGTAAAGTATCCTTGTACCTGGTGCCTTTCAAATGTTTTTGACTACAAACCTCACAATTCCTGTTTCTTTGCTGTATTGCCTGGAATCATACGCTGTGCTCATTTCATGGAAGCTAAAAACCAGAACATCTGAAGAGCATCAGGCACTTGCAACTCTAGCCTCTGTATCATTTACATTTAAGTTATAGTTAATACTGGGGGGAAAAAAACATTTGAATCATTGAAACATTTATTTTATCTGAAAACTGCCTGAAACCCCAAAGGCAGGTTTCAGATAAAATAAAGCCAAGGTTTAGTACACTCTTTATACACTCCCTATTCTGACAGAAGCAGAATAAGATCAATATAATTAGTATTTGAAAAATGTATGTGCTCAGTGGTTCTTGATATCTGTGCACTATGGCTTTGGATGATATCAGCAACTTTTCTTTCTGTTCAAGTTCCTGTCACTTTGCTATTGCTCTGTACCCAAAGTCATAATGTTCCATCTTATAATGCCCGCTATCCTTCATGTTGCCATTTGACTTATGCACTTTACCCACCAGCCCTATCCTTACAATTGCCCAGAAATTGCCCAGAAATTGTTTATTATTGTGGGTTCATTGGCTGTTGGTTTGATGGTTGCTCTTATAGTCTGTTATAATGTTGTTGTTTTGTTCTGTTTTATGCTGTTGTTTTTATGTTTTAGTGTGTTATATTTTAAACATGTTTATTTGGGCTCATCCAATGTAAACAGCCCCAAATCCCTCCAGTTATTATTATTATTATTATTATTATTATTATTATTATCACCCACCCCCATTTCTGGCAGGAATGAAGACCGACAGGTCACAGGTTCAAATCTGTGGAGAGCGTGGATGAGCTCTCTTTGTCAGCTCCAGCTGCCCATGCGGGGACATGAGAGAAGCCTCCCACAAGGATGGTAAAACATCAAAACATCCAGGCGTCCCCTGGGCAACGTCCTTGCAGGCGACCAATTCTCTCACACTAGAAGTGACTTGTACTGTAGTTTCTCAAGTCACTCCTGAAATGAAAAAAGTAACAAGAAGATGTTACTATTTAGTTTTTCCCCCTGAAGGATTGTGTAACTCAGCTGTTCTCTTTGTCAGATATTCCCTTAATACAGACTGTGGCCTGGGCTTGCATCAACAGTACCTACAGGTCATATTTATGTGCCAAAAGCATTAGGTTTGAACCTGTTGGACACAAGGAATAGATTTTCTACGTATTTTCCCATTAAGTTAGACAGCTGGGTGTCTGTACAGAACCAGTTGTTCTGAGCTGGCACAGCATGCACACAGCTGGGATTTTTAGCTCTAAATTCAATTAAATGACCTCAATGAAATTATTTGCCAGTGAAATATTAGATACCATTGGCTTTAAGAAAAGTACAGAATTTAAGACTCCACAAAATTTGAGGAATGAAATCTGAACTCACATTTACAGCTGGAGAATAGCTGACAGAGAACTTTATCACACTAGACTATAGCCTCCCACCTATCACACTGTTGAAGCAAACAAGAACATCTATTTTATAGATGGAAAATGCAATACCCCCAACTCCATCTGTGGGTTATCTTGCCTCAGTTACCACAATCCAGAATAGCATATAATTTGTTTTCTATTATTTCTTTTCTGTTTTGTGGTTTCAGTTACCTATTGTCAATGGTAGCCAGAGAATATTATGTAGCCACTAGGCCTGGGTAACAACGGAAAAATTTGTTTCTAAAATCGATTTGTATTTGGGGGGTTTTTTTGTTTCGATATATAAAATAATTACAAAATTTTCCCTTAAAAAAGTTCGGTATTTACGAAATTTCGTTAATATTTACAAAACGTTTTGTAAAGATGGCGCCCTTTTTTTTTTCAATATTTTTTCAATATTTTTTTAATTTAATTATTAATTTTTAATCTGGGATAAACTGAACACATGGGATCTGATCCTGGGATATAAGTTCTGCCTGGAAGGGCCCTGTGATAATCCAATCAACTCTGGGTTTTTTTTTTTGTTTTTGTACATCCCCTGCCATTGGTATTCTGGATCATGTAGTTGTGCAGATTGCCCTAAACCTCCCTCTCCACTGCCTCACGGGGAGTGGGTGGCTGGGAGTGGAGTGAGGAGGTCGGCGGGAGAGGTCGCCCCCGGCTGCTCTTGCCCGCCCCCATGGATGCCCCTTCCTGCCGCTGCTGCCCAGTCACTCCAACCTTGAGATGGAGCCGGGGGCAGGGACAGCTCAGCTGGCCACCACCCCACCAGTCTCCCTGATAACCGGGCCTGCCGCTCCTCCTCCTCTTCCTCCCCCCTCGCCCTCGGCATCTCCGAGCGGCGCGGCCTGAGGAGGAGGAGGAAGAGAAAGGGTCGGAGGATTGGTGGGGGGAGGAACGGAAGGCCCCATGACCAGGGAGACTGGCAGGGTGGTGGCCAGCTGAGCTGTCCCCGCCCCTGGCTCCCTGTCAAGCCTAGAGTGACAGGGCGCACCAGCAGTGGAAGGGGCCATCCACAGGGGCAGGGCAAGAGCAGCCAGGGCAAGAGCAGCAGGCTGCACCGCTCGGTGGGGGCGGGGAGGAAGAGGGACCCTGCTGCTGCTGCTGCTGCTGCTGCTGCTGGAGGCGGAGAAGGAGGAGGATGGGAGGAGGAGGAGCAGCAGGCTTACCACCAGCAGCAGGGTCCCTCTGGCCTCTGATAGCTTCCCGCGTCCCTCGCTCTCGGCGCCCCTGGCAAAATAAAGTGTTCCGCAACGGCTTACTTGCTAGTTGCTTCGCATAATGGTTGAGCTGCCCCTGAGCCCACCCAATCAGGAGAACCCACAGGGCAATCAGCTCTGTGGGTTCTTCTGATTGGCTCCCAGAGCTCCCAGCAAGCATCTAGCCATCTTACGTATTTCCGAAATGGACGGAAATACAAAAATATTTGGCGCATGCCGTTTCGATATTTAAAAACACTTCCGGGTTTAAAAATAAGTTTTGTAATCGTTTTGTAATTGCTAAAATTAACGAATATTTAACGAATTACAAAATTAACGAACGAAACCACCCAGGCCTAGTAGCCACCTCCTTATCCACTGGTTTACTGTCCTTGGCTTCAGTTATCTATGGTTAACCACGGGCTATGTGCATGGGCTATCTATGGTTAACCATTGGTGACCAGCAGTGCTGTGGAGTTTGAAGAGGCACGAATGGAGGTCAAAAGAGAGAAACGTGCCAAGAGAGAAACGTGCCAAGGCACGTCAAGCCAACCCCAACCAGGACCGTCTTCCACCTGGAAACCAATGCCCTCACTGCAGGTCAAGCCAACCCCAACCAGGACCGTCTTCCACCTGGAAACCAATGCCCTCACTGCACGTCAAGCCAACCCCAACCAGGACCGTCTTCCACCTGGAAACCAATGCCCTCACTGCAGGAGAAGATGCAGATCAAGAATAGGGCTCCACAGTCACCTACGGACCCACCGCCAATACACTCATCCTGGATGACTATCCTACTCGGACAACGAGGGATTGCCTAAAGTAAGTAAGTAAGGTTAACCATTATCTGAAAATTCTACAGGTGTAAGGTTTGGTATTATCTTCAGTTTCATATATCCATGGAGGGTATTCGGAACAGATAAGGGGGCTATTGTAGAGCAACTTCTGGTCTGAAGAAAGTGAATACAGTTCACATGGAAGGGAGGCCTGATGCTGGGAAATATAGAGGACAACATCAGAATTCATAAGGTCACGTAAGTGTTAAGAAGTATAGAATATCACCTGCTTCAATCACCCTATTTGCACACTTTGGTTATTGCCTGTGAACTGTCATTAAAGATTAGCCCTACCAGATTTTTCCCACCTTTCCACCATGGTGTATTGAGAGTTAACATATATATTGGAATTTCGTGCCACCATTTCTTTCCACCTTAAGCAGAAAATATCTTAGGCTTGTCCTTTTACCAGCTGCTGCATTTGGCTCAACAACCTCATGCTACAATGATATATTTCTTCTTCTGTGAGAAGATAAATGTCCTTTTAATTTCCTACTTAAAGGTCATTAATTTAGTGGAATGACTTTTCCCGCTCCCTTTTTTTGTTCTCATTATGATGCCATGTGAGAAAAAGACGATTGGATTTCTTTTGAATTCTTCATAATTTAGAATACTTCAATTAAAGCTCTGTTAATTCCTCTCCCTTCAAGGCTAAATTTAATCAGTGAATTATCATGTACATGACAGTTAACCGATTTTTCATGGGAATGGCAAGTCAAGGAGGAGAAAGAGGGAAGATGGAGGAGTGAAGAAAAGCCATTTGCACAAGGAAATTGTGCTTGTCGATACTGACATAGGATATCAGGGCCAGCTAATACCACCCAACAAAGTACCCCTCAGCCAGCAACTAGCCAGATTTTGAAGCTGCAAGGCCATTAAATACTAATCAAGGTAGCGAATTGCAACACTTGCCTCAAACAGACAAAAGTTCTTTCTCCCACCCTGGGCATTCCACAGATATATAAACCCCACTTGCCTAGTTTCCAACAGACCCCTCTGAGGATACCTGCCATAGATGTGGGTGAAATATCAGGAGAGAATACTTCTGGAACACAGCCATACAGCCTGGAAAACCCAGTGCAATACAATATAAAACTTGATTACGGTCACTGACCAGCACAAAGCAACCCAGTGATTCCAGCCATGAAAGCCTTTGACAACACATTGATGTAGGATAGCTGGTGAGTCAAATCCAAAGAAGGTCAACACTTGGACCTAATGCTTAAAGGCCAAGTGTAACCTTGAATCAGGGACGGCTCAACTCATTACGCAAAGTAAGCATTTGCAGTATAGTTGATTTTGCCCAGGGGTGCTCTTGAGGAGCTCTTGGGGGAAAATAGACCTTGACATATGCGAGTTGCAGTTACTGGGATGTATCGTTCACCTACAATCAAAGAGCATTCTGAACTCCACCAATGATGGAATTGAACCAAATATGGCACACAGAACTCCCACGACGAACAGAAAATATATATCAGTGATTGGTTGCGGGGGGGGGGGGGGGGGCACCAGACTACTGTTTGCTTACAGTTGAAAATTACCTTCGGCCGCCTCTGCCTTGAATGTCTGATTTACAATAAGAAAAGACTAGTGGCATTCCTTTTACAAGCAATGAAACATCTGGTATCTCTTCTCGATTATGGTTGGAGTAACAAATAATATTTAAGTGGGGCAATAATGCATCAATATTACTCATTACTTCCCCTACACTATTTTCACTTTTAAAAAGAAACATTTGCATTTTTATGTATGTATGCATGTATGTATGTATCTATTTATATAATATATGTTCTGCCTTTCTTCGAAAGGTGCACAAGAATGCAATATATATTGTAAACTATCAGCCATCATTGCAAATATAACTGCAGTGGTGTTTGAAGGGTATAAAACAGCATAATAGTTGGTGTGATAAGCTCCAGCAGCTTGAACCATCATAACCAGTGCTAAGAAATGATGGGAGTTGAAGGCCAACAACAGCTGAAGGGCCATACAATTCCCATCCCTGTGTGACATAATGTAATACCATGAAAACAGTTTTGTTTCATACTAGCTTTTCCAAAATTGGTGCCCCCAGACCTGTTAAACTAACTATTGCTTCCAGAATTTGAGCTGTGCATGTTGAGATGATGAGTGAGGTATTCCAGCAAATCTGGAGGAGTTCGGGTCGTGGAAGGATTTACAAACAATCCAAAACAAGATTAAGATTCTTGCCATTGTCATATCTCAGTTTCATTGGACTGCTTTGCTGGATACTAGCTTCATTAAATTGTCCAAATACTTTGATTGTACTTCAATACACTCTAAAACTGAATTTCTCTAGACAGAACCCATTTTTCCTTTCTCCTTGTCTTTATTCCACTTTTCTCAGACTATATATTGTCCATTTTTGTTGGTGCATGGTGGACAATATTTCAAGACAATAACTTTATATTCATCAACACTTACATGTGTTTTCCTCTTTTGTTTTGTAACAAAATGTCTGCTGGTATAAGGCTTGAAATGGCATATTGAATTTAAATTGAGCTGCACCCAGAGCAAAACTCAAGAGAACTAAACAAGAAGAAAAGCCCATCACTGCATACTTTAATTAGCTCAAACATTAGAGAACCGACAAAATGAAGACATGTTATCTGTATATAGTACTGCCAACATTAAACATTTACCTAGCACTTTTTCAATGTACTTTTTTAAAAAATCTACTATCTCATGTTGTTAGTTTAATGGGAACAATAGCAAAGTCTTCCCTTGATGCAAACCATTGTAAACAGTTTTTATACCAGGTCCCCATCTGTGTCTCTAAACAAATCAACAAAACAAATCTATTGCATTGTGAAAAGGCTATTGTAGTTTTTCTTCCTTCTCTTTATTGTGTTTGTCAGTCTAGTAAATCAAAGGATTTTTACTGTGAAGGCAATAGAAAACAGATGCCTTGCTGCTGCTATAAATTTGAGTAAACCTACTGAACAAATCCACATATAATAAGTCACTATCCAAATAAATCACTTTGATTCAGTGGGTCTACTCTGTTTGGAAGTAACAATAAGATTTTGACCATAATATTCCATGAGGAGGAGATGTCATTAAAGGAAAGCTGTGTGAGATTTTTTTTTCTTTATTTCCACTCTAAATTTCTTAAAGATCAAAATGTCTGGGTTTTTAATAGGAAGCATCATTATGCATTAGTTTTAATGTTGAAGGAGGACTCTTGGAGACCAGGGTCTGAATCCCCTTTATACCATGAAATGTCTATGGAGCATGCATCACAGAAATATGTGACTGATACTGTCATATACATCTGGAAAATTTAAGGCTCACATAATTGAATTTTTTTTGTAGGACCAGTTCCTTTTTAGCCTGATGAGGTACACTCCTAAGTCTTTCTCTTCCATTAAGGGCAGATCCAGAAAAAGCCTGCTTTGGTGCAGATTCACGTCCCATTCTTACAAAAAAAGGGGGGGGGCTTTCTGGGGGGGGAGGTGGCTACAGACAGCCACCCCGAAGACCCCCCAATTTACTCCTAAAATAAAATAAAACCTTTCCCAGGTATGTTTTACTTTATTTTGGGTGACGAGTGGGTGCCATCTCAGTGTTTTGGGTTTCAGGACCACAAAAAAAAAAAAAACAAAACATGAAGGCTTTGTGGATTGGGCCTGGGAATCACCCACATCTGGTAAAACCCAGATCTTACCTTAAGATCCGGATGTTACCAGGTATTTAATTAATTTGGAACAAACCAGGGAAACCATTTTTAATTCATTTTTACTGGAGGCATCATTTGGACACCTCTGGTAAAAATCCAGACAGGCCTATATCCTTAATTGTTGTCAACTTGCTAAAGCCCAGATTTCAAACTATCTATTTTATTTACTTATGCATTTTTTCCTATTCAAAATCCACATACACCCATGGACAAGAATGTCCTATGCTTTTCTTAGTTACAGTTCATTTCATAGCAAAATTACACTCCTGTAAAACACATTTTCAGCAGTTGTTTTCTCACCGGCATTATTCATCTCATATCATGGATTGCAAAGATAGGTGGGGTAAACAATGGCTATGCAAATGAATAAATGCTATTTTTCATAAAGATTATGTAGACAGAACATTTTGTAAGGAACAAAAATAGCTTTCTGGCCTTGCATCGCACATTTTAGTGCAAATATTAAGACACAAATAGAGTTCAATTCAGAAAGTATTTTCCTCACATTTAATCACATTTTGCTACACAATACTGTTCGCTGCTGAGATTGCCCTAGAGTCATTTTTTGTACAGGAGTTGCTTTTGAGGCTGGTTAACATCACAAAGAATATCAACTTAATTCAAACCTATAAAATCATGCCTTTCTTAGGATTTCCTGTGCTCTCTAATAGGGAAAACTATGTTTGATTTTAATAAATTCTTTCAATGAGACATTTTGATGACTGATATGAATATTACAAGCAGTGAACTGAATAATGGATGATATCAAAGTTTGGTTAATATTTTTTTTACAGCTGGACATATGAGCATTTCAAATAATTCATGTCCAGTTCAGTCTAGTCTAGTTCTCTTTTTCAAAGGATAATAAGTAGACGCTGAAGTAGAAGCAAAGCATTATATTTTTTAAAAAGACACTTGTAATGGTTTCTTTCAGGATCTGTTATCAGATGGTCCATTAAAAATATGCTTTTTCACCTCATTGCATTGATGACTTTGGTCCCCCAAAGCCCGCCATAGTAAAACACAAGTTTTGAGGGTTTCTACCAAGATGGTATGATTTTGAGCATGGTCCTGGCAGCAAAGTGAATATTTGCTGCCTGGGGACCAGTCTAGCTAAGTAAACAGAAACTGGTCAAAAAATGATAAGACAGTTTCCAAACTCATTTTTTCAGTATAGAGACAATAATAATATTTATTATTAATATTATTTGATGCACAACAAGATTAGTACACAGCAAAAAATATCACTATGCTGGCTTTTGTATTTGATCACATGTCAGACACTTCCCAAGTATCTAGTTGTTATCATCATCATCATCATCATCATCACTACTTTATTACCTGCATCTCTTTGTGGCTTAAAGTGGGGTACAATATGAAAGAAAGCTAATGGTGCTACTCTACAGATTGCAGATATCTAAACACATCTTCAGCAAGAGCTTCTGAATGACTTGAATCCCAGACTGATGATCTGACAAAAACAAGCAACATGTAAGTGTATAGATACAAAGATCTAAATCCAGCTGCTAGTCCATCTAGAGAAAATCCACTGAATCAATTGTGGAATTGTAGGTTGCCACATATGTAAATCCCACTGATTCAGTAGGTCTGCTCTAGCTGGCTATATCTCTAATTAAATTTAAACCCAACTGCTACTAGTGCTGAATACAATAGAACTTTTATTTGTGTAGGAGTTTAAAGCCAGAGGGGAAACTTGTAGGTTCTATTTCATGATCTCTGTGAATTCAACATTGTTAATTAGCTATGCAGCTTGGTTTATGTTTTAGATACTTCGGAGCTTTAAGAACTATCTACTGCTTTTTGATGCAACCTCTTCATAATGCTGATCCAAAACTGGAAAGTTGAAGACTGGGTGAACTTATTGGGAGTACCCATCAAAGACATGCTAAATTGAGTGTTATTTTCAACAAGTAGGTGCTAGTGGGGGATTTAGTGCATCCATTCCAGTAAGCAGTCTAAAGCTCCTGGTAAACACTGAAGAGGAACATGATGAAATCCATTGTAATCTGCAAGAGGAGTAGATAGACTGAATAAATGGAAATTTGATGAGTAATATTCAAGAATTCAACAAATCTATTCTAGGTGGGACTAGTAAATTAAAGACCCTCTTTCTTCACAGATATGTTTGCAATTATGCATGTCCTATATGAAGCCTTGAACTTGTTGAAAGAATCATAGGATAGACTATAAACAATACATTTTCAGCCTTACTCAGGAAATAGTTGCATATACAGGGGCAATATATCTGGACTATATTAATTTTTGGCTCATGACTTCTTCATTTTTGTCCTGTTTCTTTTCTGTGCTGGTTCTATAAGGCTGTTGATGAGAGTCTGCTTAACAGCTTCCCACTTTCTAGTTTATGATTAGGGCTGGGCAACCACGGAAAAATTCGTTTCTAAAATCGATTCGTTTTTTGGGGGGTTTTGCGTTTCGATTTTTAAAAGAATTCCGAAATTTTTCTTTTAAAAAGTTCGATATTTACGAAATTTCGTAAATTACAAAACAATACGAAACAATTACGAAACAATTACGAATCGATTCGTTAATGGCGGACGCGACCGCACAATACGCTAAAAAACCTCCAAATGGGACAGGGGGAACTTCTAAAGCTTCCCTCTCCCTCTGTTGTTGACTGTTGGTGTGATATTTATAATTTTTTTCACTGATTAAACAAACAACAACTATAAAACTTGCCCCAGACATGCGGAAATAATAATGAAATGATTTCAAAACGATAATGAAATGAATACAAAACGAATTCGAAACAATTACGAAACGAAATTAAAAATTCGTTTCGTTTTTTAGTTGCTCCTGAATGGTTTGTTATCGCTTCGTTATCAAAAAATAACGAATTTTTAACAAATTACGAAATTACGAAACGAAACCGCCCAGCCCTATTTATGATGTCTTCTTTCTCTCTCACTCTATCATCAAAAGGTGTCATATTTTGTCAATTGACCAAATCAAAAAAATACTTAATGAAAACTTTAGTAAGACCTCAAAATGCAACTGAGAAAGTCAAACGGAAAGCAAAATGATGTATGATTTCCTCTTCCCTCTGATCCCCACACACCTTGATTGCAATTTAAGAGCACAGATTAATGAGATAAATATAGTATACTTTGGAGATGAAAGAGATCCAGGGTCATCATGATCAACACCAAATATCATTGCACAAATGAAAAGGTCAATAACAACACAAAAGAAACAACTACCTGAGGTGCAAGAATGTACAGCAACCTCTCACATATCCTTCTTCTTCTCTGAGAGAACAGACATTTTAGTTTTGCTACTGCTTAGAAGCAGAGGCATCGTATGTGATGTATGTTTTGATTGTGTATTCCTGCATGAGAGAAGGGAGTTGCATTCAGCAACCTTTGTGTTCTCTTCCAACTCTATAATTCTATGACTCTAAATAAACTCCTGAAAACACAAATAAAATGTAACCCTTGTTAGAAGCATTCTGAGATGAAAAATAATGGCACTTCGCCAACTTCATTTAGACTTGACTATTAATTTTTTTTCAAAAAAATCCACATGTTTGTTTTTCATTTTTTCTTGCTATGATCCAATTTTAACACTAGTTATTGACAGTATTTGGTTGATGCATGCATCTTTTTCCAAGGACAAGCTAAAAATTCTCAGCTGGGTTCCTGGCCTGCTCCCAGACAGCACTTGCCAAATTGCCGGTGACAGTGTCATTCAAACTTTTGGCCACAGTAATGGAAAGCAAAGATCTGGATTCATTCTGTCCCTCTTTTCATACAGAAATTACTGGCAATGTGACTCAGTGCTATATATGTACAATTTGGACACAGAATATTTTACATGGGAGGAAAGCATGGTCTTAGCATTAGAGAGACATGTTTTCTGCTTATAAAGTGACTTACAATCCAGTATAAAACAAAGGCAGTCTTGATCTCAAAGGAAATTCTTTTGTTGCTGTTAACAGAGACAAATATATTTTATATCAGTTTTGGTTTGGTTTTCTCCCCAGTTTCCCTCAGTCTTTTTGAGGTCAAAAAGTAGTGTGCCATCTGTCTGCATCAATCCACCTTCACCTTAAACAAGTGATTCTTATCCTGAGGGTCCTTGGTCAAAGTAATCCTTAGTCAAGTGGTCCCTGGTCAAAAAAAGTTGGGAACCACTGCCTTAAACATTTACTCATGGCTATTCCAGAGTGGAAAACAAGTTCTGAAAGTACCAAGGCTTTCTGGTTCTCTTTGTATTTATTTCACTTGCATATTCCCAGGTTTGCAGATCCTGAATCTCTCTCTCCCCCACCCCCATCTTGCATTCTTTCATTTTTTGCTCCCAGTCATCATGGCTCATCTACACTGAATAATTTAGCCCAGTGCAAATGTTCCCTATGACAGTCCCAGATTCATCATATTTGTATCCCAAATCCAGGGCTGTTGTCTAGAGACAATATGGGAGCACATCTGCTCTGCTGGAGCAATCCACATCTCACCCCCTCTATGCCATGCCACCACTGCTAGCTGGCCACAGAGCTACATCCAGGCATCTGGCTGTCATGAATACCTCTGCTGATGTCAGAAAAGGGCACCCATATAATATGGGCATCCCATGGAATTTGAAGAATGTGGTACACATTGCACCCAAAGCTTGCCACTATCACCTTTGCTGCCCTACACAATTTTAATAGGGGCTTACTATATAAGCATTCCCTCAGATTTGTAGTCTCTCTCAAGCCTCAAGATTGTGAGGTGAGGTTTATACAGTAGTCCTCTATTTAAAGTGGAATAAAACAATAGTGAGGCAGTGGGAAATCCTGCCAGCTGCCTGCTCCTACTTCTGCCTTTTGAAAGAACACAGCTGCCTCAAAGGGTAGAAGACAGCAGCTAGTGTGCTCCCCACTGCAGATTCAAATTTGCTATATTGTGTACACTTGAATCTGTGGTTGGTTGACTTGCTGGATACAGCAAGCTCACTGTACTTCAAGATGAAGGATACATTCCAGCATAAAATCTTCAAGAATAAAGAGATCCTTTAATTCAATCTGGAGATTAAACAAATATCTCCAACAAGATTGTAACTCCAACACCATCATTATTTTTCCTCTATGGCTTAAAGTATCCTTGCCAGATAAAGAAGCCACTGAATTTGAAAAGTGTTATTCTGCAAGGTCAATTTGGCTGCTCAGAATATACAATCTGAATATGACTTCAAGATAATCTCACTTAAACCAATGAACTCAACTCCAATGCTCTCATGTCTCCCTATTAAATCTCTTAGCATCAGCAGTGTGGAATAGCAATTTACTCCACCACTATCCCTTATGTGAACATTCTGCAACCATGTAATCTTAATATATCTTAGCCAGTTATCACTTTGGGAATCATATATTGACAATATTTACATTTCAGAGTCAACAAAATCAAATGATGTCCTTGTGTGCGTGCACACACCTTCAACTCACATGTTGACTTATGGTTACCACATTAATTTCATAGGGCTTTCTTACTCAAGGAATATTCAGAGGTAGTTTTGCCAGTTCCTTTCTATGAAATATAGCCTACAGCACTTGGAATTTATTGGTGGTCTCCCATCTCAATACTAACAAGGACTAACTCTGTTTAGCTACCAAGATCAGACAGAATCTGGTAACTTTGGGGTATGTAAGTGACAGAATAACATGATACACTCCCTAAATTCATTTTTTCATACTCTGCTTTTCCATTATTCCATTCTGCTGTTATTGCCAGCTCAGAATATAGGGAGTATACAAAGCTATATTTTCTTCCCCCTGCCCCCCGCTTCTCATTACATCTCCTTTCTCCCCATTTTGAAACCCAGACAAGATCTGTGGCACACTAAACCTTTGCCGCCAGCAGGAATCTAGCAGTCACAAACAATTAGTTCCTTCTCTGAACAGTCCAAGGTTAATTTTAGCCTCCTAAACTGTCTGCTGCCAGATCTGATAAGTTTCCTCCTTCAGCTCCCGCTGTCTCATCCCTGATGGGATTTGGCTATGAGGTTGGCATTATCAGCCCCTTAACCATCACTAGCAGTGGTACTGTGAGGCTGATTAATATTGATCACTGGTTCCATAGAGTTATCAGATGATGTTGAGTGAATCCGATGGTTGGTTGTTTTGGTGGGAGCATTTGTTTTCACAGAACTGTGAGTGCTTTTCCCTACGGTTTTGCCTCTGGAGACCAGAAATTGTTAGAGGGAGGAATATGTTTGCCTTGTCTGGAACACATGACTGAATGTAAATATTTGAGGAATAGGACAGGTTTCTTTCCAGCTTCAGGATTCTTGCAAAAATCCTTGCCATACCTACACATCTAATCTAAATACATGAAATCATAGTGTGTAGGGGCCATGGGTGGCTCAAGGTTTTCAAATATGGAGAAGAAGTAACTGAGGAGAATTAGAAGCCTTCTTCAGATTCCTAATATGTGAATATCTAGAATGTAATGTTGGGAACAGCATCACATACCTTGGCTGCAATTCTTTTGTGGCTTTATCCTGGAGTAGATGCTGTATCATGTTCAGTATCAACTTGTGCTGTGGGCTATATTTCAGAAAAGGAATATGCAAAACCATCTCTGAATACTCTTTGTCTAAGAAAACATATGAAATTAATAAGGTTACCATAATATGACAGGTGACTTAAACACACCCAAACACACACATCCTGTTTAGAGTTTCACATGCACTTTGATGTACAATTGCATACAGCTAGAGACCCTGCCATTGAGTTTTGATAAGTGTGGGACCTAGGGGTCAGTAGAGAGCACCTGTTGTGCATGTGTGTTCCCCAATATGTAACTGCTTGTACAACAGTCTGATCCAATGCTAGTGTTGTGACTCAGCTGGAATCTCAGAGTGATCGTGTCAATTATTCTGATGGGGATGATGGGATTCAGATTCACAGTCAGGTGCAAAGCAATGATGTCCCTGTGTTAGATGAAGAAGACCAGGAACAGGGGGCAGAAGTTCAGTTGTTTCCCATAGCAAGGGATGATGCTGTTGAAAGCGAAACCACAGAGTGTATGATTCAGCAGGAAGGGAGGACGGTTCTCAGCCAGATAGTTCTCAGCCAGATAATGAGGGGGAAAACACTAAAGAGGGAATTGACCTTGATGAAGCCGGAGGTTTGGAATTTAAGGTTCGAAGGATCGCTAGCAGGTGAGAGAGAGATACGAAATCCAGCATATAGATATCGTTTGCTGTGACATACTGTGCTTTTGGGTCAGGATAATAATAATAATAATAATAATAATAATAATAATAATAATAAAAAAAAATATTTGCCGCATTTCTCCCACAAAAGAACCCAAAATGACTTCCAACATGTTAAAATACAATACAAAATCAGCAACATCAAAGGGACTAATATAAAACATTATAAGCAATCAATAAAATATAAATAAGCATTTAAAACAATATACATTACATTTTGGTTCCCAGCTTGGCCATGGAAACCCACTGTGTGTCTTTAGGCAAGCTACCCATTTTCAACTCCAGAAAATCCTGTGATACGTTCACCTTAGGGTCACCAGAAGTTGGAAACAATTTGGAGACACACAGCAAGAGCAAAGAAAACCCTGCAAATTATTATAGACACAGCCCCCTTCTACTCAGCTGTACAATACACAGAGCTACATCCTCTTCTCCATCTATATCTGCTTTTATTTAAAATATATATTTGCTTTTTATTGTGTTTTCTATATGTGGCACATGGCTCGATGATAGCTTCTGATAGCAACAGTGTTGACAAATATGTGGTCAATTCCTAATATATCATTATGCCAATATTTTATTTAATTAGCCTTTGTTCAGGCAGACATTTTAACATGTCTGTTGTATGCCTCAGTCTGGGATATGAGAGTTCCAGTGTATTCTGGGATATAAACATTCCACAGGAATGTTTGAGTGCATAACCAAGGTTATTCTAAAATAACCAAACATGCAGAATACATAAAGTCATGTAAGATGGCATGTTCATTCTAAGTGGCTACCAACCCCATGCCTCCTTTATTTGCCAAAAAATGCAGGTCATCCAGTCTGGCAATTTGTGTTGATTTGTCCTACCTCATTTCATCTTACTTCTTTTCTCTTCCAGCACTTCTCAAGCCAAACAATTTTAAAGCAAAATCAAAGTATAGCCATAAGAGTGTTTCTGTGGGAAAGGTCTGTGCAAAAATATGTTTGATGATAAAATCTAAATGTTAAGTTTAGTCAAGACGAGTATACCATATATACATTCATTCAGAAGATGCCAAAAAATTGATAGATTAGCTCAGAAATCTTTACTACAGCTTTAATTTTCATCACTTTAAATAAAATACTAGGTCTTGTATATTAATAATCAAGACAAAGCACTTTAACTGGGTTGCTGTGAGTTTTCCAATCTTTTAAATTATAACAAAGCTCATACAGCCCAGTTCCATTAAAATGAATGAGGATCTTGTTCTCACTTGAGATTTGTGGTTATTACCCAGCCTTAGACATAAATTCTACAACTGGAACATACAAATGAATGATGTGTTTACTCTTATGTACCAAATATCAGATTATTTGCCTGAGAAAGTGCATATTTTGCACATTTTAAAAACAAGAATAAGCTATCAGGTTGATCTCTAGGGTATTTTTCAAGCTTTGAATTTTCTTTAGAAGACAAAAATTAAAGGTGTTCCCTAACCTTAATGCATAATTCGTGGACAATGCCATGAATGTAGCATGCAGACTGGACATCCTTCCTTCTAAACTCCATTGCTTTCTTCTATATTTTATATGTGTGCCTTTTCAAACACACATATAAAATATCTGAGTAGTAGGATATCCCACGTTATTTAGAACTCTGATTGACAACACCTTCTGTTTGAAGGGATGTCTGGTTCAATGTGTTGTCGAAGGCTTTCATGGCTGGAATCAATAGGTTGCTGTGAGTTTTCCGAACTGTATGACGATTTCCAGGACACTTACTCACAGCCCTATATCCTAGAATATCAAGGCAGGAAATCCCACAATATCTGCTTTGAACTGGGTTATCTGAGTCCATACTCAGATAATGTGGGATTTTTGCCTTGGTATTCTGGGGTATAGAGCTCTGTGGAAGAGCCTCTAGAAGCATTCTCTCCTGATGTTTCACCCACATCTATGGCAGGCATCCTCAGAGGTTGTGCGGTTTGTCGGTAACAAGACAAGTGAGGTTTATATATCTATGGAATGCCCAGGGTGGGAGAAAGAGCTCTTGTCTGCTTGAGGCAAGTGTGAATGTTGCAATTGTCCACCTTGATTAGCATGGAATGCCTAATATATAAACCTCAGTTGCCTAGTTTCCAACAGACCTCTCAACCTCTGAGGATGCCTACCATAGATGTGGGTGAAATGTCAGGAGAGAATACTTCTGGAACATGATCATACAGCCTGAAAAACTCACAGCAATCTGATGTCCAGTTCAACACTGTTGTATTGTTATTGATGTGCCATTACTGTATATTGTGCTTTCATGGTTTTTAAATCGTTTATTGCTATTTTGTTATGACTGTTTTTGCTATGTTGTGAACCGCGTTGAGTCGCCTACAGGCTGAGAAACTGCGGTATACAAGCAAAGTAAATAAAATAAATAAATAAATAAATAAATAAATAAATTCTGAACCATAGGAAAGAACAGCAGGGGCATTAAAGTGACCACCAAGTGAGAATGGCTAGACAGCTAATGGAGAAGGCACACAGCTTACCTTGTCTCATGCTGTACTCTTTTAATAATATTAAATATGCTTATATAACTACAAATGTTGTTATGTGCCTCCATGTCATTGTGGTGATCCTGAGGTGAATCTATCATTGTATTTTCTTGGCAAGATCTGTTCAGAGGGGATTTACCTTTGCAAATCACCCAATGGGTTTCAAAGGCTGAACAGAGATTAAAACCCTAGTTTCCAGAGTTCTCATCTAATGCTTAAATCACTAAATCTTGTTGTCTCAAACATGTGCTAATGTAATGTGAATCTCTGGATGCTTTGTTCCCTTTATTCAAATGATGCATTTTCTCCTTGTTTTCTCTAGAGTTCATAAGTAGACGCTCCACTGTAGCTCAAAGAAAGATCCAAATGTAAAAGATATCAAGAATTTTCAAAATTTCAAAATGTTCTAGTTAATAACTACTAATAAAGATAAAGCTGCATAGAATGATAATGGTCAATATAACTACAGAATATAATGTATAAGTCTGGAAAATGTAATCAAAAATTTATATGATATAATTATATGAAATAAAAACCACAAAGGCTATTGAATAAGAAGATTGTTGTAGGTTTTTTTTTTTTTTGGGCTGTATGGCCATATTCTAGAAGTATTCTCCCTGTCTCACCTTTTCTAGACTGATTAATGAGTCACAAAGCAACAATATTAAAGCAAATATCTCATAAAATGCTGGTCAATAAACCAGCAAATGATCTATGATTCTAGATCATAGAACAGCAAACCCTGCCGAAATAGAGGGGGCTTATTGAATAGTCATAGAACTTGCCATTTTTTATCCATCTTGCTAAGAGGTGAACAAAATGCCCTAAAATGGCTGTCAAAGAAATTTTCAATATGCTTGGAACCCTCTTATTAATATTTAAAAAATTCCTCAGATCACCCAAATTGCTTTCTAGTATCCCAGGAAGTCTGCCCTTCTCAATCATTGGACGGTTGTCCTCATGTCCCCTAAAAGACATCTGGGGTGAAATTAATAATTTTGTGTTTTGTAGGAGAAGGTGTGATAGGGATTGTGATGCTCCCTGAGAGCTAATACAGTCTCAAGGTAAAGGTAAAGGTTTCCCCTTGACCTTAAGTCTAGTTGTGTCTGTCTCTGGGGGGTGATGCTCATCTCCATTTCTAAGCCGAAGAGCTGGCATTGTCCGTAGACACCTTTTAGGTCATGTGGCTGGCATGACTGCATGGAGCACTGGTACTTTCCCACTGAAGTGGTACCTATTAATCTACGCATATTTGCATGTTTTTGAATTGCTAGGTTGGCAGAAGCTGGGGCTAACAGCAGGAGCACACCCCACTCCCCACATTCAAACCACTGACCTTTTGGTCTGCAAGTTCAACATCTCAGCAATTTAACCCACTGCACCACCGGGGGCTTAGTCTTAGTCTTCCATAATTGCCAACTCCTGTTCTAGCACAACGTTGTTATCTGTTTCTGGCAGCAAATTAACTAAAAATGGGCTTGTAGCTAGGTTAATGTCTGATTCTGAGAGAAGGAATCTGCTAACCAGAATTCTGGCAGTTGATCAATAAGATACAAACTGGGTTTGTATTTGGTTTTATTGATTTTATTGATTTTATGGTTATAATGTATATTTGGTGTTAACTGTGTATTGATGTAATTTTGTGTTGATTGTTTTTATGATGCAGGCATCAAATTGTGCCTTGCTTTTGTAAGCCGCCCTGAGTCCCCTTCGGGGTGAGAAGGGCGGGGTAAAAGAACCCCAAATAAATAAATAAATAAATAAATAAATAAATAAATAAATATGTTTGTGTGTAACATGCAGGATCAGTAACATATGTTATTTATACAGTGTAAATGTGATTGCTACGCCTTAACAATGTAATTTCACATGTCTCTTCCTTGAAAAAATACTGTTTTTATTGTGCACATAATCCAAGTGGTGACCTAAAGTTTGGGACTGTTATTTTTGAACTACAAATGCCATATTGGTTGCAGGATTCAAAGACTTGTGGTCTCTTCAAAAGTGGTTTTATTAAGTGATGCTTCAGCTAGTAGGCATGGATCATGCTACATTAGACCAGGGCATATGAGTTCATTTAAGTTAGCCTGAGGATAATTTCTAATTTATTGTGAAAGCATAACAGTCCATGAGGATGTAACAGAGCTGCCACTCCGCCCACGAGGCATAAAGCTGCGATCCATGCCATGGCATTTTGCATCTGCTGAAATTTCTCATCCCAATACAGTTTTGATTGGAGTTTTTTTAAAGAAAAAAACTGCACTTTACAGAAAAGTGTAGATAACACTTGTGACATTTCTGTGAAGTCCTGATTAGGGCAACATAAAGTCGGTGTTATTTGATATGCCAGCTAGTGATGCCTTTTTTCTGATTAAATCTGAAGGCCAGATGGAAATGAAAGGAAATGGAATGTCAGAAAGGTGAAGCCAGGGGAGGGAGGGCTTGACAGCCATTGCAGTTCCTGCTAAAATGCCAAAAATGGTAGTCTATTAGATTGCAGTGTCCAGGTTTTCATTTATTTTCCTAAAATGCAACATGCCCCTATTTTTATTATGCATCTGAGTGTATAGATTTTTAAATCACAGTGCTCAATGCTTTTCCCATGGCTTTTGAGAAGTTGAATGGTGAGTTGTATTTGAGCAAAAATTGTATGTTTTCCCATAGAAGAATCGGCCCCTTCTGCATAGCTGTATAAAACTCACATTATCAGCTTTGAACTGGATTAAATGGCACTATAGACTAATATAATTCAATTCAAATCAGATAATGTGGATTTTCTGCTTTGATAACCTGGATTATCTGGCAGTGTAGAAGGGACCTTTCTGTCTTTAAGAATAGCTCTGTTTTTAGCTGATCTTTTAAATCTATTATTATTCCTCCCCCTTTGAATGAAGAGAAGGCTCAAACTTAGGTTATTCACTTTTGAATTAGCCAGTTTTCCATGATGCTTAAAGTCAGGGAACCAAGGTTTGTTTGAGCTGAAGTTAGTGAGGAAACAAAACCTAAAAAACCTATTATTTTGGAATACAGATGTCAGAAAACACCAATTTAATAATTCTGGGAACTGTCACCCACAAATTGCTTTTCCAAGCTCTGTAGGGAACTAAATTTTGCATTTTCCCTGGCTCTTAGGATTCATTGGACTTAGTAATTATGAACTGAACCCAGCACTTTATTTGCTCAGCCATGATATTGCTTTTAATTGTTTTTATAATGTTGTCTGATTTTATGTTTATTGATGTTTGATATTACTTGTTTTTCAATGCTTATTTTAACTTGTTTTGTTGGGCATGTCCCTTTGTAAGCCGCCCTGACTCTCCTCGGGGAGATGGAGGCGGGGTATAAAAATAAAGTTATTGTATTATTATTATTATTATTATTATTATTAAAATAAAGTTATTGTATTATTATTATATAAAAACTTTATTTATACCCCGCCACCATCTCCCCAACGGGGACTCGGGCAGGCTTATATGAGGCCAAGCCCAACAGCACATTACAATAAAATAAAAACCAAAGCACAAAACAACACAATAAAATACATAAAACATGAGAATACAGTAAACAATATAAAATACAATAAAAATAATTCACAAACACAGTGACAATGAGCAGGCTACATGTACAAGATAAAATACAAAAAAAACTCAGAGTGAGATAGGAATGGAGCAGATTATGTGTGAGGGAGAAGCTCATAAAAACGGGGTTGTAAAAACAGACATTTATACAGGCGGGGTGAAGTGTACTATAGGGACAAACGTTGAGGGTGAGCAACAATGTATACTATTATTATTATTATTATTATTATTATTAAATATTAATGTACCATTTTGACCATTTTGTTTTAATGAACCAGAGTAAATGTTTATGTCTAAATAAAACTAAATTGTTGTAAAGCTTTACTGCACTGAGGATTCAGGATGCACTGAAGGAAGGATTTTTTAACCCAACAACCTGGTGTAGCAGGTGCCTTGTGAGTGGCTTTTCAAGTTCCATTGCTTCCCTGCCTATCAAGAGAGGTTATGTTCCTTGGCTCTTCTCCTTGATTTGTATAAGTGAGCCAATTACTGTCTGTGTCTGGCAGTTCCGGACCTTGAGATTTCCCTGCACTGACAAGGTTGAGCTGTTCCTAACTCCTTGAAACTCAAGAATACAGCAAGTGCTTTTCACACAGAGAGAAGAACTGTAACTCCAAGTGGCAGCTGTGCTTTGAGTCAGTGCATTATGAAGCAGTTTCTGCACTAATGAGCTGCTATATCTCTTATACAGACATTGTGATGGTGAAGTTTTCTTCTCCCTACCACTCATTCTCACCTCACGTTTTCCAAAGAACAAACCACGTAGTCCCATCCCATCTCTTCATATACATGCAGTCCCTGAATTACAAACATCCAACTTACAGACAACTCATAGCTAAAAACAGGTATGAGACAACAGGAAGTGAGAACAATCTACCCTTCAGAAGGAAAACTCACTCCTGAAAGAGTTATCATGGGAAAAGGTATCTCCACTGAAGCTTTCTCACCAATACTTGTTTCCAAACAAGCCACATTTTTCAAAATCCAATTATCACAGGAACAGAAAGTAAGGTAAATTCTTCTGAACAGGGTCATAGACAGCAAAACAAACACCACAGGGGTGTTAACCCTTCACTATGTGCTGCACACACACACTTATATATATTTGGCTGGAGTTACACTTTAAAAATGTACCTGTTCCGACTGACATACACATTCAACTTAAGAACAAACCTTCAAAATCTTGTTCATAACATGGGGACTGCCTGTATATCATATTTAGATTTGTTTTCTAAAGCATACTTTTTATCAAGTCATGCACACTATAAATGTATGAGCTTGTGTATGTTGAAATAAGGTTGACTATTATGAATGCTGGAAAGAATCTGGAGGAAGTAAAAACCTTAGTTATACATTCTAGAAAATGAAAGTTCAGATGTGTTTATCAGTTGTTGCTTCTTAACAAAGACTTCCTCATTAATCTTATTTATATTACAATTAGATTCCTTTTGGTCTTTATCACAGCATCACTGTGGTTTATGCAAGTGAACCTATTTTGTTGCACAGCATAAGGAGGTGTCCGATACCTTCTTTGTTTGGTAATGATATGGTGGCTGTTGGACAGCACCGGGGCACAGCTCTTTTCTCCAACTTACACAGCTGCTGGTTGGGCATGAAACAGGTTGCCACCTCTGTCCTCATTCTCCAACAGCCAAAACTCTGCATCAATATGCTGGTGGAACATGACATACTACCAGCCTTTATTAGTACTTGAATGCACTGATTCAGTGCCACTACAGGCTTTGCAAGCCACAAACAATCATAGGACTATTTGGTATCTATCTCAAGCAGTGTGTAACAGGGCCAGTGCCATATGAGCTTGTGAGAGAAACAGGAGTAATTACTCAGAACGTTCTTGTAAAAAAAAAATGAAAACAGATGTTTATTGACTCAGAAATCTACCTTAGGATAGAATAGTAGTTGGCCAGAGACAAAAATGCTCACAGTAACCCAATAAAAGGAGTTTTCCATGGAGAGATGCCCTTTGACTTACAATATCCAAGAGCAAGCTCTTCCTAAATCTCTCTGTCACATGCAAACACACAGACTTCCTCCTCCAATGAATGGTTGAGTCTTCCCTCTTCCATAAAATAGGATTGATGTTGCAGAGAAGCATTTCTGATTTTGGAAATATTTCTCTCCCGGCTTCTGTTCAGTCTATAGATTTGCTTATTCTTGACATTTGCTTACTTATGCTGCATTTCTTCCGTCCCCCACTTCTGTTACCCTTTACATTTACTAACGGTGTATGTGTGTGTGTGGGGGGGGGGGGAATAACATGCCTACACACACTGAGGCTGCATAGCACTGTAGAACATTAATTTATGAAGGTCTGTCATTAGGAGAAATTAACTACTCATTAACTTCGAGGCCTTTCCCCCCCTGGCAGGGCAATATTCCTTTTATATTGACAATACATCCTACAAATAAGCCCTAATGGGTCCATTAAAGCTTCTTGCTATTGTGTGCCTTCAAGTCGTATCCAACTTAGGGTGACACAAAAGTGAATCTGTCATGGGGTTTTCTGGACAAGATTTGTCCAGTGGTTGCCTGTCATTGCCTTCCTTTGATGCTAAAAGAATGCCACTTGCCCAAGGTCACCAAGCAGAGATTTCAACCCTAGTCTTCAGGACATATTGGTCCCCTACACCGCCATGGCTCTGCTACTTGTATATTCATTAGAACGTACTCCTAGGTGAATGAAAACAAAATTGTAGTTTAAGAGAGACTGTTTGAAGTCCATTGTAAGGCTTGGATTTCTTTATGAGAGTCATGTCTTTCCAACACTATCTAAAGTAATTTCATTCAGTTTTTCCTCGAATAAAATATTGTACTTTATTTTCCCCACCTTCATTTTTATCCTATTAATGACCTGTAAAGTAGGTTATTATTGCCTTAAAGTGACCACATGAATATTATGGGGAAGCAATCAAACCTGATGTGCGCTAGACAGAGGGAATGGGTGACTGGAAACACAGAACTAATGCTGTAACATTGGTTCTGTGGCAGATCTGATAAATGCATTGTAAATGCATTATCAGATTTAAAAAAGACATCTATCTATCTATCTATCTATCTAGATACACGTACACACATACTGTGCATGTATACACATGTTCAGATATACTGCATGGATCAGTTGGCTGGTTGTTGGGGTTTCCCCCCCAGGTTTTCCTGAACTTAGAATATAAATCCTAAATTTGCTCTGTTTAAAATCATATTTTTTGTATGTGTTCTGTCTCATCAGTATTTTTTCCTCATATTGCCAGGCTGCACCCTTTTGACCACACTGATGTTGCTCATCCACATCTATCAGTTTACATCTCTGAAATGTAGGAGGGCATGCCCTTAGTACTTGGATGGGAGCTCATCAATGAATACCAGCTGCTGTAGGCTATATTTTAGGGGAAGGAATTGGCAAAACTACATTTGAATGAGTATTCCTTGCCTAAGAAAATTATAACAAATTCATGGGGTTGACATAAGGTGATAGCCAACTTGAAGGCACACATATGCCTTCTTCCCTAAGAGATAGTTTCTACCCACTAATAAAATGGTCCATTCATGTAACTTCTCCTAGAGATAGTAAGCTCAAACCAAAATTCTAAATAACATTTATTAGATTTTACTCCTCAGTTACTCATCTCATCAGAATTATAAGTATAAATTGATTCAAAACAGAAGCAGTGGCAACTTTCCAGTCATTAAAATGCAGCTACATTCTAGAATTAATTCATCAATACTACTTTTAACTGCCATAGCTCAATATTATAGAACCCTGGGAGTTGTAGTTTTACAAGATATTTGATTTTCTCTGCTTCCTCTGTCTCCCCAAACTACAACTTCCAACATTTCATAGCACTGAGTCATGACAGTTAACATGGGGTCAAACTGCATTTATTCTACAGTATGGTAGAGGTGGCATATCAAAAAGCAAAATAGAAAAGTTGAAGTCCACTAAACCTGCAAGCACACATTTAATTATTAAACAGCATTTGAAGAAACCTCATTCCTCTATACTTTACACTTTGCAGGCAGTCTGTCAGCTGTTGCTGAGAACTCCTGTGGTGCCCTCTGGTATCCTTGTATTACAGGTCTTTCATGGTGAGAAAACAAATTGCTACTCTTTAGTTGAGAAATTTCCATCTGGAATTACCTTAGCACAGCTGACAAATTTCCCCCTACTTACCCTTTCAAGTTGTTTTGAAAGGAAATTCTCTTTCAGTTCTTGGATGCTATTTTTAATATTCCATTTGTATGGGGGAAAGGAATTAATCAACTGTTTGTATAGTATCCCTATTATGACCTGACTCCTCATTATTAGGAAAACATTAGGAAGAACTCCCTAAGAGTTTAAGAGGACAACCATCTCTGAGCATCCTTAGTTGGAAATTTTCAAACAGATGTTGTATAGCCACCTTTCAGGATGCTAAATCTGTGTATTTCTGTCCAGGAGTTGGAATAAATGGCTCTTGCATTCATTTCCAATATTATGGTTCTATCAGAGAACATGTGTGGTTGATTTTGTGCATTTTGAGTGCCCAGTTGAGGTTGAATCTATCTTGAGCTCCACCATGGCCTTTTTAGAAGTTATTCTTGCTACTTGATTGTTTCAGGAAAAAGTCTCCTCAAGCTGAATTCTAATTAGATACTGTACCATTTTTGGTGCTGAAGATCAGGGTGCTGGGAAATGTCTTCTGGAGCACTCTCCTGGTCTCCCCTTGATATGAGTAGTTGTTGCAGGACTCCAATGTATCTCTCCAGTTGACTGTTCTTGACATCCATCACCAGCAGAAGATCACTACAGGTGTAATTTCCAAGTCTTCATGCCTCCCTCCCTCTCTATATAGATCCATGTAAACCAATATGCTTCCCTGCCCTGTTAAAATGCATTGTTTAAAATAGCAAATCACACAAATTAGCATTACTTTCAGTATATTCTGAATAAAGGGGATCAGTACAAATTCTGCATGTTACTCTTTGCTACTATTCTGCTTAACATCTTAACAGTAATCTCACTTCTTGCTGTGCTAATCTTTATGTAGCCAGATTGTCATTGCCCACGCAGAATAAAGCAGGATGCTGGGGGAAAATCCCAAAGCCTGCAAAAGTGTGAAACTATCTAGAAATTAAAACCTAGAGAGGCCACCTTTGCCAAAAGCAATCTAATGGGAACTGTGTAGTGTTCCAGTGTTATTAATATATGTCAAATTAGTTATCATATACTCTTCATTTCTAACATAATAGTTGCTGTAACATCTAGATGGTCAGGAAAGCCCCTCTAAGTGCACAGTGAACAGAAATGAGTTTGATAAA
The DNA here is from genome assembly GCF_037176765.1 of Anolis sagrei. Classification (NCBI taxonomy): domain Eukaryota; kingdom Metazoa; phylum Chordata; class Lepidosauria; order Squamata; family Anolidae; genus Anolis; species Anolis sagrei. The sequence goes on along the minus strand of NC_090023.1, from coordinate 98,242,529 downwards.
ATAATTATAAAATATTTTATATGTGGACAAAACATTGTTCAATCATATTCAGTAACATGCAGATAGCTCTAATATCTCCCCACCTGCCCCTATTCCCTCATCAGCAGTCCCAAGCAAGGAGGAAAACTGTGTGCCATGACATGGAAAAAAATCTTCTCAGCCCTTAAGGGCAACAAGCAATAGTTATGGGATTGAAGCAGTGCATGAGTTGGTTCTCTCTCTCTCTCTCTCTCTCTCTCTCTCTCTCTCTCTCTCTCTGTTATAGAGAATAACTGGTCTTACAAGGAAGCACCTCAGCCAGGGAATAGGTTCCTTCTCCTTAGGTGCATTCAGGAAGGCCAATTCAGTTCTCACACCAGCATTGTCAACTCACAATGTGAAACAATATCTTAGACCTTAGCCAAAGTCTCAGATATGACAACACAAGATAACAACTCCTCTATCCTACAAAAATGGATCCACAGCTTTTGAGCTGATCTGCTCTAAGCAAGACTTTGAATAAACTATTTAAAATCATTCTAGTGGATCTGCTATGAGTATGATAAATTCTGAACTCCACAGTGGTGTCTTCATATCTTGTATTATCCAGGCCTCCTTTCTTCAACCTTCTTTGCCCTTCCCCGGGGCTTAAATTACTGGAGTTGTGGGAAGAGTCAATAAAAACCTATACTCCCCACCCATCGCAGTAAACTCATGACCCTGTAGATTTCTATAAACAGTAAGGTGACAGCAATAAATGTATGTGACTCTGACTTTGTGACCCCAATCTCTCATGGTTAGAATATTGTTTATTATTCAGGTTCCTGTCCCCACTTTGCTTTGCATCCATTCAGATCACTTTTTTCCGCCCTTTTGATAGTCTTATTCTGTCCCCATTCAGTTGCTGGGCCACCCAGCTTTCTGTCAGGGACAAGTCACAGACTCAGGAAAAGGAAGACATTATACATGTCTGCCAGCTGATCATGTAGCCTCTTTGTCTGTAGTCCCAGATTCCTGCTCTGGCACTGGAGGTATATATTTGCTCAGATGGGCTCACATGATAGGCAGAGCTGCTCAAGTAATAAAGGGAACATGACTGGAATTTTAAACACAGTAGCATTTTTTTCTTGACAGTAACCAAATGCAAGATATTGGGCTCTTTTGCAAGTGGAAGAACACAGTGTACTTGCAGACTCATGAGATACTCTGTCAAACATTTTTTGTCCACCCGAAGAAAATCCCCATTGGGTCTGAAGAACATACAAGTGAGATGAGAAAAGCTGCACAAAAGAATCCCATCGTTGCTCAGTGGGTTGAGCTCCACATCTGTCCAAGCTCGGACCCTTTAGGATGATTTATCTCTTTCACAGGTCTATTGTTGCTAGGTGAGAATGGCTGCCTTGTGGGATGAATTTTATTCCACAGCAGTTTTTCAGCCTGCTATGCTGCTGAATTGATTTAATGAGATCCAGCGTGGAAACAAGCTTTTTAAAAAGGGACTATTGAATTCTAAGAGGGTTGGTGGTGGTGATATTATTTCATTGTGGCTCTGATCGAAATAAGAAATGCCAAGGGATCCTGTGATAGTTGGGCACAGTGGGCAGTTTTCTTTATCAAGAGCTGGTAGAATAAAAAGGACAGTAGGGAGTCTCTTTGCAAATGGCAGGCATTTTGTCGGTGTCTCTTATCTAAAATTAGAAAGAATATGTTAAAAACAACCTGGTTTCCTTTACATAATCAACTGTTCAGTTCTTAGGTCTCACTTTAACGACAGTGGCAGAAACCGGCATTTTAGCACTAAAGGAGCATAGCCAAAGGATTGGAAGTTTTTCAGCGAGGACTATGCTTCCCAAATTTCAGGTAGGACAGTTTAGCACAGGGGTCCTCAAATTTTTAAATGGGGGGGGGGCTGTCCCTCAGACCACTGTCCCTCAGACCATGGGAGGGCCTGACTATGTTGTTGTTCATTCGTTCAGTCATCTCCGACTCTTCGTGACCTCATGGACCAGCCCATGCCAGAGCTCCCTGTCGGCCGTTACCACCCCCAGCTCCCTCAAGGTCAGTCCAGTCACTTCAAGGATGCCATCCATCCATCTTGCCCTTGGTCGGCCCCTCTTCCTTTTGCCTTCCACTTTCCCCAGCATAATTGTCTTCTCTAGGCTTTCCTGTCTCCTCATGATGTGACCAAAGTACTTCAACTTTGTCTCTAGTATCTTTCCCTCCAGTGAGCAGTCGGGCTTTATTTCCTGGAGGATGGACTGGTTGGATCTTCTCGCAGTCCAAGGCACTCTCAGAACTTTCCTCCAACACCACAGCTCAAAAGCATCGTTCTTCCTTCGCTCAGTCTTCCCTAAGGTCCAGCTCTCACATCCGTAGGTTACTACAGGGAATACCATGGCTTTGACTAGGCGGATCTTTGTTGCCAGTGTGATGTCTCTACTCTTTACTATTTTATCGAGATTGGACATTGCTCTCCTCCCAAGAAGTAAGCGTCTTCTGATTTCCTGGCCACAGTCTGCATCTGCAGTAACCTTTGCACCTAGAAATACAAAGTCTGTCACGGCCTCCACGGTTTCTCCCTCTATTTTCCAGTTGTCAATCATTCTTGTTGCCATAATCTTGGTTTTTTTGACGTTTAGCTGCAACCCGGCTTTTGCGCTTTCTTCTTTCACCTTGATTAGAAGGCTCCTCAGCTCCTCCTCGCTTTCGGCCATCAGAGTGGTGTCATCTGCATATCTGAGGTTGTTAATGTTTCTTCCAGCAATTTTCACCCCAGCTTTGCATTCATCCAGCCCCGCACATCGCATGATGTGTTCTGCATACAAGTTAAAAAGGTTGGGTGAGAGGATGCAGCCTTGCCGTACGCCTTTCCCAATCTTGAACCAGTCTGTTGTTCCATGGTCAGTCATGACTGTTGCTACTTGGTCCTTGTACAGATTCAGGTTAAACACCAATAATCCACTTATAAAGATAACATAATAAATAAGTCCAACAAATAGGTAAATTGTGAAACTTAGACTGTTCAATTCACAGTAGTCACAAAATTAAGCAATATGAAATAAGTTCTGTACAGTCTTTTAGTGATGTCGTTGTATGTTCATGAATCAGCCTCCCACGACCGGTTTCGGCCTTTGCTTTAGGCCTTCTTCGGGTGGTCTGTAATTTTACATACATAAATACATTTTACAATTGTATAGGTTGAACATAATGAAATAGAATGCATTTAGAAATACTTACAAAGTTCAGTCTTTTACATATGTTCTCATAAGAGATACTTAAGTTTTTTTGCAATGGGATCTAGGTAAAAGGAACAAATTGTGGCTATTAACATTTAAACGTTACATATATCAAAATAAATGTTTTACCAATATATTTCACCAAATAGGTGTATACTCACAAGATACTCTGCTTCTAAGTTTGATTCTAATTGCGAGTATGATCAGGATCTGGGGGTTTCCTCTATTTAAAGAGGAAAATGCACATCAGATGTAGAGGAGACAGAGAAGTTAATTAAAGGCTCATTTAAAGTTATAGGTGTGGTGGAAGTCACCACTAGATGGCGTTGTGAGTAATGTACTCCCCAGGGATGTGTAGTATACAAGGGATAATACAAAAAATCTAAAGGTTATATATAGCAAGTGTATGAATTGTATTCATTAAGACCGTGTGGGTGTTCCGTCCGTAATCTGAAGATCCAATATGTTTCCCTTTGTAGGAGTTTAATGTTAAAGTCCATGTGTTTGGATTGTGTGACTACTTCTAATATGTGGTATTTAAAAGATTCAGGATTGTGCCGTAGATCATCAAAATGTTTATACAGTATGGAGTCTCTGGAATTAGTTCTAATTTTGCTCCGGTGTTCTATAATCCTAGATTTCACTTCTCGACGAGTTTGACCAACGTACATCAGATTGCATTCACAAATAATCATGTAGATAACTCCTTTAGTTGTGCATGTAGCAAAATGGGAGAATTTAATTTTCAATGGTGGGTGTTGGTGTGTAAAAAATTTTGTCTCCACCAATTGGTTACACACTGAGCAATGGTGGCACCGAAAATTGCCAATCAGATTTGATTTCATGGTCCGAACATTATGTGTTAAATCTGAATGTACCAAAAAATCCCCGATGCTCTTGGTTCTTTTATATGCTATTAATGGGGGTCTTTCACAGCCCGGGATGTCCTTTATTAGGTTCCAGTATTTTTTAATTGTTCTGATGGCTAAACTGGACATATTAGTGAGAGTAAGTGGCCATATTAATCTTTCTACTCTAGGTCTAGTCTTGTTCTCTAGAAGTTTAGACCTGGGAATATTGGCTACTTTTAGATAAGATGATTGTATTATATGTTCAGGATATCCCCGGTTTCTAAACTGTCGTTTCGTTACCTCAATCTCCTGAGTGAAATCCTGTTGGGTCGAGGAGTTACGTTTAATCCTGAGCATCTGTGAAAACGGTAAATTATTTTTTAATGCCCAATGATGGTAACTATTGTAGTGTAACAGAGAGTTTCTATCCGTGGTTTTACGGTGGTTTCTCACCCTCAATCGGTCGTTTTCTTTTATAATCATGACATCCAGGAAAACCAAGGATGTGGCACTGATGTTCCCTGTAAATTTGATATTGTGGTGTACTGTATTGATCCAGGATAATAATGTTTCTGCCTCATGATGTGAGTTTATAATGATGAAGATATCATCAATAAATCTGCAATATTTGATTATGCTATCCGCTACAGGGTTATATGCACGATTCAGAATTATATTGTTTTCCAAATTATCCATAAATAAATTTGCTATTGAAGGTGCAACAGGGCTGCCCATGGCCACTCCTTGTATTTGAAAATAATATTTTTGGTCAAATTTAAAGAATTTTTTTTCGAGAATGATATCAAGGAGGTCCAACAAAAAGAAAGTGGGAGGGTGACAGTTTGATCTCCTATTCAGAGTAGACTCACATACTGTGCGTGCCTCTTCTATTGGAATGCTAGTGTATAATGAAGTTACATCTATAGACATCAGAATAGCATCTGTTGGAATCACCAAGGGTTCAATGATATTGATAAAGTGTTTAGTGTCCCTAACATAAGATGAAGTCTGTTTTACAAAGGGTTGTAAATGGTAATCCACAAATTTTGCTAATGGTTCTAGAATGGAGCCTGATCCTGATATGATAGGACGGCCCGGAACTGGCCTGATGTTCTTATGTATTTTCGGTAGAATATACAGTACAGGGGTTCTGGGCCATGGAGTGTGTAGATACTTATACACATCCTCTGATATATATCCAAGCGACAGTCCTTCCATTGTCACTGTTTTTATAATAGATTGGATGTGATGTGTGGGATCCCGTTCTATATTAAGATAATGTTCTCTTATTGATAATTGTCTGTGGATCTCATTCATATAATCAGTATGGTTCATTAACACTATGGCTCCACCCTTGTCAGCCGGCTTCCAAATGAGGTTTTTGTCATTGGCTAAACTACGAAGCGTGTTCCACTCACTGTTAGAAAAGTTTGTACTGTGTGTCCCTTTATTTTTTGTGAATGTGTGACAGAGTTCCTCACATATTGTTTTTTCAAAAACTCCAAGTCCTATATGGTCTGTGCTAGGAAAAAAGTTACTACGAGGTTTGAAGGTAGAAATAGTGCTGTTTATTGTGGTCCCAAAATGCTGTCTTAATCTGATGGTACGAAATAGCCTAGCTAATTCTATACGCATCTTAAATGGATTGTATTTGGGTTTAGGGACAAATGTTAGTCCTTTATTAATAACGTGCTTTTCCTGAGGGGTTAAAACTCTGTTGGATAAATTCACTATTAAGTTTTCCGTTTCACATTTGGAGCCTCTTGAAAAAAACGATTAGGTTTGTTTCTGATACGACCCGTACGTCTAGGTATGTGGCTGTTGTCCCTCCTGTATGAGGCCACACTATGTCCTGAACTATCCGACATAGAACCTGTGTCTTCTTCAGAAGTGAATTCACTAAACCTTACTTGTTTTCTGGAGTGGTAGTGTTTGGAGTATAGCCACTGGTAAACTTTGTTGTTCTTGTAATCATTTTCGTCCCTTTCAAACTTTTTCAGTTTAAAAGATCTAAGTTGTGTGGAAAATTCCTTGAGTTTATTTGTGAGGGTGTCCAAATCAATTTTAAATTGCGCATCAGAGTTGAATTTCTCTAGCACACCTTGAGACTGAGTTTTTACGATGGCAATTTCCTCGTTCGAACGTGCAATTAGCAGGAGCATCAAGTCCTGTAAACATTTGTTGAGAATTGCCACCCATTTTTGATGAAAAGACTCATCATCTTGAAACATCCCTGGGGGTTTGAAAATGCGTAGTCCCCTGGGTATTCTATTGGCTCTAATGTATTCCGCCAGTGTTGTTGCATGCAAGTCCAGCCTAATTTCTCTACGTTTCAACTTTTCATACTCCCTTATATTTGTCTCCCTATTGGAGTTACTGGGGGTGGATCCCCCAGTTTCAAAAAGTGATCTGTCTTTAATTAAAGATTCCTTGAATTTATCATCAAAACTTAATTCCTGTAGCCATTCTGCCATAACAAAGCAATGCTTTGGAACAATACAATATGAATGGGTTCCTTAGTAGACAGGTTAAACACCAATAATCCACTTATAAAGATAACATAATAAATAAGTCCAACAAATAGGTAAATTGTGAAACTTTTCCTTTTACCTAGATCCCATTGCAAAAAAACTTAAGTATCTCTTATGAGAACATATGTAAAAGACTGAACTTTGTAAGTATTTCTAAATGCATTCTATTTCATTATGTTCAACCTATACAATTGTAAAATGTATTTATGTATGTAAAATTACAGACCACCCGAAGAAGGCCTAAAGCAAAGGCCGAAACCGGTCGTGGGAGGCTGATTCATGAACATACAACGACATCACTAAAAGACTGTACAGAACTTATTTCATATTGCTTAATTTTGTGACTACTGTGAATTGAACAGTCTAAGTTTCACAATTTACCTATTTGTTGGACTTATTTATTATGTTATCTTCATAAGTGGATTATTGGTGTTTAACCTGTCTACTAAGGAACCCATTCATATTGCCTTGTACAGATTCCTCAGGAGAGAGACAAGGTGGCTTGGGATGCCCATCCCACTAAGAACTTGCCACAATTTATTATGATCCACACAGTCAAAGGCTTTAGAATAGTCAATGAAGCAGAAGTAGATGTTTTTCTGAAACTCCCTGCCTTTCTCCATTATCCAGCGGATATTGGCAATTTGGTTTTTTTAAAAAACTATCATCAAATTCCTATGCACACTGCACATATCTTATTTTGCTACTGTTATGAATCGTAATGTAAATATCTGATTTGCAGGATGTATTTTCATTGATACAAAATTAACATAAAGCATAGTGATTAATCACAAAACAATATGTAATTATACATTGTGAAATATTTATTTCTAATTACAAATAAATGAAATTTTGATTTCAAGCATGTCATAGCATGGGTAACAGTCTTAATATAACAGTAGGGAACCCATAACTATGTTTACTGATCAGCCTACCAGCCGAACTCCCATCACGAACAGAAAATATTGGAGAGGTTTAGGGAAAATAGACCTTGGCATTTGGGAGTTGCTGGGATGAATAGTTCCTCTGCCAACCAAGAGCATTCTGAACTCCAGCAATGAAATTGAATCAAACTTGGCATACAGAACTCCCATGACCAACAGAACATACTGGAGAGGCTTGGGGAAAATACACTTTGGCATTTGGGAGTTACTAGATGTATAGTTTACCTGAAATCGAAGAGCAACTTGGAGGGGTCCGGGCCTGGATCCATTGGGAAGGCTGGCAAGCAACAAAAGCTGGCAAGTGGTGAGGGGCTTCGCGCGGGGATAGGCCATGTGGGGCAGCCTCCCTTGCCTGGCTCACAGTGCCCATTGGGCCCAACGGGTAGCGAGAAGAGCAGCACCGTGCAGCCTATCCTTGCATGAAGCCTCTCACAGGGCAGCTTCTTTTGCTTGGCTCACGCTGGCCATCAGGCCTGATGGATAGCGTGAGCCATGCGAGAGGAGCAGCACCACACGCCCTGTCCTTACGCAAAGCCCCTCACCAGGCACGGGGCTTCGCCCAAGCATAGGCCGCGCGGAGCAGCCTCCCTTGCCTGGCTCATGCTGCCCATCGGGTCTGATGGATAGCATGAGCCAGGCGAGGGGAGCAGCACCATGCAGCCTCTCCTCGTGCGAAGCCCCTCGCCAGGCACACGACTTCATGCGAGGATAGGCCATGCAGGGCAGCTTCTTTTGCCTGGCTCACGCTGCCCGTCGGGCCTGACAGCATGAACCGGGTGAGGGGAGCAGCACTGAGATGAAGGCCTGAGAGGGCACTGAGGGGGAGGCCTCCTCCTCCGTGGGCAGGATAAGTGCCCTTTGCGGGCCAGAAGTGGCCTGCGGGCTGTAGTTTGAGGACCCCTGGTTTAGTATTTACTGCTGCATAGAAATTAAAGTTGGATTCTTGCTACTCTACAAATTCTAAAACTGAGCTTGGAAAGCCACCTTTCCATACTCTAACAGTACTGGGACTCTAGTATTCATCTGCATCAGCTACCTCCTACTCCCTGGTACTCCTGAGGCCAGAGTTCCAAGCTCTTTGTAGTACTCAGCTATTTCATAGAATCATAGAATCATAGAATCATAGAATCATAGAATCAAAGAGTTGGAAGAGACCTCATGGGCCATCCAGTCCAACCCCCTGCCAAGAAGCAGGAATATTGCATTCAAATCACCCCTGACAAATGGCCATCCAGCCTCTGCTTAAAAGCTTCCACTCTAACTCCACTCTAACTTCCACTCTAATTTGTTCACTCTAACTCTTGATACCAAGGAATTGGCTAAATGTTCTATTTCTCACTTTTCAAAACATCTTCACTCATTGGATTCCTAGATCTCAGGGCCATTTCTAGACCCCCAGGGAGAGATCAAGAAACTCCAGTGTAGGAGCATTGTTTTGAAAGGTGTATATTTACAGGCATATTGTAGAGTGTTGCTGGAATGGTTGTGGAAAGCCAACTCAGGGCCCCTCCACACAGCCATATAACCCAGAATATCAAGGCAGATAATCCTCAATGTCTGCTTTGAACTGGATTATCTGAGTCCACATTGTCATATAATTCACTTCAATGTGGATTTTATACAACTATGTGGAAGGGGCCTCAGACTCTCCAGGAGGTCCACCTGGTCCCCTTCTCCCACTCTGCAACTTCACCTCAGGCTCAGATTTTGACCATGAAACCTCAGGACTATGATGTTCCTAACCGTACACTCAACCTACATGCAATTAGCTTCAAAGGGTGCATCTCCAATGTAGAATGAATGCAGTTTGGCATCACTTTAACTGCTATGGCTTAATGCTATGGAATTGTGGGAGTTTTAGTTCTGTGAGATATTAATTCTTTTGGTGAGGCTCTTGTGCCTCACCAAACTGCGCCTCCAGTGATTCCTTAGCATTGAATTATGGCAGTTAAACTGGTGACCCTTTTCGTGCGTGCTCCAGCTTTTACCTGCTCTACTAGCCAATAATAGATATGGCTTGGGAAGATGAGAAAACAAGGATAGCTTCTGTACAAAAATGAGAACATACGGTGTATTCAATTCACAAAAGTGGCAGCTCTGGCAAACAAAGCAGTTCTTTGCTTTTATGCCCCTGACTTCCAGGGGCTGGAATTCTACTTAGACCAGAGAGTTGGACTGGGTGGCCCTTGTGGTTTCTTCCAACTCTATGAGTCTATGATATTCTGTGGTTAAATTCTTTCTTGAGTCTGCCCTCCTTCTCTCTTTCCAGCCAGTGATCATTAAATTCCTTCTTGGTTTCTGCTATGCGGTTTACTGCTTAATGGTGGTGAGCAAATTTAGCAAATTCTTTCTATCGAGCCCTGCATTCATTCTATACAACTGCATTCATTCTATGAGCAGACTGAGATAGGGTCTTTTCAGTTGTGTCCCCTTTTCTACCTTACATGTTGATCTTTGTTCCAGTTGATGTCTGACAGGGCCACTCCACTTAGACCCTAAAGTTTATGTAGCGTGTAATCCAGTTAGACTCCACAGGGGCTATCACGTATATAATTCTCCTTGGTTTAAACATGGCATAGGCAAAACACATGGGACTCCAAACGGCTGTTTTGGTGTGCTCTACTTCCCTGATTTCCCAGAAAGTCTTTAGAAACTGTGATGTTATATCATGTTCAATGGAAAAAAGAGTTTAGAATGGCATCATTCCACTACTCAATGTTTATTTCAAAATTAGAAATGAATTCCCAGGTTTAATTTTTTGTGTTTTGAAATCCACTCCCAATTTTGTCAGTTCATGCACATCCCCACCAAAACCTGAGAACTAGATCTGGCAAAACTGCCCACTCTTAATTTTAATACTTAATTTTGATCTTGTGTCTATATCTTTACTGTATTGTGGTTTGTGTGAGACTCTCCTTCTCCTCTCCCTCTCTCTCCCCCCCCCCCCTTTGTGTTTGTTTAATATTCTATTGTTTACTGCCTTGGGAGGCATCCTATACATCTTTTACACAACCAGCCAACCAAATCATCCCTCTATAATGAAATATTCCTTGTGAAGGAATCTCAATTTTACTCTTTCTGAACTCAGGGAAAAGCCTTCTCACTCATGTGATTTATGATTCTCTCTGCTGTTTTTCCTCTTTCCCTGACCTTCTATGTACATTGAGAAGATCATATAGTATTGCTAACCAATTCCATGCCTAGGTACAATTTCCAGGTCAGTGGGTTGAGGAGAAGAAAGCAAGTTTCTTTGTTAATTGTCTTTCCATTTCTGGCGAAACAAATGATGGAATATGCAAATCAGCCAAAATCCATATCTTGGCATATATATAGAGCGGGGTGGGGGTGGGGAGGTGATAGAGCTACAGATTCTTCATGTATATATCCAATGTTGGAGGCAGACTTCTTATGACACATTTGGTTTACTACTGATTTAAAACCATAAAAATTCAAACATATGCAAGACTACAATATATTTGATAAGCACGTGATATTCAAAGTGAAGGTAGAAAAAATGGAAATTAGAACTACACAAAGTCATGTAGCAAACATTGTTTCGGGTGGTATAGATATTGGTAAAACCAGAAATATAAATAGCCATATCAGTATAACACTGTTTCTGTATAAATGTCTGTTCAGAAGTCTTCTCTCATTTTCCAAGACTGATGATACCTTCTTCCAGGAAATTTAACACAGAATTGCAGCCTGCCTACAATAATTAGGGCCCCATAATTTTGATTTGAAGCTTTTCAACTGGAAAAGTCTTTTATGGCACGAACTAAGGGAGAAACAATACATATCCATGTTATTAAATGACTTACTTATATTAGGTTTCATATACTCGGGCTGCCATTTGATGAGAAATTTGGAAATTGCCTCCATTTTCCTGATTTTTATGCTGCGTAATATTTTTAGGTCGAAGTCTATGAATTCTCATTGAGTTCAGTGGTGTTTCCTTCTGGATAGATATATACAGACTCACAGTGTCACTGCATTAGAATCTTGAAACATTCAAGCTTCATAGGCAATTTTTTTTTAAAGACACCCAGGGCTCCTTTCACATTATTAAATTCTAGCACTATGATTCCACTGTAATTGTCATGGTTCTGTTTTATAGAATCGTTGGATTTTCAGTTTCTCACCAAACTATAAATACCAGATGTCCATGAGATGGAACTATAGCAGTCAAAGTGGAATCTGAGGGCGATAATTGTGTGCCATAAAACAGGAGGGACCACAAAAATAGCAGCTCCAATAGACTGGCAGTTCTAGAGGATTCTCTATATTTCCCTATTGCTGAACAGGTTCTGAATTAAACTGACATTCATCATACGTACAAGTAGATCAACTGACAACTACCTCAGTGTGCTTCTGTCACTCCCTCATTGTTTCTTTGGTCTAGACCAAACACGGAAAAATGGCATGAAAAATGGCTGAGACTGAACCGTTGGTGCCTGCTTTCTCTGTGCTTTGTTCTTCCATTAGCAGGATGGCAGTCAAGGAAGAGTTAGGGAGGCCCTCCTTTTGCTCCCACCACCGTCACAAGCACGGTTGGTGGGAATGAGAGAGAGGGCCTTCTCGGTGGTGGCCCCCTGACTCTGGAACACCCTTTCTAGAGAAATAAAACAGGCCCCATTCCTCCCCTCCTTTTGTAAGAGCCTGAAGACCTGGTGGTTTAAACAAACCTTTGAGAACGAGTAGTTCTAGCTTAGCCCCAATTACTGTTGAAATTTGCCATATCTTTTTTTACCAACTACCCAGGTTACTTTCTTTTATTAGGTCCTGGAAATGTACAGCCATAGACTCTACCTAATTTCCCAGGCCCTCAATAATTGCATTAGTCCTGGACCGGCCTTTTAAATTACCTTGAACAGGGAGGATTATTTTAAATATATATGTGCTATTGTGGTTTTTAATGCTTATATTTTCTTGTTAATTTTATGTTTATGCTGTTTTCCTTGTATTTCCTTGTATTAATTATGTTATTTGGAAACTGCTGAGTCCCCTCTGGGAGATAGAGCGGTATATAACTAAAGTTTTGTTGTTGTCTTGAGTTGGCTTTACTTTGACAGGCAATTATAGTCCCTTGCTTTCAGTGCTGTTGAGCGGCAAGTCTCCCCATGAGAGCTATGTTTAATCATCTGAGACCGGGAGTGCATCTGCACCGGAGAATTAATGGAGTTTGAAACCACATTAACTGCTATAGAATCATGGTAATTGTAGCATTGCTGCTGTCAAACTCAGGGAAGGTCAAACCAAGTTGCCACCAAAGAAGGTTGGGATCAAACAAGGGCCCCTACACCAAAAGATCTACTAACCTACAGAGGTAGGAATAAGCAGGAAATGGTAGAATATGTTATCTATTGTTAGAAGCCCAGTTACACTTGATATTATTAGTCAACTAAGACCTTTGTGTTGGCATTTAAAAATGATGTTGTGCATGAGGGTATGGATTTGGAAGATGGTATGTGGAAGAGCTGGGGGTGGTGATGGCCGACAGGGAGCTCTGGTGAGGGCTGTTCCATGAAGTCAAAAAGAGTCGGAAGTGACTAAACAAATCAACAACAAAAAATGTGAAAAGGTGGCCCCTTGAGATTTCACTGTGAACAAACAGAAAAGATGGACAAGGAAGGCTCCTAATTGGGATAACAGTGAAAATTGCTTTCCCCATTTATCATCACTATGATCTACTTAACCACTCCCAAACTACAAGGATTCTATAGCATTGAGCTATGGTAGTTATTATGGTAGCAAACTGCTAACTGTCTGCAGTGTAGACACAGCCCTAGATCCTGAATAAACAGCCATGCTTGATTGGTTACCAGAATGTAACCTAAAGATAGAAATCTCATAGCCTTCCAATCCAAACTCCCAACATTTCTCACCCATAGTTATGCTGGCAAGGGCTGCTGGGAATTGCAGCCCAACATCTCAAGTAAACAAACACATAGAAGTCCACACATTTTCTATCCCTGGTATAGAGCATCAGTGCTCTAGAACTTTGTAATGAAAAGTGAAGCCCTACAGAAAGCAAACGTTCATGTGTTCCCATGATCTGGATGCTTCTATTTTAAAATTAAATTTCCTAAACGCTAGAATGGTCTGTTCAAAATGCAAGGGTTTTTGAAGAAAAACAAATGGGTACCATTAAAAGTCAGTTTGGGTTGCTGTGGGTTTTCCAAGCTGTATGGCCATGTTCCAGAAGCATTCTCTCCTGACATTTCACCCACATGTATGGCAAGCATCTTCAGAGGTTGAGGGGGCTGTTGCAAACTAGGCAAGTGAGATTGTTACATACAGTGGTTTTCCAAGGCATCTGTTTTGATACACCCAAGAATCTGTTGGAATAACTATTTTTTTTAAAAGAAAACCAACCTGGAAAATGAAATGTTTTCATTTCTCTGTAGTTAACGCATGCCTTTTGAGCATATGGCATCCAAAAAGCCTTCGAGAAAAACTTTTCTGTGAACATAAAGCAATCACACTCTAATTTTCTTCTGTCAGTGCCAGGCCGCCTTTTTCCTTTCCTTTATAACACTGCATATAATCAGGCATATGCAAATAACCAACAGCCGCCTCGGCCTCCAGAGCCTGTCTCTCCCTTTGCCAGCCTTTCTCATCAAAGTTGTGTTCTCACTCTCTCTGCTAACCTTTTGTGGCAACAGTGTACTCTCAATCTCCTGACTTTGTTAGCATGCAAGTGTTGTTTTCATTTGCAAACACGAGCCATAGAGCTAACATTGCTCAAAAGCAAGGGGAAGAGAAAATATAGGAGCAAATTCTTCCGTATGATCTCTTTACTATCTTCTTTCACACTTAAAGGAAGGCTACTTCTGCCTTGAGAATCAATGGGGATCTAGTTTCACCCCTCTATTTATCCAAATATCCCCAAATGTTCAAAACTTCAAAATAGTCTAACATACACAAGGATTGTGAGAGCCTTCCTACCTAGACCTATATGTGAACCAAAGGGAAGGTACATTATTAGATCACATTTTAGTTCATAAAGTTATGCTCTTTTAAAACCTTATATTGAAGACTGTAATTCTATTATTGTATATACATGCTTTGGTCAGGCCTCATCTGGAATACTGTGTCCACTTCTGGGCATCACAAATCAAGAAGGATATTGCCAAGCTGCATATAGCCAGAGGAGGACGACGAAAATGGTCAAAGATCTGGAAGCCAAGCTCTAAGGGTGTGTTTATCTTGGTGAAAAGAAGGCTAAGAGGGAACACAATAGTCTTGTTTAAATATTTGAAAGGATGTCAAATCCAAAAGAGAGCCAATTTGTTTCTTTTCAGTTCCAGAGACTAAGATATGGAGCAATTGATACAAATTATAGAAAAATAAGATTCTATCCAAACATTCCTGATGGAAAATGTTGTTTGACAATTGAGTATATCATCTCAGATGTGGTGGAGTCTCTGTCTTTGGAAGTTTTTACCAGAGACTAGATGAATATTGGTCAGCAGTACTTTGGCTATTTCTATATGGGCAGTGGGTTGAACTGGATGGCCTATGTGGTCTCTTCCAACTCTATAATTCTATGCAAGTGACTTTTATGGATGTCCTTTATTATGCATTGGAGAGAATGGTGTTCCCTCCCTCCCTCCCCTGCAGTCGAAGCCCCACAACTTACAGAAAGTTCCCAAACCTGCCTCACAGTCATTCATGCTTCATGGCAAACAGGCAGTATCACAGAAACACCTGGTTACATCCTCACAACAAGAGAGTATCAGTACTGAGATCTGCTGAAGTCTTCCAGGGGTCTCAGTGCTGCATAACACCAGATACTTCTCCAATCCTACCTGCTTGCTGTGAAGCATGTAATGATCATCTGATACAGCTTCAGGGGCTATCAGTTGAAGGAGGGTATATGACTCCACAGAGTATAGGCCCACATATGGCTATCTATGCTACACTGATTATTCATTCTAATAATGCCAGTAGCTTTCAAAAATGGATTGAGAAAAATCATCCTTAATTATCTAAAACTTTCCTAATTGCAGTAATTTATAATTTACCCATTCACATTGGCTTATTGTGATTGGGGCTGTTGTCCAAAACATCCAGAAGGCGACAGACCATGGAAAGCTGCACTAGACAGAAAGGAGAAAGGTTCAAGGACTGCCTAGTATCATGGGTGTTTCCAAGTATGAAGTTCCAGTTTGGCTGAAAATTAATGGTGGAAAGCACGCAAAGATTTCATAGAAAAGATGGATTTTATGAGACCGTTTAAAGACAGGCAGAGAGGGGATCAACATAAGAGATAGCCCTAGAGAACGGGCAAGGGATTTTTTTGAAAAGAAAAGTAAAACAATGGAGTGTTTCTGAAAAAAAAAAAAAGACCTGAAGACACAAAGTATTGCAGGAAAAAAAGGCAGAAAGCAAGGCCCCATGAGGCTAACAAATGTTAGGTTGTGCTGAATACAAAATATTTTGTCCTATGTAGATGGAGGCAAAACAGATACCTCCAGTCAATTATGAGATACCAGTTGGATTATAGCCTTGGTGTGTTGACTTATTCATGGCACATTCCCATAATTTCCAAAGTGCACACCATTCATCACAACATAGAACAAGGTGGGAACCTGGGAGGACATAAAGGTGTCTTCTCTATTCTCTCTATAGTTTAATCCATTAGGTTGTCTGACACATCAGAAGAAATACTGCAGGAAAAGATAACATACTTACGGGAAGCCTGTCCATCTCTGTTGGGGGTGATGTAACCAACAAATATGGCCCAAATGAACTTCTAGGAATGGAGGGATGTAAAACCCCATTGAAAAAGTAGGGTAATTTCAATCTCTATTTTTTTCTGGAGTAAATATTACTCAAAACAAAATGTTGCCATAAAGTAAGCAAGGAGGCACATCCAGAGAGCTGAAAAAAATATTTCATGTAGTTCTATCCAAATTGTCTGCCAGAGAGCAAATAGCTTATGGCACGTAGAACACAAGAGAAACAAAGAATTCAAATATGTGATGGTCTAACTACAGATGACCACCCTTTCTTTCTTCCAGATTTACCTTGGAGCATCTCCTTATTATCTCTTTTCAAAGATACATCCAGATTACTTATAAGCAGAGTTACAGGTCAGTTGGTTACTTACTAAATATAAACAGGGTACATTTATGAAGTGTTGCTTACATGAGAATGACTCAACCAGAAAAACAGAACAGTAGAGTTGCTGGCCCAACTGTCATGATGCTAGCAGCTCAGCATGTTAAATCTGAACGAATTATTTCCAGCAGGCACCAGCCAGCAACATAGTGGTTGTCTCTGGGGCCTTTGCAGCAATCATACTTGCCACAGTGCAACTATATTTATCCTGGCAAAGCAGGGGAAGTGTGCCAATACAATCTAA
Source organism: Anolis sagrei (assembly GCF_037176765.1). Taxonomy (NCBI): domain Eukaryota; kingdom Metazoa; phylum Chordata; class Lepidosauria; order Squamata; family Anolidae; genus Anolis; species Anolis sagrei. The sequence goes on along the minus strand of NC_090023.1, from coordinate 98,225,618 downwards.
TTTCCAATAACTTTCACAGCTATCCAAGTACATTTTGGCCAGGAAATCTACACATATCACAGCCAGATGTAGCCCAACTCGAATCTGGGCAACTGAGTCATTTCTCTGATGAAGCTTTAGTGAGTTGGTGACAGAAATTAAACGACATTTTCACAAAAAACACCTGCTTTGGCCTGAATAGCATGCCTGTTCAATTTTTTGAATGACACATAAAAAAAACCCTAACAAAACAAATATCACACATATTAACATCAAGGAATAGGAAAGAAGAAATGTGGGGGAGAAAACACCAAGCCTAGATTTTTCTGTAATGTTCTCTATACATTTTCTATAACCTGGGAAGGGGGAAGAGCTTGACAGACATACTTCAACGTAGGGTTTTCTGTATAGAAAGCGCACACTAGATCCAACCTTTCCTTGAGGAATTCGCTCTTTGTTACAGAGGAGGTTACATCTTCTTCCATATCTGATGTGATACTGACAATTATCACCTCCCCAGCTGATGCCATTTGTAAAAACACATTAAAATCAAGTGTAGTTTGACCCTGAGCAATATATTTCCAATTCTCAGTATCCCCCACCAGCCTCCAGTGCCCTACTTTCTTTGGTCTCTGAGCTGTAACTGCCAGTTCTAAAGAAGACATTTGAGTGCGAGCCAGCCTCAATCTAAAGTATGTTGCTGGAATGTCACCTTTCTAAACCATACAGCTTAAAATTCAGCTGCATTAAAACATTGTGCATGTGTGTGTTCCAAAGCCACAATCTCCAGTTCTCCCGCCATTTGTCCTACTTTTGGGGTTTGTCAGCAGTTTGTCTGTCTCTCTGTCTGCAAAAAAATCAAACCTATATTCATGTTGTGTACTCCAACGAATACAATGTACTATATAGGGAATAACCAAGAGCTAAACAGTAATGACATCATGATCTTCTTGTACAAACCCAGCTCAAAGGTGGAACACAGTCTACTCTCTTCCTCTCTTTTTGCATTACCCCAATCCTTTCCATAAAGTTGATATATGGACACCTAAATCAGCAGCCCTGAGGAGTTTGTTGACAAGTATAGCTCTAAAACACAGGTGTAATACACACAAGATCCTATAGAAAATCCTGTAAGAAAGAATTCTACCCCTTGAAGGTACTTTTCCTAGAATTTTGCTTGTGTTTTCTAAAATCACTGGAAAAGTAATGCAACTTAAAAAAAATACAAGACACATTTTGGAGAACATAGTTATATTAACATGGATTACTTTCTTTAAAACAGTACCATATTATTAAAGTCTGAACTTGTGTATCACCTGTAGGTGAGTAGAGCAACAGAATACATCAAGAAAATAGCTGGCTTTTAATGCATTTTTTGACTTGAGAAACATTTTATCTCATAGATGCTGGCATTTATAAACAGATAAACAACACTGGAATGAGGATTTTGTTTTTACTATTACATACTGCTTATAAAGTAGTTAATATGGCCTGAATATAAAGAACTAGGTAACAGGTTCCATGAGTCCAAGTGAGGTTTGGGTTTGTCTTTCCCAGCTGTGATATGGCGTGGTGAATTTACCATTCAAAAGGATATTTTTCTGGATATGCTCGGAACTAAAATCTCAGAAATACTTGGGACATTTTACTTTTTGGGTGAGGAATTCTGGAGATTGCAGTCCCTAAAAATTAACATTTCCTTTGGATCCTGGCAGTAAACATTGTTTGTTGTTCTTAAACCTTTTCACAGGGATAAAGTTGCTTACATGGAAAGGGGCTCCACTTTCTTCTAGATGGTGGAACTCAGACTAAATGTCTAGAGCCTTGACAGTTTGGACAAGTTTATGCCACAAAGGCCTGCCTTTTCTATTCCTATTAAAGAAAACCCTTTAACTGTACATACCGTTAAAGATCTTTTTTAATCACAGACTGAAACATCATGGTTACAAAATGGATGGTTAAATTCAAAACCACCATGCACACAATTCTAGCTGGGAATAGTTTGCCCATCACCACCATCCACTTTCAATCAGGTAGCTCAGGCAAAGTTCACATTTGCCCATGTGACTGAACAGTGAATCCCGGAATATGAGTGATGCTGCTGCTCAGCAGAGGCGAGTGAGACATGTTGTATTCGCACAGCAAGCTGTGGTGGCTATTTTTTCAAGACTTCTATGGCACCAGATCAGGAATCCCAACAAGTCTGCAGCTTTCTGTCCAGAGTCTTTTTTGCAGCTCTTCGTCATAGGAAACATCAGCAGATTTTGTCCTTTGCTCATTGTAAAGATAGCAGCCGCCAACTCCTTCTAGCTCTGGTGAAACTGCTGCATAGATTGACGTAGATGCACCCTCTTCTGGTGTCTGTGGATAAGAGAGAAAACAAAAAAAGGAGTTGTGGAATGAAAATACTGAGAACAAAGCACTAACTGGTCATTGATAAATGGAGGGGATAATAGAGAAGTCTCATTTTGTAATGATCCTAGAGAAGGTCAAAAGTCCATAACATTTTTGATTCAGTCAATATGGAAAGCTGGAAGGTGGAGGTAGGAGAGAAAGAAACAGATAGTCAGGAAGAGAGATAGAGCGTGATAGTGTTTCACACCTTGAGTGTTGCTAAATGGACCTAAGAGTTCATTCTTTTTAGTTCTTATGGAATGCATCACTTGAGCAGAACAGTCCCAGAGAACCTTAAGAGCCTATCCTTACTTTATAAAGGCAACCTATTAAACACGGCTGTTCACAGCCATCTCATCACCATAAACAGCAGACGTTGTAGTGAATTGGCATATCATTTTTCTGTAAAACAACACTTTGGGATTGGGGAGAACACACCAATGTGTCTTACCTTAAAATGTTGAGTGTGGCCTTTTGGTTAAAAGTGGACATGAAAATGAATAGAACTAATATTTCTGGGAAAGGAATTTGGAATGCAGGCTTATTATTTGCTGTCTCATATTTGGTCAAAATGTATTTTCAATTAGTGTTTTATATAACTGGCAAATCACATCTTCCTTGGCATAGATTTAATGAATTCCTGAAAGCAACCAACAGTCCTGAAATCTCTAGTGTAATTACTCATTTTACCAGGATGAAAAATTCTTTGATCTGCCATAAGCAGATGAAGGTGTAGGCTGTATGTAAAATGCATTCCCCGTTCAGTAACTCTGTACAAGACATAAACCATGACAACTCTGCTGACAGCAAATGAAGATTCTTAGGTTTAATCCAGCACAGGAAGGTAAACTAGAGGATTTAATTTGACACACAAAACTGTAATCAAAGCAATGTGCTGTCAGAGAGAAAACTAGTATATGTCAGACATAAAACTAAAGTAATGATTTGTATATATAGCATGCAATTTGTCATACGTTTAACAGATTATGTTACAATATGTATTTCTGAAACATTCTTAGGTTAGAACTTCATATGACTCAGCAAAGAGTAGTAATTCCACATGCTAACTATGATACAGGTGACCCAAGACTTACCATAGAATCATTGCAACTCCTCCTTAAAGTAGTTCTCAGCCTGGTAGGAGAGGGAATCACAGAAAGATCTGTCTTTGTAGTCTGACGTGAAATTATTTCTTCTGGGGCCCTTCTGAGAAATCAGTGAGTGATGGAATCATTTCACACCAGACTAAGGGAACAGAGTCAGATCCTTCTTCCGTCTCACCAGAAAGCTGATGTCAGCTCCTATCTCATAACATCTGGATGACCTTTTCTATCCTAAGTAAATATGAAGGGGTGCTTAGGTGGTCTTTTTACAACTGTGACAGCCTACATTGGCTTTAAAGTCTAAAACAAATGAAGAACCTTCATCATGTAACTGGTGCTGGGTCAGATATATGTGGCTTGTAATCCACAAGAAATACTGATTGATGCAAACTGGGATGGAATTAACAGCCATTAAGATCTGAGTAAAACCTATATAAACAAGCTAAGAGGATTTGGAAGAATTTGATAAAAAAAACCCCATATTATTCTTTTAAAAATATCCAAAACAATATAATCAACTACAATAAGAAAGCTTTCATGACCTCCTCCCCAATTATGATGCTTCTATTTGAATGTTTTAAAAATTGTACATCTTAAGGATGCAAAACAAAAATCTAATTTATACATAAACGTAGGAGATATATCAGTCCCCATAGCTGAATTTTTCCCTGATGTGTATGGGACACGCTTTCCAAGCACAACCCAAGATATGGCAGGTGCTTACATGCTTCCAATTCCCATTTCAGTGCGAACTAATTACACATGCCTGTCTAACTGATAGCCTTTTCCCAAATCCAGCAACGGAAAGGGGCCAATGGAAAAAGGAATCGCTATAGTAACTGGGGCAGGATGAGAAAAAAAATCAGTATCACAGAAAGCTATGAAAATCTTTAAACAGGCTCCTTGAAGACTAAGAACTACAGAGAAGCTACTGGGTATATACAATTCAGAGTTAGAAAATAAAGTTATTTTCAAAATTATTATATTTTAATATTATCCATGTTAACTATTTATTTTTCTAAGATATTCATTAAGTCATACATTTCATGTACATGGCAAACACTAAAACATCTCAACTCATTTAATAAAGATTTAATAAAGAAGCCATTGTACGAATACACTGATAATAGAAACAAGATTACAAAATCTTACCTCGACAAAGAAAATAATAGTATGACTCTGCACGCTATCCTTCTTTCGAAACAGAAATACCATAATTTCTAATATGATTTTTCTCAACTGTATTTGTAAAGGTCTTGTTCTTATGTGCCTGACTTCACTCCTAAGTTGTGTGTCCATTCCCATTTTTTCTTTCCTTCACTCTGAGCTTCCTGTTTTGTCACCTAGTTCATTTTCCTTTAAAATCCTCCTCATCTAAGGTCTGACTGTGAGACACAAGCTCTAACAGAAATTGAACAATCATGTCCTCCATAAAAAGTTTTTATCACACCCTATAATTAATGTCAAAGTTACTTGCATTGCTCATGTAGAGAAGGTTATTCAATATCAACCTTTAAAGAAAAATCCATTATGAACGACTCAAGATGCCTAAAATGCTTTCCTGTGAGGAGCCTTTCTTTGCAGAAATCATAAATTGTACTAATTCATGAAAATGTATTGCTACTGGCCAAAGCAAATTTGCCTGCCCACTGAAATAGAAAATGAAGTGAGCACACACACACGTTTTAGACAGTTCACAATTGGCAGGGCTCATTGTTTTTACTTTTTTATACTAAAGCACCATGTACATGGCATTAAATAAATAAATGAAGTCATTGAAATAAATACTGAATGGGAGAAGAGTCAGCAAATATCTCTATCTTGCAACCCTATTTACTGGAATATTATTAAGTAACATCCCATTTGTAATTAAGTCACATTGAAGGGCAACCTGAAGAGTTTTTGCCACGAGTATAATCTCATAATTGAGTCAAATAATGCTTTCTGGTTGAAATCTTTGCAAAAAGCAATTTATGAAGACAAGTACTATATTATCTCAATACGATGGTGCAAATAAAACAGTGGTCCATGGGAAACCTTCTCTCAAAAAACCATCTTGTTTCTCCATTAATATTTTAGTCTATTAAATAGGTCTCTAATTTCACTAGGATATATCTGCCACACAATTTGAAAATCACATTCAAGAGACTAATAGGTCTTTAATTTACTGGGTCTGTTCTAGACTCACCTTTGTAAATCAAAATGACAATTGCCAATTACAACTCCTTGGGAAATACTACTAGTACATAACTGGTTGTTACCAAAGATGCAAGCAGGGACACACACCCATTTATTTTGATTTTAAAATGTTTACTGATATGCCATTGGAAACAGGGAGCCTTCCCTCTAAGTCTCAACCTGTGGGTTCCCAAATGTATTGGCCTTCAACTCCCAGAAATCCTAACAGCTGGTCAACTCATTGGAATTTCTGAGAGTTGTAGACCAAAACACCTGTGGATCCACAGGTTGAGAACCACTGCTCTAAGTGCAGCAATATGTTTGACAATAGCCTCTGGAGTTCATAGTGGCCAAGGCTGATGGTTAGACAAATATCCTAGGCTCAGATCTGATGATGAACAGGCTTTATGAAACAGTTTGCAGAAGGGATATTTCCATTTGTACACCTAAAATAGATATGCTTTGAAGTGAGCTGGACTTATGACTGTAATGTATCAGCATTCAAAATTTTGTTCTATCTTTAGCTTAGCTCTGCCTCTCCTTCTTTTATTAAAGACTCAAATAGTTTGCCCAAACCATTATGGGAGGGGGGAGGTACCAATGTGGGACTAGGGAGACAGAGATGCCTTAAATGATATTTTATGTGTTTTGTTTAGGTTCTTCTTTAAGAATCTGCATTCTGAACTATAGCATGGTTTAGAAGAGGTTTTAGGATGTATTGATAGTTGCAAAGTATAAAATAATGAAGGATCTGGGACTGTGAATAAGGAATAATTACCTTCTAAATTGTTCCATACACATGACTGCTACTAATCCTAACTACTTTTACAACTTATTTTACTTGCCATCTGTTCCTTAGAGAGAAGGATCTGCTGGCAACTGCAACATGGGGGAGTGAAGTTTCTGTTTGAAGAATCAGGCTAGGAGAGGTTAGTTTGTTAAGTATTCTTAACTAAGTAGCTGATATAGAATAGTGGTCAATGTTTTTAAAGGACTGAAAGTATTTGCAGAAAGCATTTTTCTCCCAATAAGCTACAAATGTATAATTCCTAAAACATAGTGGAATGGAATTTGCAAGAGAGCTAATAAATAATGCAGATTTGCTTTTAAAAAAAATCTTCCCTCTGTGGTACATTGTTAAGAACTGTAAAGCAGCAGAACATGCTGTAGATGTGAAGTGCTGCATATTAAAAAGGTGTCTTAGCTATATGCGTACGAAAGGAAGTACTACATTTGTAAATGGCACAGTACAATTGAGACATGCAATCAAGCTCTCCTGTCCAACCATCCACTCAGCCAGTCAACTAGCTATGCCTGCTTTCAGAATGCTCCATTTTATTCCTCTTTTCCCAATTTTTCAGTTCACCCCTTCTAAAGGTAAAGGTAAAGGTTTCCCCTTGACATTACGTCTAGTTGTGTCTGACTCTGGGGGGTGGTGCTCATCTCCATTTCTAAGCTGAAGAACCTTGTTTGCCATTTGTTCCACAGAGAGAAGGATCTGTTGGCAACTGGAACATGGGAGGGTGATGTTTCTGTTTGTCTGTAGATGCCTCCAAGTAATGTTACCTTCCTGTCAGAGCGGTACCTATTGATTTACACATTTTTGCATGTTTTTGAACTGCTAGGTTGGCAGAAACTGGGGATAACCATGAGAGCTCACCTCACTCCCCAGAGTTGAACAGCTGGCCTTTTGGTCAGCAAGTTCAGCAGCTCAGCAGTTTAACCTGCTACACCACTGGGGGACTGAGGGTTTGAGAAAGATGTTATGTTACTCTGTTTTTTTTAAAAAAAACACATGCAAAAAACTGTATTGTTGGAATCCAAGACTATTATTTTGGCATAAGCTTTCATGAATTTCAGAGTCCAGTTCATCAGTGGATCCATGTGTGAAAACATATTTCAGAATAAACTGGTTAGAGATAATGCTTTCAAAGAAGACCAATGATTTTGGGGAAGGAGTCTGTTACTCCTTAAATGGATGTTGAGCCTTATAGTAACAGTAATAAATAATATTGTTTTCACAAACAACATTGCATCGTGACAGAGTGACTGAGAAGGTAATGTTTAGGCTGGATGCTGTCTATCTTGAATGAAGTAAAATATTTAGACCCATTTCAATCTGGCTTCAGGCCTGGACACAAAACATGGTATAAATGATGTGGAATAAATAAATATTCACTCAGTTTTTGTAATTGTAAATACTGCTTTATTATCATTTGTGTTGAGTGAAATGGCATCTAGGCCAACTATTCTGAACCTTTCCAAGCCCTCCCCCCTGCTAGCCTTTAAAGCCAAAAAATATTATTAAGCAAGCTGAGACAATCAGGAATTAACATGGGCAGTATAATCAGCATCTCTGAAAATAAAACTTAAAATAACTGTTTGTATTTCATTAATCGTGCATTATCCTTAATGAATGAATGAAATATGGCTGACCTCTCAATTCTTAAATCTCAGTTCACTAAGAGGATTACAATTGTTTGTGCACTTTGTAGAGCCTTAGGCTTGGAACACAGATGGAGAACAAGAAAATTAAGTTAATTTTTATTAACTTAAACTGAGAGACAAATTATTTTAATTATTCCCCTTTCTAAACCTTGTTGCATAATTTCAATTAACAGGTCAGCTGTAGTTTTAAAAACAGCACAACCCAGGAAGAAAAGAAGGTCGTAAGAAATCTGGGAAGGGAGATAAAATATTAAACAACAAGATAAGAATGACACAATTCCCCATTATGTTCCCATAAAGAGTACAGAGATTAGGAGAGAATCTGTTATCTTCTTTAACTAGAATAGGATTTGCAACCAGGGGCTGAAATCTGGTGAGAAGGATTCTGAAAATGGCTCTTCAAAATAAGTCCTTCAAAGGCCATTACACACTGCTCCCAGATTTGAGATTTCAGGGACCTCAGATGGCTCTTTCCTTATTCTCCTTCTGTTTGCAGGTCAAGACTTTCCTATTCCATTGAGCCTTTAGATATTTACTTCTTATATTGTGTAATGCCATTTTGCTGGTTTTCAGTATTGTGTTCTAATAAAATTTACATGAGTTTCACTCTGTATGGTTTTTTAAAACGTAATATATATTGTCCGGAATACTCACAGCAACCCAAAATATGTTGTGTTTCTGCAAGTTTTTAATCCATGTTTGTGTGTGTGTTGACTTATGACCATCTCATAGTCTACAGAAGGGGTTATCAAACCTTTCCAGCCATGGAGCCTGTGATGAATTGCCTACCTTTAGGCCAGAATAAGCTCAGGAATTGGGCCCAGTTTTGTTTTTTTTGCAGCCATTTTTGTATGGTGCTTGGGGGCAGCCATCTTAGGTTAGTCATTTCCTAGTGGAGGCGGAGCTTAGAAGCAGCCTGGGGGAAAATGTGGAGAACCCTTGTGATTGGCTGGGGAGAAAGTGGGCGGAGCTTGGTTGAAGTGTTCAAAAAAAAAGAGCTTAGAGGAGAGGGTTGTTTTGAATTCTGACAGGCAGTCAGGTTCTTGGTGTTGAAGAAGTTAGTCAGAGTCTGGTGTTTGAAGGAGAGAGTTAGGAAAAGGAGAGAGGAGGTTAGTGGAGCCAAAGAAGATAGAGAGTTCAGAGAGCTATTAGTGAAGAATAGCTGGTATAGTGATTACAAACAGATCCCAGAAAAAGGACTGTTTTTAAGTAAAAGGATTCTAGTTTCCTGAGGGAGTTAAGAGTTTTATTGGAAACCAAGTATTGAACTGATTTAAAGAAACTAAATAAGCATCATCTCATTCATGCAACCGCAACGCTTAAGGAACAAACTTCTTTGATTCTTGTTAACAAACATTTGCCTCAGTGTGCCTCTTTGTGAAGAAGTATCCATTACAAGTTAGGGAGACAGAGTTTCCAGATTGGTGGCAGCAACTACTTAGAAGAATCTCAATAATATCCACCTCAGTGTTCTGCGCCCTGAGTTCAAATTCAGCACAATCCAGCTTACTTCCAATACACTGGACAAAGAATATCTAAAACCCCTTTTAGTCTTTGGTGGTAGCCTGATTCAATAGTACAAGCTCCTAAGAATATCATTAATAGGTGGCAGCGGCCTGAAAGTTGTTTTGCCTTTATCAAATCCAAGTTGATTGCCCAAGGTCATTGCATATGTTGGTGGCCAGCATTCTGGACTGTTAGTACCAAACAAAAGCTTTCTTTACAGAGCGCTTTTTGAAGCAAAAGTTTCTTGTGGAGCCCCAATAAATGTTTATATATTATATTATGTATTTATTGTAAAATAAATACAATATATAAAATGAAGAACAATTTTAACCAATATAAAATAGGCAAAGAGCAGAGGGCTGCTAGAGGGGTGCGGCCAGGAGGGCAAGGGTAGGTGTCTGGGGGAGTGGGAGGGAGAGCTTGTTGGGGCAGGCCTCGGATGGCTTCTCTTTGGGGTCCAGCTGAGGGGGGAAGTGCTTGGCGCTAACCTATGTGGCACCACGGGGAGAGGGTCCCAGGGAGTGAAGAGGAGAACAGCAAAGAGCTCCAGTGTGCCTCGCAGAGCCACAAGGGCTCTGTGGAGCACACTTTGAGAACCACTTGTCTACAGCACTTAGTCTCCTATCCAAATATCAACCAGAGATTATTCTGCCTAGCTTCCAAAGATAGACAGAATTTGTTCAAGATGCTTAGGATAAGTGATTTTAATGCACTTTATCCTATCCTTTAGTGAAACTCACCCCATTGCTTGTGCCATCTGAAATCCCCCACCAGTTGCACTGCCCTACTCATCCATCTTCACCCAGGGTTTCTATACTTTATAATTTTATTCCTTGTAACGGACCCTGCCCGCTATGCTCACCTTACTATTTTATTTTCATTTCCTTTGTATTAATTTGTTGCTTATTTTTATTTTTTTTTTCTCTAATCTTTATTGGTATTTTGTTGGAATATATACATACATACATACATACATAAAGCATAAGACACAAAACACGTGAGAGAAAAGGTAGGGTTAAGTAAGGGTAGAAGACGAACGGTCTTCTGGGGCGGTAGAATGGGGGGAGGTGGTGAAGTGTTGGGGGGGGGGCGGGGTGTAGAGGGGGTGTGACAGGGAAGTGGCAACACAGGGGGGGGGAACTGAAGGGGGGGGGGTTCTTCCCGTCAGTCTTCCACGAGATCTTCTTCTCCTGTTGTTTTCCTTTTTCAACGCCAACGTCATTTTTTTTTTTATAATTACTTTCTTCATATGCTGGACAAGTCGATTTGTAAAGGAAGCTCTTGGATTTAATATAATCTTTAAAGCCTGACCAGTTTGTATATTTATTTGTTCCCTTTAATCTCTGCGAGAGACTATCCATTTGGATAATATCCAGTACTTTCAAACACCATTCTTCTATATTCGGAATTTCTTTTAGCTTCCACACTTTTGCTAGGAGCATTCTTGCCGCTGTGCTTAATAGAAAGATTACTTTTTCTTGATTTTTATCTAGTTTTATATTAGTGATTCCTAATAAGTATGTTTCTGGAGCTTTGGGGAATTTAACTTTTATAATTCTTTGTGTTGCTTTATGTATCTCTTTCCAGTATTTTTTCACCACTTTACATGACTACCATTGATGGGAAAAGGTTCCCTTTTCTTTCCCGCATTTCCAACATAGGCTTGAGCCATTTTTATTAAATTTTGCATTTTTATCGGGCGTAAAATACCAGCGAAAAAACATCTTAAACCAATTTTCCTTTAGATCGCTGGCTTCTGTGTATTTTATTTTGGTCGTCCAAATCTCTTCCCATTGTTTTGTATAAATACTGTGTCCTATATCTCGAGCCCATTTCACCTGGCAATTTTTAATTTGTTCTTCTTCGGTGGCCCATGTAAGCAATTGCTGGTAAATAATTTTGATTAATTTTCTATTCTTTTTCATTACTATATCCCATAGCCTTTGATCTTGGCTGAAACCACATTTTTTATCTTCTTTATACTCTTGGTAAATTTGATGATAGTTTAACCATGAGATTTTCCTGTTTAACTGTTTTACATCATCTAAAGATTTTAATGTTAAACTCCCTCCCTCCCCCTTGTCATTTTTCTTTAATAATTGTTGATAAGTTAGCCAATTTTTTTCCTCTAATTCCCTTTTGTGTTTCACTTCTGTTGGGGAGATCCATAGTGGTGTTCTTGTATACAATCTGGGTTTATATTTTTCCCAAGTTCTGATTAGGGCAGCTCTTATGTATTGGTCGCTAAAAGCTTTTTCCACTTTTCTCTTGTTATACCATAGGTATCCATGCCAGCCGGCACGGATATCATGTCCCTCCAGTGCTAACAAAGGCCTGTTCTCCAGAGTTGCCCGTTCTTTTATTGCTACCAGATTACATGCTTCATAATACCTTTTGAAGTCCGGTAGACCCAGGCCTCCCCTTTTTTTATCATCTGATAAGATTTTTAGGCTTATCCTCGGTTTGCGGTCTTTCCAGATAAATTTGGTCACATCAGAATTCCACTTTTTAAATAGGTGGTCGTTTCTTAGCACGGGTAAATTTTGGAAGAGGAACAAGAGTTGGGGTAGTATCGTCATCTTGATTATAGCAATTCATCCTAGTAATGAGATATTTTGGTGTTTCCATCTATTCAAGTCTTTTTGTATTTTTCCCCATAGTAATTCATAGTTATTTTTGACAAGATTTATATTATTTTTTGTTAAGTTAACCCCTAAGTATTTCACTTTATTTTCAATTTTGATGCCTGAGATTTCTTGTAACTTAAGTTTCGATTTTTGATCCATGTTTTTCACCAATAATTTTGTTTTTTGTTTATTTAATTTAAAGCCCGCCAATTCACCAAAGTTTTCTATCTTCTTCAGCCAATCCTTTATATTGTTTACTGGGTCCTCTGTTATGCAGACTACATCGTCCGCATAAACTCTCAGCTTAAAATGGTAATTGCCAATTTTCAGCCCTTTTAGTGTTTCGCCTTCATTTATAGTCCTGATCAATGTCTCCATTACTAAGACAAATAGTAGCGGAGACAAGGGGCATCCTTGCCGCATGCCTTGTGAAAGCTTTATAATTTTTTCTCCTTCTTCTCCATTAATTATAAGTGTGGCCTCCTGGTTTGTGTAAATTGTCTCCACTGCGTTTTGGAAGTGAAATCCCATATCTAATTCCCTCACTAATAATTTTAAATAGTTCCAATTGATTCTATCAAAAGCCTTTTCTGCATCAATAAACATCAGGGCTAATTGTTTTTCATTGTGCCTTTCGTAATACTCAATTGCATCGATAATTATTCTGATATTTTCCTTAATCTGCCTGTTTGGAAGAAATCCGGCCTGGTCTATGGAAATCCAATTTTTTAGAAAATTTTTCAGTCTTTCCGCCATTATTATTGCAAATATTTTGTAATCGGTGTTTAGCAGCGATATGGGTCTATAGCTTTTAACTTCTGTTGGGTCAGTTCCTTCTTTGTAGATCAGAGTTATATTGGTTTTTTTCCCAGGATTTTGGTATTATTTTGTTTTCTAATATGTTGTTTAATATGTCTTTCAGGAGTTGGGCTAGTTCATTTTTTAATACTTTATAGAAGATGGCGGAATATCCGTCTGGGCCCGGCGATTTATTGGGTTTTAATTTATGGATAGCTTCATCAATTTCATGTGGGGTAATAGTACCATTTAGGATTTTCCTTTGTGATTCTGTTAGTTTGGGTATTTTTAAATTACCCAGATATCTTGAAATATCTGCTGTCGGGATACTTCTTTTTTTGCATAGGTCTTTATAGAATAGAAAAAATTGTTCTGCTATGTCCTGACTTTCGGTATATACTTTCCCATTCGCTTTGATTTTTGTGATCACTCGTTTCTGTTTGCGTTTCTTAATTTTATTAGCTAACCACTTTCCGATCTTATTAGCGTTCTGGAAATTATTCACTTTGATATATTTCATTTGTTTTTCTATATTCTCTGTTTGCAATAGTTCCATTTGTTTTCTGAGTATTTTAGATGTATGTATTAATTTTTTATTTTTTGGGTTTCTTTTTAATAAATCTTCATTTTTATTTAGTTTTCCCATTATTTCGTCAAATTCTTTGTTTTTCATCTTTCTCCTAACAATCTCTTGTTGTATAAGGTACCCTCTCATAACGACCTTCATTGCTTCCCACTGTGTAACTATTGATGTTTCTTCCCCTTTATTTAAGTCTAAATATTCTGTTAATAAATTTTTATTCCTTTCAATATCTGTTTCCTTTTTCAACAGATTTTTATTTAGCCTCCATTGGTATGGGGGGTCCGATCCTTTTATTACCAACTCTAAGGCACAATGGTCCAAAAAGACCCTTGGTAATATCTCCATTTTTTTTATTTTAGTATTTAACAAATTAGTGGCCCAGGCCATATCGATCCGTGACCACGAATCGTGCCTTCCAGAGTAGAAGGTATAATTTCTTGATACACTATTGTGGTGTCTCCATACATCCTTTAATTGCAGTTTTTCTAATTGTAATATAAACTTTTTTGGTAATAAACCAGTTTTATTGTTATCTTTAGTTGCCTTTTGTTTATTTTGAAATTTATCTAAAGTGCTATCCACTACGCCATTAAAGTCCCCAATGAGGATCAGGTCTTCATATTCAACCTTATTTATCTCCATTACCAACTCTTTTATAAATTTTATTTTTGGCCCGTTAGGGCAATAAATATTACGCAATAGGATCTTTTTGTTCTTTATTTCGATTAGGATACCTATGTATCTTCCTTGTGTGTCCTTGAACATTTGTTTGGGATTTAACCATTCTTTGGCATAAACTGCCACGCCTCTTTTCTTCTGACTGTAAGATGCCTGAAAGATCTTTCCTAATTTGTCTTGGGTCAGATGTTTTGCGTGTCTGTCAATTATATGAGTCTCTTGGAGCGTTACTAAATCATATCTTTTTTGGTTTAAGTAGTTGAAGAATTTTTTTTCTCTTACTTGGAGAATTTAAACCGTTAATATTATTAGAATATATTTTAATGCTTCTTCTATTCATTGTTGCTTTCAGGCATCTCCCATTGGAGTATTTCTTGTGGCACCACTAGTTGATAGTTCTCCGGGGAAAACTCTCAGCCTTTTTAAGTCTCTTTCATTTTCTTCTTCTTGTGAATCTCTTGGCCATTTATTTGAGCTTTTTTCCTCCTTCTCTTCTTCATCTTCTGTTTCCTCTTCGGTCTTTGACTCCTTATTGTTTCCATTAGGTTTTCCTTTTCTCATGTTGTCGTGAAACTTCCTTTGTGTTGGTTCAGCTACTCTTTCTTTGATGTGGTCATTGTAGAAGGCCTTAGCGCTTTCCTCTGAGTTAAGCCAATATCTTTTATCATTCAGAGTGACCGTTATTCCATCAGTTTTTTCCCATCTAAATTTTATTTTCTTTCTGGTTAATTCTTTTGTAAGGAAGGAAAATTTTCTTCTTCTCGCCAGAATTTGTTGTGGGACTTCTTTCATGATTATTACCTTTTGGTCCTTGAAGAATATTGATTTTTTTGCATTTTCTCTTAGAATTTCGTCCCTAGTACTCTTCCTACAGAAACTTATAACAACATCTTGAGGGGTTTTATGCTTTCTGGCATATCCTGTTGGGACCCTATATGCTCTGTCCACATCTTGTCCAATTACCTCCGTACTTACGTCCAATAGCTCTGCTAATAAATCAATCATATTCTGTTTCACATTTTCGTCTTTAACTTCTTGTAAATTCCGAATTCTTAGTAGATATTCCGATTCTCTATATTCTAACCTTTCGGTTTGTTCGTTTATCTTTTGTGTGAGAGATTCCAATTTGTTCATTCTGGATTCTGTTTTTCCTTGAGTTTTGATTATTTTCTGATTTTCTTTCTTAACTTTGTCTACATCTTCTTTTAACTTACCAATTTCTTCCTTCAGTTCTTTTTTCATATTTTGAATTTCCGTTTGCAATTCCTTGTGTTGCTCATCATGTTTTTCTGAGAGCTTCTTAATCTCTGCTAGTATGTTGCAGAGCACTGAGTCTTCCGTCGGGGGATCCTTCTTTGTCTGGACTTCAATTTGCAAATCCTGTTTACAAAGGGAGTCCCTTCTTGCTTGTCCTTTAAATGCTTGTGGGTTTTTCCCTTTTGCACTTTGTGATGCTATCTTTATTGTGGTTTACTTGCCTCGTTATTTTTGTTTACTATTTTGCCAGTCTATATCTTTAGTTATGTTTAGGAGAAATTGTTATGTTTAGGAGAATTTGTGTAATTCTTTCCCCCCCTTTTTAAATTTTATTTTATAATTATTATTTGTTTATTTATTATTTAATTTCTCCCTTACTTTTTACGCTGATTTCTTTCGGCTGTCTTTTCCTGTGTCTCTCTTTCTTTACCTGCTATGCTTCTTCCCTTGCGTCCTTCACCTTTACCGCTTTATCACTTTGTCACTTTTCCGCTTTTCCACTTTGCCGCTTCGTCGTTTTATCATTCCGCTGCTTTGCCTTTTTGCCGATGCCTGCTTTTCTCCTTTCTTACTTTCCTTTTCCTTCTTTTCCTTCTTTCGGTTTCCTGCTTCCCTTTTGCCTTTCTATTCCATTCTTTCTATTCTCTTCTCGCGAGATTGGAGTTCAACCCTTGCTCTCGCGTGAAGTTGTTCACTCTCGCGAGATCTCGTGGGGCTTCGGAGGATTCGAGAGTCTCGCGTCCTCTCGCGTGGTTCTTCGCCACGCGGCACGGCCTTCCTCTCCTAATCTTTGGGATGCGCGGGGGAGGGCAGGGTGGATGTTATCCTGCCTGCCAACGTTGCCGCCAAGCTCTCCAAGGACGTCTTTCTTAGAGATAAGGCGCCAATACCATGTCTCCACTAAGCCTTGGCTTTTTTCCAGTGCGTCTTCAAGGTCAGTGTTTTGTACTTTTTGTGGGCTCTTTAGGGCGGGAGTGGGGTAGGTAGGGGGGGAGTATTCTCCTTTGTCTTTTAAAGGCTTTTATTTATTTTATTTTTTTCACATTTGCCTTGTATATCTCGACCACTCTTCGTTATATTTTAATGTGACGAGAAGTTTTATATTATGCAAACAGCCCGCTATACCTATTCCCTCCAATCATCCAATGCTCAACCCCTTTAAGGGCCGATCCTTGGATATGGAGGGTCTCTCGGTTCTGCTGTCCCTTTCGGGGAGGGAGCGTTCCGCTCTACCCAGCTGTTGTAATTTAGTTGTGATTTTTCCTTCTCTCCGTTCGTTCTCTCTCTCCTCTCTCCTCTTTCTTTTCCACTTTCTGCCCCCCTTCCTTCTTCTACCCCACTTCTTTCAGCTTTCTTCCTCTCCTTTCCCTTCTATTTTATACTTTCCTTTTTTGGATTTGCTCACCTTAATCGCCTTGGTCAGACCTTCGTCTTCAAAGCTCCGGTTGTCGTATGCTTTGGCTTTGATCCTTTGCCAGCCTTGCTAGCCTTGGCTAGGTGCTTATATCCTTTATTCTAGTTGGCTATGTTCCCAGGAAGACTGTTCGCTTTGTATTATTTTGCAATGATTCTTGGGTTAATTCTTCTCTTTTCAATGAGTTGGTGGTCGATGGGGAATTGAGGGCTGAAAGCCTTCTACCATGGAGTGGTGTCCTCCCTGGCGTGCCTGTTGCCGGGCGTCTTTGGATGTCCCCTTGAGGGGGGCACCTCTCAGACGCCGTCGGCCAGCAGCACTTTAGGGATTAGCTCCTACGACCTCCGACCATCGACAGGAGAGGGGTACTATCCCCCTGACTTACCAAAACCTGGTTGTGCTGAGCTCTCTATCTGGAGAGTCTCAGGACACGTTCACCATCTTTCGGCCACCAACCGGAAGTCCCGTTGCTTGCTTATTTTTATTTGATGTTATTATTTGCTGTGTATTGGATTTTGATTTGTTGTAATTGCTGGGCTTGGCCTCATGTTAGCTGCCCCGAGTCCCCTCTGAGGAGATGGTGGCGGGGTATAAATAAATATATTATTATTATTATTATTATTATTATTATTATTAATTGCTTGCAAATCACCTGGAGTCCCATTATTTAGAAATGAAAATAATCATCATAATAACACAGCAATAGTTTCCCACTATTAAAAATATGGGTCCTGTAGTAGGGCAACTAGAAATTGCCCATCCTGTCTAAAAGTTGCTCCCCCACCCCTGGCACACACATACTTCGAAGGCAAATTCTGTGAATAGTTGCCAAAGTCTAGTATGTACTTGCTTCAAGCCTTTGACAGCCTCATTTTTGCCTGGCAATTGGTTGTGAAGCATCTGAGGGAGCTTAACTTGCTATCAGCTGCTCCACTGTGGTTTGCAGGTGAAGTGCTAAGCTCCACCAACTATTGAAAGTGCTGGGCTCCACAGGAGGGCTTCAGTGTCCTTACTTTGAAACCTCACGTGGCCACTTAATTAAAAGAAAGAACATGAGAGCCTCTTTCTGTATCTGAGGTCTCTGCTAGCAACACTGCTGTAATTACTACTGTTGTGGTTGCTTCATACACCCATACAATATCCATTATAATTTCTTTTATCTGGGTTGCTGGTGCATGGAAGTGTCTTTCTGACGAATCAATGATAATTGCATCTAATGAGCAGCAGCTCTGTTTTGAGTTTTAAAAAATTGGTACTAATACACAAATAATTATCTGAGCCTTGAAGCAAACTAGTCCTTTTTAATTAAAATTCATGCTGCTAAAGAGATACAAAATGATGTTATGATTGCAATTTTAAAGCTCTTTCTTTAGCAAAAGTAACAGATATGCTAATGTTTAGGTTACTTTGTCCAGTTTTCAAAAAACTCTATCAGACGTGATCTACTTTCCTCCCACCTCCAATAATGTCATGCCACAATCTCAATGTAGCATCACTGTTTTGCTAGTTTCTAATCGCAACCATTGCCATTATCATACACACAGACATGCACACAAACACAGGGCATAACAATCCCGATTCCACAAATTGCTATTTCATCAATTGCCTTTTGAAACTGCATAGCTAAATTGTTGTTATCACCAGGAACAGTGAAAGTACATTTCTATATAAAGCCATACTGCTCATTATAGCTGTTTAATTCATTGATTTTATGCAAGTCTGTGGTGGTTTCCATACACACTACATCTCTGTTTGCATAAGCACAGACCAGCATGTTTACCCAGAGGCAGGCCCGTAGCCAGGATTTCGATTCGGGGGGGGGGGAGTTTTTTTTTCAGGAGGGTTCTTTGGGGGGGGCTGAGTTTTTTTCAGGAGGGTTCTTTGGGGGGGGCTGAGTTTCGGGGGGGGGGGTCTGAGTGAAAGAGGGTCTACCCTAGCAAACCTTTTGTATCATTACCCCAATACCCCCATGCATATGGGATATATTGAGTATGGTGATCAGATCATGATATGAATAAACAGAACAGTTTAAATAATGCACCAGTAAGGCCTTTTCGCGAACCATCATGAGAATTTGGGGGGGGGGGGGGGGCTGAAGCCCCTCAAGCCCCCCCCCCCCCCCCGGCTACATGCCTGCCCAGAGGTAGATCACACTGTTTTCAGTGGGCTTTACTAAAATGTAACTCAATTGTTGGTTTACTCAAACATGAGTATATATTTCACCAGTCTGCATTTAGAGAAGCCTTACAATGCAATCCCTGGACACATCTATTCAGAATTAAGTGTCACTGAGCTAAACTGGTTTTGGTTCTAGGTAAATGAATACAGGAATGTAGCCTCAAATATTTTGTAAAGGCTTCCTCTATTACCTTAAAACATAGGAATCAGAGGCAGCACTTTTATTTAATACCATGCTCACTTTTAGATTTATCATTTAACCATCTGTCACTTTTTAAAAACATTCACCCTTGGGAAAAGTTCTATATAATCCATATAGATAATTAGACTGGGTGGCCCTTGGGGTCTCAACCAACTGATATATGATACTTGAAACTATACATTGTTATATAGCATTATGTTTGCAGTCAATAGTTCTATGAAAGATATTATACTATCCCTGTGGAATCTTTGAACATGACAATCACATATGTTTGTAAGAACATAATCATCCACTCTTTTGTTTCCTATGACCAAAATGTAACTAGAGTAAAGTCACTAAAATTATAGCAAATAGGTAGTAACTAATGAGTCCCATTCATTTCAACGCATATGAAATTAAAGTTAAATTTGGTCCCAGTACCTCAGTTTTTTTTCTGGAATTTTAAACCACAACTTCATTTATCTACATAGAACCCCTCCAATTATTTTGGATTTTGTGTGTGTGTCAGGAGCGACTTGAAAAACTGCAAGTAGCTTCTGGAGTGAGAGAATTGGCTGTCTGCAAGGATGTTGCCCAGGGGACGTCCTGATGTTTTGATGTTTTTACCATCCTTGTGGGAGGCTTCTCTCATGTCCCTGGATGGGAAGCTGGAGCTGATGGAGGAAGCTCAACCTGCTCTTCCCGGATTCGAATCTCCAACCTGTCGGCCTTCAATCCTGCCAGCACAAGGGTTTAACCCATTGCACCATTGGATTACAATCCCAATGTTTCTGAACATTGCCATGATAGCTGGGGTGGATGACAGCTAAAGGACACATGGTTAGTGAAGACTATTATAGAGTATAACCAATAGGAGCTACAGAACATCTACAAGTTTCCTTCACTTCAAAGAGAATGTGTGTGTATGTGGACATGTAAGATAGTTAATTGCTTGTCAGCTATGTCATGGCTCTTGCCTTCTCTTTTGATTTGGAAGTGTATTAACTACAGGATAATTTCAAGGATTCTTGTCTACTGCTTGCATTGTACTGACAATGACAAATAACAGGCAGAATGAGGAAATTTTTGTAACATGCCAGCTTTCTCAAAGTACTGTCATTCTTCAGCATAAGAACTGCATGCATGGTGAGCTTATCGCTTTTTGTAATAAACAACGCCTCCAAATATTCATTTCTAGGACTGACAGAATGGCTACCCTACAGGGAGGTAGGGTGGGATATGATGATGATGATGATGATGATGATGATGATGATGATTATTATTATTATTATTATTATTTCTATACAGGCAGTCCCTGAGTTACAAACATCTGATTTACAAATGACTCATAGTTTAAAATGGGGGTGAATCAACAGAAATCTACCCCTTGGAAGGGAAATGTACTCCTGGAAGAGTCATCATGGGGAAAAGCTGTCTCTACTGAAGCTTTTTCACCAATCCTTGTTTCCATGAGCCATTTTTTTTTCAAAATCCAATCATCACAGGGTCAGAAAGTGGGGTAAAATCTTCTGAACAGGGGCACAGACAGCAAAACAAAAACCAAATGGGTGTTAAACCTCCTTATGCTAGCCAAACCTTGTATATATCTTATTAGTAACTTGGGGACTACTTGTATAGGACTATAGACTACAAATAGTTAGGTTTGTGGCTGCTGGTAAAAAAATACACTGGCTCTTCTTGAAGTTAGGTCTCTGGAAATGTAACAACAAATTGGCTGAATTTCAAAGGGCAAATAAATCTGGGAGAAGAGAAAATATTAAGAAGGCAACCAAAGGGGATATAGAGACAGTAGTAGTAAAGAAGTGGGAAACCTTTTAGGGACATAATGGGATAATGGGTGGTAGACTGGCAAAGGAAAGATGGAGCAGGCAGCTGTCAAAGAACCAAATGAGGAATTAGGAGGGACTACCAATCATGCAAATAGGGGTGTCTCTGCACTGCTAATTTTCCAAGACTTTTTGCTCCTAGGCATTTTTAGTCTGCCTCCTTCTTTATATAAGGATTTTCCCTGGACTCAAGCTGCTGGAAAATATAAATCTGCAATGCAGTGGTTCTTTATTAGAGTGATGCCATCCCTTTATCTAATTCCTGGGAGATTGGAAAAGTCAAGAATCTCAAAGTATTATTCACAGACAAACATTACCATTTGCAACACGTGTGAGGAAAGATGAACAAGGCACACTGCTGACAACAGAGAGGCTGTGAGAGATTGGTGAACTGCATCCAAATGCAGGTTAGTTTAAGAGACGTCTGTTTTGGTCCAATGGACCGCTTATTTCCTGTCAGTTCAAATATGCACTATGATTCTGCAGACTCGTTGCTTATCCATTTTAGCATGGGTTTACTTCAGGGGGCAAATGTATAGATCAGTAGTTCTGCAAAAGTGGTAATAGATCACAGATACTACAAGAAATCAGTGCCCAGGACCAGCGAGATGCCAGGAGGCTTTTCAAAAGCAGTGCTCAGGACACTGAGCTCTTTTGCAAAGGAGAGTATGAAAGCTTCGTATTGTTCAGAATGCAGCAGCCAGGTTACTCACAAGAACGCCCATGAAATGCCATATAACACCAGTGCTGCAACATTTACATTGGCTTCCAACTGAGTACCATGGCCTGTATAAGATGCTAGTTCTGGCCTTTAAAACTCTTTACGGCCAGGGTCCATCGTACCTTAGGGACCGCCTCTCTTTCTCCCATCATTGGAGGTCGCAACGACCAGCCCAACGTGACTTACTCCATATACCGGGTCCTAGAGAAGTGCACTTGGAAAGGACCAGATGCAGGGCTTTTTCTATTTCTGCCCCTACCTTGTGGAATTCCTTGCCGCCCTACATGAGAGCCATGAGTGACTTAGGGCCTTTTACTCTCGCACTTAAGACCTGGCTTTTTACTAGAGCATTCGATCTCTGTTAATTTTTAATTTTTGTATATATGTATTTCATCTTTTATAATTTAGCTGTAAATCGCCTAGAGCATTCTCGGATGGAGGGCGATTAATAAGTTATTAAATGATGATGATGATGATGAGCATGCAAATGCCGACTGAACAGACTATAATAAAATACACATTTCAGAAAGCACCATGGAAACTATACAATTTAATTGGTTGCAGGGCCTTCATATTAGAACCCAACTATCTGACTTATTCCCATTGACTTTGGCATTATGTCGGCAGTAAGCTTTTGCAGTGATGTAGCACACTGTGAGCTGTCTGTCACATCTCTTGTTTTTTTTTTTTTTAAAGCTTCCTATATTTCTTCCTGACCTAGCCAATTCTTGAAAGAGCAGGAGGTCATTTAGAAACTATTTCATTATGTATTGGTTCTTTTTAGTCATTCAGCTTACATCAGAGCTGGGTAAACAGATGGTACTCTGAGTGTTGCTGAACTCCAATTCACATCAACCCTAGTCAGCCCAGCATGTTATGAGTCAAGAATCGAATAGAATCACAGTTGGAAGAGACTACAAAGGCCATTCCAGTAGTAGTACTTCAATAACTAGAAGGATGTTCTCCACTCCTGTCCTAGATTTTATGAATCTGTCTCATAAATAACATTTGTCCTCTTTGATCAGCATTTGGGAAAAAAATACTTTGCTTGTTGGGAGATTCTGGAAGCTGTACTTAAATGAAACTTCTTTAAGTTCTGCTCTCTCTTACCATCAACTTTCTAAAGTTTTCAGAAGAGATTTCCTGAACCCTGCAATCTAAGTTCCTTTAATTTAAATTCAACCTAGACCTTTATGTATGTATGTATAGATGGATGTAATACCAATAATATACAGGTTCTTGCTGCTTCACCAATTTTCTATGTGTAACACTATATCTTTTTTCCTTTAGTGTGATTAAGTCTGCATTCACTACTTTGGGTCCAAGAGCATGGGAAATTGAATAATTTCATTTAATGCTATTTGGGAAAATTACAGTCTTCACATTTTAAAAAAAACCCATAAAACCAGAAGTATAGTTATATCACTGCAGTGAAAGGTATGGATGACATTATTAGATTTTTTTCACATCCAATCTTTTTTTTCTCTCCCTTTGCCACCATAAGTAGGTACTTTGCTTTGTTGATAATGGACATCATCTATCTCGGCATGGTGTACTTGGTTTAGTAATTACTTTCTTAGAAAGGAAACAATCTTTTATCGGCCCTATTTTAGGATGAAAGAATGCAACCTGAAGTCTGATGCATTTTATGTGCTACTGACCACTTAGCGACAGTAACCTTAGAAACCTGCTATTTTTTTATTTTACATCTTTCAGAATTCCCCAGCCACCACAGAATTGTTTGGACTTAGTCCAAAAGAAGCAACATTTCCAAACTTCGAATGACAAGCCTTCCTCATTAAAAAAAGAACAATACAGTAGCAGAATATAAAATACATTGCTGTTTGCTGTGTGATCACTAATTACTATCCTATCTTTGAAAAAGACTGTAACATGCATTTTCAAGAGCTTGTGAAATGGACAACCAATGCCATAATCCCAAATATACCTGCATATCTTGGGCTTACTATATATTTTACAAGAGATCAGCCTATGATTGAAATGTGGAATCTTGACACACTTTTAGCTTGTGCTATAATTTTTATATATATACACTGATTAATTCCTAGTGATATAGTTTCTCTGGATTCAAACAACACTTTACACATTAATGTGAACAAGAAGAGAAGTTCTAAACATACATATAATATAAACTTTAGTAAGAAAAAAGGCAAAATGGGAAGATTATGGCAACTTTAATTATCTATATTTAGACTTAATTTGTCTGAAGGTGAAAAGTAAAAGGTTATGTATTGCCAGAAATGTAGCTTCAAGGAAGACATTGAAGACAGAAGAAAAATGACAGTGAGAGAATTTCAGGCATAAAGAAAAGTAAACAAGGATGAGCAGAGCTGTTCAACTGAGAAAGAGACTTTATGGATGGTAGAGCTAGAAGAATGGCATTATCATGTATCCAAACCATACTCTGAGTGGTTTCTCTTGGAAAGTAGCAATCCCATTTGAAATTGATCTTAAATTACCCATAGATCCCTGACATTGAACTTTGCTCACCCTTAAATAGACAACAAAATGAATATTTTTAATTTGAAATAGTAGCCATTTTCAATATGCAACACCATTTTTTACAAAAATAATAATTTTTATGTAAATTGTACATAGCTGAGACCCATGTAACTTAACTTATTTATCTTATGGGAAGGAAGAGTGCCATACAACACAACTTTACTTCTAACATGAATGGAAAGTGAAAATATTTTCTTTCTTTCTGTCATTGTTTCTTAGACCTTCATTTAAAAGAGAAAGCAGTATATTACATTAATTGGACTTCAAGAACTGTAGTTCCAAGAAGTCTGTAGTCCTAGGACCCATCCAGACAGGGCCCAAAATGTGAGAGCAATCATGCTTTTACCGGAGGCATTCAAACAATGCCTCTGGTAAAAGCGCATTCATTTGAGACAAAGCAGGAAAACCCTGCTTTGTAGTGAATTAATTACATAGCCCATTAGATCCAGGCCTTTCTGAAAGACCTGGTTCTAATGGGCTATGGGCCCTGTAATAAACTTGTGGTCTATAGTTCTTGACATGGACGATATGCTAGGTGTCTTTGTGGCAAGGCAGAAGCATCTAGACCACTGCTCCTTTTAGTACTAAGAGGTGTACCTGAGAGCTTCTCCTTCTGAGTTGCAGAAAGGGCTTCAGGGCATCTCTCTTCCTTTTGTGATGGAGAAAGAGGGAAACAAGCTTCCTGATCACCAACATTGTGGACAAGGTCCCCATGAGCATGGCAGAGCTGGTGGACTATGTCCACTCCTTCTCCATGTTCCAGTCGTACCTGAAAGCCCACCCGGAGGAGGCCTGCTCTCAGGTGCAATACCTCCAAGAAAGGCTCCTGGAGATGATGGGAGCGACTTCCCCCGAAATCAAGCTGGAGTTCTGGAACCGGCAGGTGTGCATTCCAGATTCCTGATCACATTGCCTTTGAAGTCCATAGAGGAGGAGAGGGCAGCCCAGCCAATCCATGGCCAGAAAGCCCGACCCTCCCCTGCCCTCCCCTGGGGTCTGAAGCATATGCGCTGCCGCCAGGACCACAGCCAATTGCCAAGGGGAAGGAAGCAGAGGTGTAACCTTGGGGAATAAAATGGCACATTTTTGTTCGCGGAGTATCACTGTCTTTTCCTCATAGGTTCTGACACCAAAGCATGGGGAAAGTGCCTGGAACCGCAGAAAGTGTGCACTTTGCCCCGTCCTAAACTGAAAGCCTTACCCCACTGTTTTATCCTACTTGAGCTCCCCTCCCTTACATATTTTCTATTCTTACCTCGTCCAGGCTTTTATGATTTTATCTCTTTCATTTGGCCTGCCCATCCAGTTTGATTTTAGCCACCCTGAGTCTCCATTGGGGAAATGATGGCGGTGTATAAATAAAGATTATCATCATCATCATCATCATCATCATTCCTAAGAAAGCCTCTGAACAGAGCTGCATGTGAGTGGCAAAATACTGCTTTCAGTATCTCTTAATAATTTTCAGTTCCAGTCCAAATACTAACACGGAGAGAGTTCCTGCAGAAACTAGCATAATTATTGAGGACTCTGTAAGTTCTATTCAAGCCAAATGAAGAGCCAAGTGGTGTGATACATAATTCTGATGTGCCCAATCAAATCTGATTCTGATGTGCTCAACCCTGCTTCCTGAGATTTTCTTAGTAAGCGAAGCCCTGGATCAAACCAAGAAGTCTCATGAATCCTATGCTGATTTTGAACTGCCCAACTTCTTTAGTCGTAGGAAGCCCAAAAAGTGGGCAGACTCGGAAGTAGCATGAAGCTTTGTGTTTCTATGTGCTGGTTTGAAAACACTGCTTCAAGTGAAACTGTTGGCACAACTGGTGCTGCCTATGCAGCATCTAAGTGCCACATCAGAATTTGCAGATGATGAGGGGCTACAATGAGGCTAACTGTATCATACGGGCTCCCAGCAGGCTTCAGGGAAGCCAAAATAACAACAGATGAGATTTTAGAAATACTAGAAGTTTGCTGGATGTATCTTTCAGTAAAGGAGTAGATGTCCCCCTCCCTTCCCCATGAATAGGCACTCTTACATCACCCTAGATACCTTTAAGAGAAGCCAGCCTGTAATCCGCTTGACTGCTTTGACTGCCCAACAGACATGCTGGTAGAGATCAGTATTCACGACTCCAGGATCTACAACATTAATGGTCACATGGCTCCCTTCTTCTGTCAGGAGATGCTGTAATCGATAGCTGAACAATACAAGGGCAAGTTTGCTTTGGGCATAGGCTCCGTGGGGTGAATACAAGCAACTAGATAGGGATAGGGGATGGGAAGGGAGACAGAAAGATAAATACATTTTCAGGAGATAGCACAGCATGTCACCATGTATACGCTTGCCTGCAAATTCTAATAATTCACATAGAGGACAAAGCAGGGAAAGCATGAGAAACCTCCAGTCATGCTTATCACCTCAAGACACATTGCTTCCAGTAGCCAAAGTAGATGTCACAGAGCAATTTATGGGAACGTATTTTAAATAAACCTGCCTGTTAGCATAAATTGTAATGCAAGCCACACCCTGTGTAATTCTCGCTTGAAGTGTTAGAATAAGAATCTTAGAATACCATATGTATTATTCAAATATTCTGACTTCCAGAAGCCCTGTTTTGACTTTATGGAGTTTAAATATAAACAGTATTAGTTATATGGATTTTACAAGACAAAATTGAGGATCCTACGCAAGTTGCATTAAAAAAATTAAGTATGGATTGCATAATAAGACGCACAGGATAAATATGAAAAATATGATATGAACAACTTTTCCATATAAACACTGAAATATAACTGGATACACTGAAAGGCTGAGACAGTTTTTGATAATTGCATATTAGCAAGAAGATACAAGTGGCAGATAAAACTAGCTCTCACCATGATACAATTTTCATTACAAATCTCTATAGCATTCACATGACTCAGAAATCATATGATATCGTTTTTGCATAATTTGGTATTGTTAAAAATTTGTAAAAACAACATCCATTCCTATGCAATCAATCCAGGCTTTTCTTCAAAAACACTAGAGGTAATGTTGAGAGCAATTTAATGTACAGTTTATTATGCATATTGAAGCAGTCACTAATTATCATAATGCTTATTCTTACACATATATTTAATATGTGGTTTTAAATATTGAGTGCATATGAGTAATAATCATCCTTGTGATTGGACAACAAGCACCCAAAGAAGGAGTCTGAATACACACTGATTACAAGGACAACGAGGCCACTTAATCATCAAGCAGTTCATTAGCACCAATAATGTAAAAATTCGGAAGTGAGAGAAAAAGCTTACACCAATAACAAATATTCGCAAGTGAACACTTGCTGAAAGGGAACAGAGAACCACCAGATCAATGCTTTTTTTGGAATCTAAGAGTTTTATCAGGATTTTTTCTTGTTATTTTCTTCTTATTCAAGAAAAAAAATCTAATCCCCACAGTGCCTTTGCAAAATTAACCTGCAACTTCGCCATATACAAAGTTTGCCAATGATTCTCTTGACTTCTCCTCTCAGCCTACAATAGGACCATGTGTATTCTGCCCAAAGTAAGAGTTATACTCTGCTTTCATATTTTCAGAAATAGAGATCAGAAAGTATTTCTTCATCCCAGTATGAATTGCTAGGTCTAATCTGCTGATTGTATTATTCATCAATAACTAAATCATTCAGGTCTGCATGCCTCTCCTTCCAGATTGACTCTAAACTCCAGACTTCATAACTACAGTGTCTGGTCTAGCTTTTGAGATATTTATTTCTCTGTTTCTTCATTTATCCATTTCACATCATACAACCTAGTCTGCATTGTTGTTGTTATTATATTATTTATTTATACTCCGCTTTAAGTCTCCCAAAGGAGACTCAAAGTGGCTGGGTTCTGACAACTCACAAGTCACACATCTGCTCTTAGTTCCCTTTGCTTTCTGGATTGGGTTTCTGAACTCACAGTGACGTCTTAAGTGTGGACCTGTGTGTAGAATTTTGAGTGTGATGTGCTGGCCTGACTCCAATTCAGGCTTGACAGCCAATCAAATACATTTTTAAAATAACAATAAGAACAGGTTTATTTAACACAGTAGAGAAAATGTATTAAACTTGAATAATCTATTCTTTAAACTCCCCAAAACCATAGAAGTTCTTCCATCTCAAATCCCAAACTCTGTCTCTCTCAGCTCAAAGCTTTGTCTGTGTCAGCTCAACACCCTGTCAGTTTCAGCTTCAAAACCCTGTCTGAATTCACCCAGAGGCAAGACTCTGCCTTTTGATACATTCTGTTCTCCCACAACCCATCTTCACAGTCCGCTTGAGCCATGACTGTCTGCCTTTAAGCCAGGTCCATTCAGTACTTCACAGAAAATAATGGATTTTGGATTTTCCTTGCTTGTGCTCTAACATAATGCGCTCTCTCTCTCTCTCTCTCTCTCTCTCTCTCTCTCTCTCTTATGTTTTTGTGGGCTTCATCATGTCCTCACTGCATTTTGTGCATTAGTGAATCTGAAGCTGTGTCCACAGGAGATTAATGGTTTTCACACTTTTGGGTCTCATGATTTGGAACCAAATCTGAAAACATGGAGCTGGAGATAGAAGGGAATGTTTTGTTTTTGTTTTTAAATGCAGGATTATAGCAACAATGTGCCAAAGTTTTGCTCAATCTACCACCTCTGTTAAAATGATACTACTGTTAATCCTCAATCTGGCTCCTTTTGGAAGTAAGGTCAATGTTGTTCCCATTTGGTTCCAGTGGATTTCAGTTCACAAGTATGGGCACATCTGACCATAGATTGATGCAATTGTAGATGGCTACAAAAAGCATGTGAGATAATTTGGTTTAATCCAAAAAAAAAAAATCACTTACTGTGGCTGTAACCCGAGTTGAAGTAACTTGGATGGAAACCCAAGGCCAGGGTCACACTCAACTACTGGCTAAGAATATCCCATGCTTCCCCCGGGTCTTGCCCCATGGAGGATGACTTCCGATCTACATGGAAACAGGCTGTAGCAGCTAAAATCTCATCACTGGGCTTCTCCCCAGGCTTGCTACTCAGTATGGAATACAGTCAAGCCAAAGCACTCGTCAAACAATGTATCACAGAAACAAACCACCAATTGGATCTAGCCTCCACCCCAACCTTCATTGTTAATGAAGTCAGCAGATATCTCACCTCCCCTATGGCATACTTAACCAATCTAGAGGTTCCCAGTCATTGGACGATCTTCAACCATGCTCAGTGTCATGTCCTTCCATCAGCTGTACTCGAAGGCCGATACCGGAAGATCACACTTTGAGAGAGACTCTGCCCTTGTGACTCAGGTCACACAGAAACAACTGAACATGTGCTCCTTCAGTGCCTGTTCTACAGGGACATTTGATCTAGACTCATCCTACCTTTGATATATAATTACCTGGGCCGCTCAGGACAATTCTACACCACCCTGCTGCTTTTAGATACCAATCCAGTTATAACCCAAGTTCTGTGTAGCAGTATTTAAAATCTGCCGGGTGATGACGGTCTCAAAAAGTTAGCAATCCAACCATCATCTAACAGAAATATAAATTAGTGCCCCCCTCCTTGCACCCTGAATG
The DNA here is from genome assembly GCF_037176765.1 of Anolis sagrei. NCBI lineage: Eukaryota > Metazoa > Chordata > Lepidosauria > Squamata > Anolidae > Anolis > Anolis sagrei. Next base: position 98,195,614 of record NC_090023.1, on the reverse strand, counting down.
CTCCCCCCCACCAATTTCCCTTCTTCTCCATCCCCTGCTATTCCCTTCCCCTTTTCTAAATAGTTTTGTGCCTTAGTCTTCAACATACCTCTGTTTTCTAGCCTTTTAGATTTCAACGTACAACACTTTTATGAGAATGTAACCTTCTCTCCTTATGCTAGTCTATGTCTGTAATAAAGATTTGTTTGTTTTTCATCCCTACAGTTAAGTTTTCAGTTTTTATTTATATGGTCAGTATGCTGTACCAGTTTTCTTCTATAAGACCAATGATGGAAACAAGAAATTGCCTAATACCAGGTCCAACCAAGAGAAATTCCTATATAGGACAACAGTGCCCAAAGTCTCCCAGCTAGAGTTGTCATGCTTCCTAAAGATTAGGATTTGCTACTGTCAAGATACTATTCTGAATCAGATTTTATCCAGGAACTGCTCACAAATAGATTTATAATACCAGAATTGAATCCTGGGATATTTGAGCACGACTGTCTTCCTTAAACAAACCTGTTCAAAATGAGTTGATTACCACAGCCCTTTCACACATAAAATTGGAGTGCAGATATTCCACAACCAATGCTTGTGATTGAAGTCTGGCACCTGTCTTTCTAGAAATTAAATATCAGTGCTTGTTCTAATACTGCATCTGTAGGGCTTTAGGAATATTGGAAGGAGCAACTATCTGTCCATTACTTTTCTGAATCAACTGCCCCCACTGTCAGAGAACCATTAATATGATTAGGTTTCAGGATGGAGTAAGGCCATGGCTTATTCTCCAACATAATGAAACTCTTCATTTCACTGGCTATAGCATCTTATGCTGTGCTCCAGATGCTACACACTTTTACCTCTATTGAGAACAGAATATGGTGCATCGTAACTGCATGCGAAGAAAGTACAGCATGACCCCACTAAGATTATGCTTCACTTACTGTTCCTTTAGTGCCTCCTCTTGTCCTACCTCACCTAGCAATGCTGACAAAGGTGGACACCTGAAGAAAAGACTGACGTATTTTGATGGACTCAAGGTCAAGATTGAGTGGATCGAGTGGACACTTGACGTCAATTCTTGGGGGATGCTTTCTTATCCTGCCTTTTTGTTTGAACTCATTCGTCGGAGTCCACTAATTACATGGACCTCATGACAGACAGCTGTAAGTACTCTCACAGTTGCCAAGAGTCAGGATTTTCTGGCTGATACAAACTACCTGTACATTTTATACATAATTCTCCCTCCCAGCATCACTTCCTTCTCTGTTGGCTTCCTTCCACTTTCCAACATGCTGATCTGTCTAATCTGTCCAGGCTGATTGCTGTAGCACAAGCACTGTGTTCTGCATAATGTAATGCAGCTTTTAATCAAAGACCATACACAAAAGGCTGGCATGCTTATGCAAATGCCACAAGGAAAAGGCTAAACAACTCTGAAATAAAAATACTGGCCACAAGATATTGATGACATGTGTCTTATGTTTGTAACATATAGGTATTATACAGCTAAAGGAAGCCTAAAAGAACATAAAGCTATGCAGTTCATTAGGTCGAGATTTCAGGGTTTTCATTCCATATTATTTAATAGATTATTTAAACAGCTTCCATAGTCTCTACCATAACATTCAGACATGCCAGATTTGATTTCTTTTCTCCTGAAAGGACTGGTGTGCTAGAAAATACAGTTGTTTCACAAACGGAATGTTCTTCCTTATTGGTAAATATTCCATATACAGTGTCTTCCCGCAGTCCTGTTTTCCACTAACATTGAATAGACAACAGTAGGATGGAAGAATTGTTGTCTCACTGGCAGATGAGAACCGTAACCTCGCCTGCCTTCTCTCCCACATGAAAACATTTTTTTACTAGTTTTTTGTTTATATGCATGGTGATATAAATCTTCCCATATTTTATTCTCACATGGCAAAACAAATAATTACCATACCTTTCCTCAGCTGCAGAAGAGCACAAAGATTTATGTGCAGTTTTTGATCAGTGTTTGCCCTTAGAAATTTCTTCAGGAAATAAATTTGTGCATAAATACATCTTTTTGTGCAACATAATTTTTATTGTGCTTTTGGAAAACAAAACAAAAAGCAGCATATATTTCTATGTAAGCACGCACACTGTTCCACAAGGCTTCTCAAAGCATGACAATCTCATGGCATCTTGTATTGTCAAAGGCTTTCATGGCTGGAATCGCTGGGTTGTTGTAAGTTTTGCAGGCTGTATGGCCATGTTCCAGAAGCATTCTCTCCTGATGTTTCGCCTGCATCTATGGCAGGCATCTTCAGAGGTTGTGAGGTCACAACCTCTGAGGATGCTTGCCACAGATGCAGGCGAAACGTCAGTTGAGAATGCTTCTGGAACATGGCCATACAGCCCAAAAAACTTACAACAACTCATAGCACCTTTATTCTTCATGCTGTGGTTTTCTCAGTGTTGGGAGACTCCTTCTTCGGCCAGAAAATAAATATAGATTAATAATCTTTCCGTACCTATTGCTTTGATATCTATTATTTGACCTCATGCAAATGACATATTCCTATCAGCATGGTTAGGATAGGGAAAGATGGGTGTTGGCTTTTTAAAAAAGCTAACTATTCATTTATTTTATAATTCTAAATAAATGTACACTACTCAGATAACTTTAGTAAATGGGTGGTTTCAAAGTGCAATCAGTCAGTCAATCTTACTTGACTGCCATATAAGTGACAATTATATAAATGACTTGATAAATATTAACAGCCAATATATTTTGTGCAGCACTTACAATCTTCCACAGATAAACATGTAATTGTAAACAGAGCTGCACCATTAGAATAAATATTTGGGAATGTCAACAAAATAGTGGTCAGTTTGCCACATGGTTTGCAAAACAGACATTCTTTTTCTGGAAAAGAAGGAATAAGCTTTAAAAATGAATGCTGTGATTTGGAATCTATATTCCAAGAGAGTGAATTTGTATTATCCATTTTAGGTTGCACTGCAGTAATCTGTATTTATTTGTGTAAAACTACTCTCTCAAATGAAATAAATGGAAAACGTCTGCAGGCAAGATAAGGACCTTCAGTAGCATATGTCCAGGAGAGTAATAGATCTGTACAACCAAGCTGGACCTTGGTGAGTAATGGATGTTGCCCAATCCTCCAATTTATACATATTTGAAACAGTAAAAAATGCACTGAAAATATAGTAACCACTTTTTTCTTGTGAAGAAAGTAATCTCTTTCTCCTTTTCTCTTTTAAATACAAATACTTAAAAGTAGTGTTTTCTACTATCTATTTTGCTTATTTTCCTAAACACAATGGGTGCTTTGAATCTCAAATGATGACAACAACCACAATAATACTAATAATACATTTAAGGCGAAGTTCAACATGGCTAAAACACACAGATAAAATATAACATTATTTAAAATTCATATATTAAAATACACAGAACAAAGATTGTTGCCAGTAATACATACATACTTGAATGTGATATCTATATGTCTGTGTATAACATGTAGAAAATGAGCAAGTACGAACACAAATTATTCTAAATATAGATTTGTTTTTGTATAGTGTGCCAAGATTTCTGTAATTGTATTGTTGAAGGTTTTCACGGCCAGAATTACTGAAGTGTTGATAAATCAGCTGTGACCCATCAGCAGTTTCCAGGCTATATGGCGATGTTCTAGCAGCATTTTCTCCTGATATTTTGCCTGCATCTGTGGCTAGCATCTTCAGAGGATCCTCTGAAGGTATCAGCCACAGATGCAGGTGAAACATCAGGAGAAAATGCTGCTAGAAACATAAGGAGAAACATCAGGAGAAAATGCTGCCATACAGCCCAGAAACAACACTCCAATTTCTGTAATTGCTGGTGAGCAGCCAGTGTTATACTATTTATTATGTCTGCTAAGCCATTTCTAAGTCAACACTAGAAAACTACTAAGAAAACTTATTGAATCCAGATATTCTGTAGAATAAACTCCATGTTTTAAGGAAGTTTTCATGCTGAGTGAGTTCAACAGGGTGCTCTCTGTGCTACCCTCCTTCATAAAGTGTCCAGTTGTACACATGGTCCTGTGGAATTGAGTGTTCCCAATCTTCCTAGACTGCTGCTTGCATTCACTCACAAGGTGTCACCATTATTTATTGAGTGGCAATTCCTTCCACAGATGACAAGACAATTCATGTGTGCTTTCTGTAATATCCATCACTTAATGCTATTTTGCCACTACTAAAATGACAGTTTTCTATTTGCTCTTTTGTCTTTTGGTATGGAGAGTACATCTGAAAGAGCTAGCTAGCCACAACTTGGCCCATTTTATCTCATTCCTTCTACACTGCTATTGCATGCACAGAGGTCAACATCTAGACACAGCCAGACACCAGAAATCTTCTCCACCTCTAGATTGCATCTTTCCCACACCTAAGCCCATTTTAATGGCATTACTACTAATATGGCAAATTTTCTCTCATATTCAAATAGTGGCCCCTTTCACCCTCTCCTTCTCTCCAATTCTGCTGAAGTCATTGTCCTCTGCATCAGCCATCACTCAGAATCTAACGCTATGATTCTGCTGGTGGTTCTCTGTCAGGAAGAGGCAAATGCACCTCCTTTCCATGAATTCTTTGCAAATCCTGCCCTGGAAGGTTGGAAAACCCCATGTAGCTATCTTTCAAGGCTGTGAGAGGGAGGGGAAAATATTTTGTGGTGGTAGTTAAACACTAGTGCAAGAGTGTCTGCTCTTTCTCCCCACCATCCAACATATTTAACATATGCAGAATAAATTTCAAGGACCCAGTGCTTATACAGTATTTTCTTATTAGCTGGTCACTAAAGATTCCTAGTGCTTCTTTGGTCCTCTCTCTCTCACACACATACACACACACACATCAGAATCTACAGCAGTGGTTCTCAACCTTTCTAATGCCATGACCCCTAAATACAGTTCCTCATGTTGTGGTGACCCCCAATCATAAAATTATTTTCATTGCTACTTATTTTATTACTTATTATTTAATTATTTAATATTACATTCAATTATTCATCAAGTGCTCTGCTATGACTGACTTCTCTGGTTGAATCAGTCTGCAGTGCCTTTCATGTTCATTGATTCATGTTTTGGGAAATGCTGCATTTGGCGGTTCCTGTGTAGACTTGTCCACAGCTGCATGGTATACGGTAGACTCCTGCAAAGGTCCTGCAGATCCTCTCACCTCTGCAGGAGTCTACTGCATACCATGCAGCTGTGGTCAAGTCTGTTATGTCAGCTCCACTGGCTGCCAGTCTGCTACTGAGCCCTATTCAAAGTGTTGATCTTGGCCCTTAAAGACCTATATAGTTCTGGTCCACCTTACCTTTCTGATCGTATCTCCCTCTACGAATCTACAAGAGCTTTAAGATCAGCTGGGAAGGCCCTGCTCTCTGTGTGAATGGTTGGGACAAGAGAAAGGGCCTTCTCAGTGGCAGCCCCTCAGCTGTGGAACTCCCTCCCAGTGACATCAGGCAGGCCCCATCCCTCCTGGATTTTAGAAAGAAATTTAAGACCTGGCTTTTTATGCAGGTGTTTGGTGAATAGGAGACTACGGAATGAGACTTTAACAGCTTGAATAATGGACTATAGATTTTGGAAAACGATTTGGACATGAGATCATAACTCGCCATTTTATATGTGGTTTTCAGTCTGTTTGCTAGATTGGTATGAGTTTTAATTGCTTATATCCTTAGATTATATTTTTATGAGATGTGTTTTATTGTTTATCTGTGAAGCATTGAACTTTTGCCGGATTTGTAAGCCAGCTTGAGACCTTTCTCGGGTTGAAAAAGGCAGGGTAGAAATGAAGTAAATAAATAGAATAAATAAATGTTTATGCATAAAACATCTATCATGCAAGAAAACATCCTCTGAGCTACAGGCTTCAATTGTCTTTGAAACAGTATGGTAAATATTTCCACCAAAAGGTTTTTTTTTTTTTAAAGAATATACCGGGACACAAAACTCAACATTTTTTGAAGGAGGAATAGTATCTTTGCTCTTTTATCTAATGACCTAAAGGAAAGCAGTCTGAGAAGAAGGGTTAATCCTACATAATCAGTGACAGTCTATTAATGGATCTAAAAACTTATTTGTTTGGAGGATAAGGTTATTGTAATGGGCAAGAGATAGAATTCAATAGAAAGAGTAGGGCTACAATACCCAATATTTGAATTTCCAAAGATCTAAAGCTACACAATAAAGTTTCAAAGAAACAAGAACATATTTTTTAAGTGCTGGGGGGAGGGGGGCTGATACTGTACAAGCATGCATACTTGACTTAAGAATCATTTTGATGCAAAACCTCCTAGGGCCCTTTAATCTATCATGCTGCTATACTGACAATACTATAATAAATACCTAGAAAAAAAGGTAAATTCAGGAAGAAATGGCGTAGGGTTTGACTCACTTCTGTATGTGATTTGAAATCATTATAGCTATTTGTCCAAATTTATTTTCACTTCTTAATAATGGTAGTCTGTGAACATTGGGAGGCAGAACAGGAAAATAAGCAGGAGGACAATCAATATATTGTCACTTTTACAATGGTTTGTTATGTTATTGAAGTTTTTAAGGGTCAGTATTATTCGGTGCAAATGCATTACTTTCTTTTACAGGCTGTGTGTAAGCTGTGGACCCCATTTTAATGGCCTTAGAATAGCTCACTTAAAAAAAATAAGAGTTCTCATATTTAATCTTTTAGGATTGGGCCTGCTATGTCCATCTGCTTTCCCACTTTTACAGATTTATAATGAGGCTTTTAAGGAAGTGTGGTTGTTGTTTCTTGTTATACCCATTTTAAAGAGACATGTCATTTCAAATTTATAGAGATTGAAATGGAAAATGAGGTGAGCATAAGATTTCCTTTTAACGGGAATCCATTCAGGAAAACAATTAACCATAATGAACCTATACCATTATAACCACATTCTTCTCTCTCTTATATGCATGCAGTTTTGGAGCAGCATAATGAGAAAAACATTTCACCTCAGTGATATTTTGTTAAAATGCCATTAATATAGTTGCTGAGTCGGAGTTCCTATTTTAGAAAGAGAGAGGAAAAAAGACTTTTCACATGTCATAATGATGGCACTTTGATTGCTATGGTTGCATCCTATGGAGGGTTGGAATTTACAGTTTAGTGAGGCACTGTATGAAGTCTCTGGTAGGAAATTGAAACCTTTTCCCTAAACTGCCAATCCTAGGATTGCACAGGATGTTGCCTTTGCAGTTAAAATGGAATCATAGCACTATCATTTGTTGCACAAATGGGCCTCAAGATGCAATTTATAGTTTTTATTGCAAGAAGAAAATGGCTATGTGAGAATTGCCAGTGAAAAAGAAAGAATATTAACTGCGAGATACAACGGCCTCTTCTGATAAATTCAAGACTGTTCGGATATCAGCTCAATCTTCATGCTCATCAGCATGCCAGTGGCTTAAATCAAGAAACAACTTCCTAAGATCAAGAGAGATACTTGCAGGAACACCTCAGCAAGCGAGAATCCAAAAGTGGCAGATTAAAACCCAGCACCTTAATCAGTGGCTAAGAGCAGATGAGGAACTCCCTCCTGGGCACACAGAAGATTGAGCGGCCTAGAAGGCGCTGAACAGGCTACACTCTGGCACCACGAGATGCAGAGCTAACCTTAAGAAATACAGCTTCAAAGTGGAGTTCATGACGTGCAAGTGTGGAGAAGAGCAAACCACAGACCACCTTATACAATGCAACCTGAGCCCTGCCACATACACAATGGAGGGCCTTCTCGCAATGACACCAGAGGTACTATAAATGGCCAGCTTCTGGTCAAAGGACATTTAGCATGATACATGGTTTTTAAACTTTGTTTGTGTCTTTAAATACATGTTAACTGTGACCTCAACTCGCTTCTGACACGATGAATAAATAAATAAATAAATATGACTAAATTTCTTAAAAGCTCTGCCTTTTATAGCTATTAGCAATTGTCTCTTTTTTATAGCTCAAAATATCTACAGTTACAGAAGTCCTAAGGCAGAGGTCTCCAGACTAAGGCTCGCAGACTGGATGCTGCCCTCTCGTCCTTTACCCAAACCCTGCTCTAAACTTTAGACTTAGGGTTGTCCTAAGTCTGAAACGACCTGAAAATACACAACAACAATCCTCATTACCTTGACTATCTCATCAGTCAAGAACAAGCCCACACTTCCCATTGAAATACTGGTAAGTTTGTGTTGGTTAAAAATGTTCGTCATTTTAAATATTGAATTGTTCTTTCATTTTTTAAAAAACTACAAATAAGGTATGTGCAGTATGCAGTGGAATTTGTTAACTTTTTTTCAAACTATAGTCCACCTCCACTAACAGTCTTAGGGGCACTGAACTAGCCCTCTGCTTAATCCCTGCCCTAAAGGAATACTATTATGACATATGAAAGGGGACGACGACAATACCCACCACTCTGCTAAGTCATATGCCAGAAAGACATGCATACGTCCTTCATAGATAATGATAATAAAAATGAAACATTACTGTGGCTATTTGCACACAATAGTTAGAGCTTCTCAAAACCCTTCAGTGACTTCTATATGCCGAAGTGAGCATGGGGCTTGTGTTATTTGGAAACAGCCCCCCTCTATTTAGTAAGCAATATTTGAAATTATAGGAAATCTCTAAAGCCTTTAAGACTGGGAAAGACTCTTCTACAGCAATTTCAGATAATGCTAGGGCTGCTGTGACGGGCAGTTCAAAAAGCTCTGAAATCTCTGTTTTAAGTCCATCTGACAGACCCAGACTCATGGAGATACTGGGCATGCATTAGAAGTTAGGAAGAGAGTGACAATTGTCCCTATATAGGCTTTCAAAAGTTTTATTACTTAGAAATATCCCAGCCTTTACCGTTCACATCATACGCATATCCAAGACAATAATATCTAGTGACATTTCTCAAAGTAGCTTTACAGGTGAGACTGAACTGTGATATTATGCAACCCGTTCTGATGAAATATGAAAACGCAGATCTGGATTACAAGGAGCAAACTCCAACATGCAAGACGTGCAGCTCTGGAGCAATGTGTGCTTGCAACTGAGAATTAGCACTCACAAAATGAAATGTTACTAAAAGGCCCAAATCTATTCATTCGCCCTCTTGAGAGATGCAGTTTTGTATATGTCATTGTTATCCCCTTAAAAATAACTAAACGAAAGACTGAAGTGTTCTAAACGCTATGGGGTTTTCCAACTCCTATTCTAATGATTTTGTGATTTTACTAATGTAGGACAGAACACCTGATAAGAGTCACTGAGCTACCACTGAATTTTTTTCTGTGTGAAATTAAAAAGTGACCTTTAAAAGGACATGGCTGTTTGACATAAAGAATTTCAAGCAGCTACTGAAGAAACTTGAACTGTTAATTCACCTCCTTCTTCAACTCAGTTTGCTAGCTTCTTTTGCCTACAAAAGTAGAAGAATTGCATTGCAAATATACACACTGGGTTTAAAAACCCAATACAAACATGCCCAAAGAGCACAGACCTAAAATAAGAGTAATACAGACATAGGAACTACTAGAGACCTCACACTGGAAACTAAGATCCACATAGTTAAAGCAATGGTATTCCCCGCAGTAACCTATGGATGTGAGAGCTGGACCATAAGGAAGGCTGAGCGAAGTAAGATAGATGCTTTTGAACTGTGGTGATGGAGGAAATTTCTGAGAGTGCCTTGGACCATAAGAAGATCCAACCAGTCTATACTTCAGGAAATAAAGCCCAACTGCTCATTAGAGGGAAGGATATTAGAAATGACTGGCTTGACTTTGAAGGAGCTGTGGGTGGTGACAGCCATCAAGGAGCTCTGGCATGAGCTGGTCCATGAGGTCATGAAGAGTTGGAAGCGACTGAACGAATAAACAACAACATGAGCTACCTATCAATTCAGATTTAAGAAAAATACTTTTAAAAAAAGAGAAAGGTGGTGCTTAAAAAGGTTGATGCATTCTAAATTGTGCAAAATTGCAAATATTTACTAATAATAAATATCTTTATTTATATACCACCCTATCTCCCCAAGAGGATTCAGAGTGGTTTCCAATATAAGGCAAAGCATTCAATTGCCAGAAACAAAAACCATACAAACAAATTAAAATAAACCTCATGAAACATAAACATAAAATCCTGCTAAAACAAACACAAAATTTTTACAACCAGATCCATTATAACTCCATCAGACAGATTCAAAATACCAATGGCCAGAATTACTAAATGGACATGGACAACTATGAAAGGGCTGGGCAAGGGCTAGTGTAACAGAGTATCATAGGGCCAGCGAAGTGCAGAGCAGGGTCCTAGCTGATGGTCAAGGGAAAGGCCTAGGGACTAATCATTCTCAAAAACTTGCTGGAGCATCCAGGTTTTCAGGCCTCTATGGAAGGAGGACAGTGTGCGGGCTTACCTAATCTCTCTAGGAAGGTAGTTCCAAAGTTGGGGGGTCATCACCAAGAAGGCCCTCTCCCTCATCCCCACCAACCATGGTAGGAGCGAGAGGAGGGCCTCCCAGATCTTAGAGCCTGTGACGTTTCATAGGGGGAGATACTATCACAAAGATAGGCAAGGCCTGAACTGTTTAGGGCTTTGTAGGTCATAACCTGCATCTTGAATTGGGACCGGCAACTTGTCGGCAGCCAGTGGAGCTGCTTTAGTAAGGGTGTTGTGTGCTTCCTATAGTTAGCTCCAGTTAGAAGCCTGGCTATTGGCCTTTGTACCAGTTGGAGTTTCTGGACCATCTTCAAAGGCAGCCCCACGTACAGCGGGTTGCATTAATCCAATCTGGATGTAACCAAGGAATGGCCATGGTCATGTTTGACTTCTCAAAGCATGGTAGCAGCTGGCGCATAAGTTTTAACTGTACAAAGTTTCTCCTGGCCACCTGTGTCAGTGCTGAGTCCAGGAGGGCCCTCAAGCTGTAGACCTGTGTCCTCAGGGAGTGTGTAATCCCGTCAAGCACAGGTTGCCACTCGATACCCGATCAGCCCCACAACTGACCAGGAGGAACTCTCTGTCTTGTCTGGATTGTCTTCAACTTGTTAGCCTTCATATTATCTCTGTCTTGTCAACAACTTGTTAGCCTTCATATTAACTTCCCTTATTTGTCATTTCATAGTGGGTTGTTGTAGGCTTTTCAGGCTGTATGGCCATGTTCTAGAAGCATTCTCTCCTGACGTTTCACCTGCATCTGTGGCCCGCATTCTCAGAAGTTGTGAGGTTACAACCTCACAACCTCCAAGAATGCCCACCACAGATGCAGGCAAAACATCAGGAGAAAATGCTTCTAGAACATTACCATACAGCCCAAAAAACCTACAACAACCCAGTGATTCCAGCCATGAAAGCCTTCAACAATACATTGTCATTTGATAGTTATAAGAAACACAGAAAAACTTAATCGTAAATGGTTGCCTGCACCTAATGACCTGATATAATTCTTCTATTTGCTCTATAAGCCTCCAAATGTCTCTTCCCAATCCTAAGGGCTAGAAACCAACATCTCTGAAAATGAAAGGCATCGCTTTGTCAGTTTGCTAAATCTAGACACTGATACCATTGTCTATATTTACATGGTATGACTGTGAAACACACAGCCCGAGAAATGAGAATATAAGGCTGCATGGGAAAATGGTTCAATGGGCAGGTATAGGAAAGACAGAACAAAAGTCAAACAAATTAACTCCATGATAAATGTTGCAGAGCAGATTGGGCAGGAGACAGGTGGATGAAAGAAGAGCTGGACATATTTAAGTGGAACAAGTGCTAGACCCATCACATGCCTGAATGACGGCCAACTGGCACATTTTTTTATGAGAACCTTGCCAAATGGAGAACATAGCTGACGGAAGAATCTGTCAGCCAGTGGAGAAGTGCTAGACTATATGTAGGCTGGGATCCAAACATGAAAGTGTGTGTAGCTTTGGCAGAATAAAAAGATTCTGATGATCTTCAACTCTTTAACCTACCTAAAAGTAGATCCCACAGCAAACTTGGGAAGTAGGCTTAACCTGGCTTCCAGATTGATGTGGGGGCCTTCCCAACTATGATCAGTGGGGTCTAAAATCCATTTATTTCTGTAAACCATTTTGTTAAAAAAAAACCCCATTAGCCTCCATAAATCATAGTGGTGAATAATTCCTCTACGTTTGTTTCAAATACCACTTAGTTGCTTTTGAAATGTCAGAAAATAATTGATGCGTGTATTTTCATAACCACAAGATTTTTAAAAAATCAAAGGTTTTTCTTATAACTATCAAATAACAAATTGAATCAAACCCCATCTGTAGCCTCCCTTCTGCTATACATGTCTCTTCTGTTTATCAATAATTTACTTGATGATTGTGGTGGTTGCTGTGAGGTGATGTCCTGGTGGAAAATTTTGAGGCTTCCTCCTTTTTTTCTGACACCTGGCAACATTGCAATGCCAGTGTCTTTGACAACAAAGAGGCTGAAATCCAAGATAAGTCCAACTCAGAGTAGACCCACTGACCCAGTGAAACATAAATGATGGCTTACCAGTGGTACTGGTGTATTTGGTAATAATCACTGGATTTAGCCAGAAATCTTAGAAATACTGGGGAACTTGCCGTCAATATTTTTTTTTCTTTCTGATTCTCAAAACGAACAAGAGGCAAGTAATACCACAAATTCCATGACCCTCCACAGGCAATGATTATTCACAACACAGCAGGAAATTATAGTCCATTGCATACTTTTGAGCAATGATTTTACTGAAGAAAAAAAAGCTGAAAGGGGGAACTTCTATCTCTAGTGTGTCTCAAACATTCACCCTCCCCCCATTTCTCAAGAGTAATTTCTAGAGTTCTCACTTAATTAAAAGACTGTCATTAGATTATACCATATTTTAAATTAACCAATTAAATATGAATAGATTTGCAAATAAAGTAGCTATAAATAAAAGTCCACACTTCATTTTTTGTTGAATGTATGTATGGAAATGGCAACATTTCTGCAAAGGTATCTCCAACACATAACAGGTCAGTTGCAGCTTCCTTTCTTGTGGTGCTTATAATTTTTGAAAAATATAAAATTGAAGTGAAACCCCAGTGTGGCTTCAGCTACCAGCCAGGAGACATTAATTAGGCAGTACATCCAGCCTTCTGGGGGAAAAAAATCAAGCTATGTGAGACATCAATATGGCAATTCATGGGGTAGAGAAGGAACACTTTTTAAGGAGCTTTCGTTTTCGTCTCCCTATCAGAAAGAATATTCAGCTTCAGTTGCATGTTGTCCCCAAGAAGAATGAATGTTCTTACAAGCCAAAAGAGAAAGAGCCAAAATATAGAAGCATCAAGGGAAGGACAGCCTAGTCCAAACAGTAATTAAATGTCCATCTTATCTTAACCTCAAAGAACCAACATCTCTTCCCTTGGGTGATTTGCCAATTTTGTTTCTAAGTCTGCTGGCAGAGCTTGCATCTATTGATATTAGCCACACTGGGAGACAATTGCTGCATTAAATGTGTGGGTAAATTACAAAGAAAGAATTAGTAGATAAATAAATTAAAGAAAAAAATATGGTGTTTCAAAAACGTGGAACCAATTTTAAATAGCTATATCTTTGCAATCACAAATTGCTCATGAACGAAACTTTACCATTTCAAAGGGTGGGGGGCATAGAGTTTCAAAAGATTATTACTAGATGCCTCTCTCAGCACACAAACAGCCCCTAGCTTCAGTCATTCACAATATAAAGCATTTTGTGTTTTGCAGTCCAGCAAGGTGGAAAGCACATAGAGGATTAATAAAATCGTAAAATTTAGTAACTTGGTAACTTATACAGAAAGATACAGAATGGGGGGACACATGGCTCGAGAGTAGTACATGTTCTGTCTTCCAGGAGCTTGGTTTGCATTGCCCCTTAGTTGCATGAAATAGCATCCTCTTGCATTTCCCCCAGGGTTGCTACAGTCTCAGCAGCACCCTGAAAGTTAACCATTAACAGGGGCTTAAAGCCAGCCTGCAAAGCCTTTTGCTGTTATTGGCTCTAAAAAGTATCTCTTTGGTCCAGAGACCGCCCCTTTTCCTGGGGATGAGATCTCCATTTTGGAGAAGCTCTCCTGTCTTCTTCAGTTTAGAAAAAGCCTCAGATGTGCTTGTGGTCAAGCTAGGCAGCTCGGACAGGCCATCGTGAGTACTTACCCTCTTGCCTTTGAAACTGGTGCTGAGCTTAGATAGGGGAAGATCTGTTCTTTCTAAAAATAGCAGCTCAGCACTTGGGGAGAGAATATCCCAGGATTTCTCTGCCATTGGGAGAGGCTCTATTACTTCATCCCCAAGTGAGCTTTGAGCTTAGATAGGGAAAGACCTGCTCTTTCTAATAATAGCAGCTCAGGGCTAGGGTAAAGAATCCCAGGATTTTTCTACTATTGTGGGAAGTTAACTCAGCAGCTGAAGGAAAAAGGAAGGAAAGAACATCTACATGATTTTACAAGTTGACTGTTTGTGTTTGTAACTTCAACAAGCTGTGCCAAGTCTGCCAAGAACTTTGAGAAATAAATATTCTGTTTGATGTTCAAATCTGGAGTGGCCTCAGTTGCTGGGAATCCTAAGGTTCTAAGTAAGGCATTTGCAGTTCACCCGGATAAAGAGAGAAACACATCTAAAGTTTATAGTGTCTGGGTGTGACGGCACAGTACATGTGAAAAAGATCTTGGAGTCCTAATGGACAACAAGTTAAACATGAGCTAACAATGTGATGCGGCAGAAAAAAAAAAAAAAAGCTAATGGAATTTTGGCCTGCATCAATAGGAGCATAGTGTCTAGATCCAGGGAAGTAATGCTACCTCTTTATTCTGCCTTGGTTAGACCACACCTGGAATACTGTGTCCAATTCTGGGCACTACAATTGAAAGGAGATGTTGATAAGCAGGAATGTGTCCAGAGGAGGGCAACTAAAATGATAAAGCGTCTGGAGAACAAGCCCTATGAGGAATGGCTTAAAGAGCTGGGCATGTTTAGCCTGAAGAAGAGAAGGCTAAGTGGAGACATGATAGCCACATATAAGTATGTGAGAGGAAGTCATAGGGAGGACGGAGCAAGCTTGGAGACTAGGAGACTAGGACAAAGAACAATGGCTTCAAACTACAGGAAAGGCGATTCCATCTGAACATTAGGAAGAACTTCCTGACTGTGAGAGCTGTTCAGCAGTGGAACTCTCTGCCCCAGAGTGTGGTGGAGGCTTCTTCTTTGGAGGCTTTTAAACAGAGGCTGGATGGCCATCTGTCAGGGGTGCTTTGAATGCAATTTTCCTGCTTCTTGGCAAGGGGTTGGACTGGATAACCCACGAGGTCTCTTCCAACTCTATGATCCTATGATTCTATAATTCATTAAATTGTTTTTGGGTCATGTTGACACGTTGCCATTGTGAAATGCACTACTTTGAAATGGGGTTTATCATTTGAAACACCCTATGAATTAGTTCATAAAGATATTTTCACTTGTTTCCTGGACACTGCAAGCCCTAGTATTCTATTAATTTAATTTCAACCCAAACATATTAATATTAACTTCTGTCTTCATTTTTTAGAAGTAAATGTGTATTCTTTATTATTTTGAAATAAATATGGACTGTTAACATATTCAAAGAAACAAACAAAGGCTTGAGGTAAAAATAAGAAGAGGCAGTATGTGATGTTTTAGAGCAGAACTTTCCAAACTGCGTGTAGTGACACACTAGTGTGTCGCCTGTAGACTAAAAGTGTGTTGCCTGAGGTCCCGCACTGCTCCACTTCCTCCTCATTGTCCTCAGCTCTCCACCTCAATGGTAGTGGCCCCTGAGACTGGGGGGGGGGGGGGCAGAGGAGGAGGAGAGCAAGGCGAAGTGAGAACCTAGTCCTTTGCCGGCCAAAGGGAGAGTTAGGTTCTCTGCCCAACTGGAGGTTAAGCCCTTCCTCCACTGGCTTTGAGAGGAGGGGGGTACACAGTTGAAAAAAAAAACCCTCCAGAGATCCAGTCCAATCCCTTTCAGTCAGGCAGGAAGACACAGTCAAACTCTTCACAACAGACATCCATCCAATCACAGTTTAAAAACCTACCGAGAGAGATACTAAACCGAACTCTGAGGCAATCTATACTTCAATACGGTTGGAAGAGACCCCCCAAAAGGCATCTATTCCAACCCCTTTCAGCCAGGCAGAAGCACATAATCAAAGCACCCGTGGATGGCCATCCAGCCTCTGTTTAAAAAACCCAGAGAGGTTTAATCACTACGGAAGTGGAATGCTGGTGTGTTCAAGAATAAGTACTATTATAACTTTTACTATTGGCATGGTTTGTTGATTGAGTTGGAATGATTACCACTAAAATGGAAGTATAAAGGAAAAAAATTCCAAACCTCATCATTTCTGAAAAGATGGGGATTGAGCAGGAGTGAGGTCTATTTGGTCTGAGGCTCAAATTCACATATCTAGAGGGGGTTAAACACTATGAGGATGTCAATCTTTTCAGCGTCTACCAATTCCTAACCTTTAACTTGGGGTTAAAGCAAAACAGAAACATATAATAACTGAGTAATAAACCAAAGGGATGGTGAACTCCAGAGTGGTACAGGTGTGCATTTGTTCACACAATTGGCCTCCCCCCCCCCCCCCACACACACACATTATCACCCCACAGTCTACCCTGAATTTCCACATCAGATTTTGAGGTATCACTTGGGGGACTGCAAACAGGGGGCATTATCCTCTCAAGCAAGGGCAGCAACATCTACTTTCATGTACCTGGTTTCTATCATACAGAGGGTTGACATCAAGTAGGAAAGAAATGTTTTTGGTACCTGCTTTGCAGATCGTTGAGATGTAACTCGCCTACATAGTGTGTGGCTGATGAGAGGGTGATAATTCGAGCATTGTGGCTGTGGGTTCCTGATTGCTTCAGTGTCTCCAAGAGAAGGTTAGTCAACAAGAAGTGTCCAATGTAATTAACAGCCAAGTGCTCTTCAAACCCATCCTCTGTTTTCCTTTCAGGCACCAACATTACAGCAGCTGAAGAGCAGAGAAAAGAAAGCAGCATTGAATACAAGCGAAACTGGTGGCATACAGATTCTTGTTTGTTATAAATGGGCCATGTCCACCTTCATCCATGAGAAGGGTTGGAAATTATTTTCTCATCTCAATATAGATTTATCAGTGGTTGGCAATAAATAGACCATTAGCTATGGTCCTAGTCTTAAAACAGAAGGTGGTCACAGACCTTTATTACTTAAAAAAATGTCCCTCAAGTAAAGATGACTGAATCTATAGCATAGCCCTATTCAAATGTATGGCCATTGTAGGAACTTGCATATGATGGCACTCTTAAATTCTATCCATAATAGTGTAAATGTGAACATAAGTAAAATAAATAAAGTAGGAGAAATCTGATTTCCCCCCACTAAGTTTATATCTAGGATTAGAACTGTGAAGGCCTTTGAAAACAAACTAACCCTTTCACATGGCTGGATCCTATGCAACTGTGGGGTTTGTTGTTTGGTGAGTGCTACAACTCTCTGGTTTATTTGTAGTATCCCTAAACTATAAAGTGTCTAGGAACTGTGGCACCAAATAGATAGAGAATCAGAAGTTGAGAACCAACTGCATTTACTACTTTTCCAGACAGGTTCCTGCAGTTGCTCTTTCCAGTTCTGGGCAGATGCTGAAAAATATACAATTTTATTATTTTCAAATTTCAAATTCTGATTTTCAAAATACAGACTACTTGGGGGTTGGTGGAGTTATGCAGGATCTGAATAGGCAGTGGAGCAGTCCAGAATCTGGCTTGTAACGCTGCAGCTCTGTATTTTTTTTTTTGTTTAGTTACTTTTCTACTTTTTCTGACATAAGTGAAGAAAAAAGTGGATAGATGTGCTGTACTTGTCAAATGCTAGATTATTAGCACCTGTATGATAGTAACTTTATACAATTGGCTAAAAAAGGTTGGAGAAAATTTCTTGAAGTTCATTAAGACACATAAATAAATGTTTTAGATTTACATTTTTTTAAAAAATAGATACCCTTTTCAAACTCTGATTTTATATTTTATATAAAACAACCTTTAGACAATATGTAACTATTGTAGCTATTTTGATCCCAGACAACTTTTTATTCTGTTTAGATTTTTAATTTTTAATATAGATTTGTTCTAATGAACAATTTTAACAACAAAACTATGACATTATCTTATTTCCAAGTCAAATTAATTGCTATTGAATTGCTGTATATCATAGTCTGAAGTGTGCTACCTCTCAAATCTTGCCTTCATTTGCTGAAACAAAAATAAATTTTCATGTGAAGTTACTTTCTGATTCATCATGTAAAATACAGCTCCCTCCATCTCTTCTGAACTGTTCTGGCTCACAATACTGTTAAAAAGCCTTTTAGCAGTTCATTTCGCAGATCCAGAAAGGATGATGGCATATCACTGCATCACTCAAAGTGACACTTTCAGCACATTTCCAAATTGGTCTGTTTAAACAAAACAACCGCAATATACAAAAGAGTGTTCATAAGGCCAGGCTATTTCTAGAAGAAAATCATAACTGATACCTTTCATATTTCTCTCTTATATACCAAATCCTGGAAATCTACTGTCTAGAAGGAGCTTGTTAAACTATCTCATTACTGGGAGTAAGAGAGAGTGATTCATTACCACTACCATCAAAATATTTTTAGTGTTACATTATGTTACTTTTTCCTGTTAATTTTTGGTTTCTTCCTGGGAGAGGAGGGAGAATCAACTACAAAAATAAGAAAATGATATTAAAATTTTTGGAGGAGAATTCCTACAAAATGCTCTAAGGAAGCATTTCATTCCTCCTCTCCTTTGCAATATTTACATGTCATGTGTAAATGTTATGTGGAAAAATAGCAATGTTACTAGTTGCTACTTATCTTTCTTCCTCATTATTTCTCTCCCCCAAATTAACACGCTACAGGTAATGTCATTTATATGTAACATATTTCTTCCAAGATGTGGTAATTATTTAATTTGAATGTCTAACTGTATGTTATAGAGAAGTCTTCAAGGGGTGAATCAGGAGGTTTCTAGATCCTCCAGTGATTCTATAGTATGCTTCTTCCAAAATGGAGCATTGCATCAACACGGAGAACTTAGGAAATGCTTAGAGAGAATGTCTCTCTCTGAATTTTCATTTTCCCCAGCCCATCTCTGTGCTAACGTCTGTCAGAAGGTGTTCATTCATTCAGTGGGGTTCACTATTATCCACAGTTTCCTGTATCCACAGTAAATTACAATGCATATCCTCTGTGGATACAGGGGGTGGGGGTTATTACATTTTAGAGTCTTGGTTGGCTGCGTTCTCTGACAATGCATCACACCAAGCATTATTTTACTTATGGCAGGAACACTTTGGCCCTTCATAGTTGAATTGTTTCCAGCTGTCCAACTCCAGCTAAGAGGTTTTATGTTGTCAAGGGGAAGAAGGAGGAGATGGTGTTATTCCATGTGCGTAATAAGCCAGCTAGTCAGATACAGTCACAGCACGTCTAACAATTTTATCAGAGTATCTTCCATCTTCCAAGGAATCAGCCATTTACATATAAGCTCCTTTGGACAGAATAAAAGAAATGCAGCCAGAATAAGATGAAAAGGAGAAGTGCTGTTCGGTTTTCCTTCAGCACTGGAAAAAAAAATGGTCAGGCTTTCAGATTTCCCTTTCACCAGCAGAGTGGATACCTAGAGGGAAAGGGAATGAGATTCCTGCTTCTCCAAAACAATTTTCCTTTATTCCCCAAATGTCAAGCATTGCAGCAATTCAGAACTTGAATAGTCCATTTAGAATTATAGTTTAGGTATTCAAAGAAAAGGAAGAGGCAACATAGTGGAAGTGTTCTAGGTATGGATTATTTTCAATGTCTCATTCTCTGTAATACTAGAAATCTAGGCACAGAATGAAAAATTCATTAGTTGAAATTTTCATTTGGAAGAGCGATATGCTCATTACTTTCCCCACCTCTCCCCCATTACAATTCATATGTTCAAAATGAAAACCTCCGGGCACACACATGCATATTAACGCTTAGTGAATGGCAATGTGGTTCTTTGATAACTCTGTCATGGGAATGGAAAGAATGTTTGAAAATATTCAAGTAAAAGTTAGAAACATGTTTCTTGAGCATTAGGAAACCATGACAAGTAGAATCCTGAATTACAAATATCTTTGGGACTTGACATACACAAAATTCACACGTGGGTGTTTTGTTTTGTTTTTATACAGTACACTGTGCAGAAAATATTTATTGTGCTGAAATGTAATATGGATTTAAACACATGATGGTATATCAAAAGGAGAAAACCCACATTATCTACAGCCTTGAAATTCTATTTGCTTCTTTTACTTTGTCCCATTCTGCATAATAATTTTTCTACATTTTTCCTTCTATCAATTGTGAATGTATTGGTGAAATAATATTGGGGTTTTTCCGCACTTAAAATTACTACATTGATATGTGCACATTTGCCAATTCCAACAGGCTTTGTCTCTGAAGATATAGCTATGCTTTAAAATTATTCCAATGCATTACTTTATTTACAGTGCTATTTTAATCTTCCTATGCATTGGAAGGAAATAAAGTGAATACCCAACCCATTTTCAGATAAAAGGAAAAGACTTGAAAGAAGAACAAGTTCTCCTTTTTAAATTATTCACTACGCAACATTCACTAGGCACTAAAAGTTGTACGGTATTGATTTTCTACAGTCCAGGTATGTCAACAGCTTTACTCAAGAGTCCGAAAGAGGTGAACTTGAACAACTAAAGCTGTTCTACTTTTATACTAATAATAAATGTGAAACTATTGTTGCCAAGGGGCACTCTGAAAATCAGTTTTGCAATCTTTTCTGCAAACAGTTTCTGCAATAGATGTCGCTGTCTGTTGCCCTGGGATTCCTAATGTTTCTTAATATCTGAAGGCTCATCAAAGTGAGTTCAGAGCATGGATTGGCAGCATACATAAAACTAGTGTCATTAAAAAAACTTCTATGTTTTGATAAGACTGTCATTTATATGCAATTTACTAATTTAGCTTAGCAAGCTTGGTTTCAAAAGCCTTTGATTAAACAGACATCAATAGAGAGAATAAAGCAGAAGCAAGAGCAGTTATGAATAATTTGTATAGCATGTGTCAATGCATATTTTGTTTAGCAATTCTTGATCTGCTATTAGTGTACAGGCAAGCAGATCTGCTTGATATTAAGAATCTGTGGCAATCCATATAATTAAACATTAAATCTGCCACTCTGCAAGATTATCAAGCCTGAATTATGTACTTGAATTAGTTCAGAATTAAATACTGTATGTTTTTATTCAGGTTGAACAGGCAGGAGAAGCAAAGCCATGCTGATCGTTGTAGATTTTGATTTCAATAAACTGGGACAAGCGCTCTCACATTAAGATCTCACTGAAAACCAGGGAGCAGTTTGGTTCATCATAAAGTAAATAATTCAAAGTGGCTTTGGTCCTTTCAGATACACACAAACACAGTGAGCCCTTCCTTTCCTTGGGATCCAGATGTGCTATTTCCAGCACCCACTATTGGTGAATGGCAGCAATATGAACATGGATACCCTGGTCATCTACTTTTATCGGTATCTGCAATGGGTTGCAGAAATGAACTGCTGTGGGTAGGCTCACTATACCTAGAAGTGAAAGCTGAAGGACTCCTAGTGTACCCTGTGACCTTTAAAGGTACCTTCTATCTTGCCTTCCATTCCTTTGAACACTCACTAGATTCCATCTGAAAAGTGGCAAATAGTTCTACCTCTTTTTTTCACACCATCTAGTTACAAGGAGGCTGTGGAAATCCAACTATCTATGGATGTGCACCAGGAAGTATGGATTAGGACATGTGAAAAAGATCTTGGAGTCTTAGGGCAACAAGTTGAATATAAGCCAACAGTGTGATGCAGCAGGGATTTGGGGCTGCATCAAGAGTAGTATAGTGTCTAGATCAAGGGAAGTCTTGTTGTCCCTCTATTCTGTGTTAGTCATCTGGAATACTGTGTTCAGTTCTAGACACCATAATTCAAGAGAGAAATTGACAAGCTGAAACATTCCAGAGGAGGGCAACTAAAATGACCAAAGGTCTGGGGACCATGCCCTATGTGGAGTGGCTTAAAGAGCTGGGTATGTTTAGCCTGCAGAAGAGAAAGTTGAGAGGAGACATGATAGGAGACATAATAGGAGACATGATAGCCATGTTTAAATATTTGAAAAGCTGTCATAAGGAAGAGGGAGAAGGCTTGTTTTCTGCTACCCTGGACTAGGATTCAGAGCAATGAGTTCAAATTACAGAAAAGGAGATTTCACCTGAACATTAGGAAGAACTTTGTGACCATAAGAGCTATTCAGCTGTGGAATTCTCTGCATTGGAGTGTGGTGGAAGCTCCTTCAATTGAAGGCTTTTAAAAAGATGCTGGGTAGCCAGCCGTTGGGGGTGCACTGATTGTACTTTTCCTGAATGGCAGAGTATTGGACTAGATGGCCCATGTGGTCTCTTCCAACTTGATTATTCTATTATTCTGATTTCTAGAGAAAGTGGCCCTTACTACAAACATTCATGACCTGGTCATATCTGAAACTGGCCTACTATGGATGTGTCTGCCTTCATAGATGACCCAAAGATTTCAATTAGTACAGAATGATACAACCAGGGGCTCATGGGTGATGGAACATATTTTTTTCTTGATTGCCAGTATGTTTCTAGCACAATTTAAAGTGGCAATTATTGTTTGCTATTATCATTAGCTAGGAATCACAGTATATGAAAGACTACGTACACCAATGAAAACTTGCCCAAGCCCACAGATTAACCACACAGGCCAAGTTCATGTGCACATAACTATGGTGGTTCCATCCCTGTAGAAGGCTCTGCCCTTGGGTGTGTGCATGACTCTCTCCCAGCCTGTCTTTATGTTGTTATGAAAGACCTGTTTGTTTCATGCTGCTTCTGAAAATGAATGTAGGCCCATCTTTTATACTGTGATCCTTATTCTTGTAATATTTTATGCTGCTTTTTTTTAAAAAAAAAGTGCTATGTGTGCATGTGCATGAGATGCTTTTTGACATATAGCAACAAGCATTTTTACATTTTTTGTACTATCTTGGCTTCTCTTCTGAAAGTTATGCAAAAGTGCTTTAAAAGTGATAGAAATATGTTTCTAACAAAATAAAATTCCTAAAGGAAACATGGTTTATCCCAGACCTTAAATTTCAAATAAAATGGGGCAACTCTCTCATATAACAAAATTGACTCCAGTTCACAGACACATTCCTCAGATTTGTAACCATAGGTAAAGCTTAAGGTTTTCCCCTGACATTAAGTCCAGTCTTGTCCATAACCATATAAGACAAAATATTGAATGTATCTGTGAATGTATCCTCAATTGAGGATTTTATCCCAACACAAACCACATGTTCACGGGAAAAAATTTTCTGATAAATACAATAGAGGAGAAGAGGACTAAATTCACCCTACATCCTTGATCTAAATAACTATAACCTACTTAGCACAGAAATTGGTGCCTTTTTGTTTGTTTGTTTGTTTGTTTGTTTGTTGTATCAGGAGTGACTTGAGAAACTTCAAGTCGCTTCTGGTGTGAGAGAATTGGCTGTCTGCAAGGACATTGCCCAGGGGACGCCCGGATGTTTTATCATCCTTGTGGGAGGCTTCTCTCATGTCCCTGCATGAGGAGCTGGAACTGATAGAGAGAGCTCATCCCTGGATTCAAACCTGCGACCTGTGGGTCTTCAGTCCTGCTGGAACAGGGGTTTAACTCACTGCATCACCGGGGGCTCGGAAATTGGTGCTGATGTTAGTTTTTTTTTATAAAAAAAATGGTTACTCTCACATCTAGTTTGGTTCTTGAAGCTAAGAATTTTAAAATGGTAACCTAATGTGTCCTATCTAATGTTGCAGACTGAGCAAAATTATAAGACAATACTAAATTATAATATAGAGAGGTTCCTTGAAAAATCTCACATTTTTCTCACATCATTTCAATAATAATAACAACAACAACAACAACAACAACAACAAGCCGGAAAAAAGTTACAAAGAATGAACACGCCAAACTCCTCTGGGACTTCCGGATTCAGACAGACAGAGTTTTGGAGCGTAATACTCCTGGCCTCACAATCGTGTTAAAAAACAAAGTATGGATAGTCGATGTCGAAATCTCAGGTGACAGCAGGATTGCAGAGAAACAACTGGAAAAGGTGACACGATATGAGGATTTAAAAATCAAACTGCAAAGACTGTGGCACAAACCAGTAAAGGTGGTCCTAGTGGTGATCGGCACACTGGGTTCAGTGCCTAAAGACATTGGCTTGCACTTAAACACAATCAGCGCTGACAAAATTACCATCTGCCAGCTGCAGAAGGCCACCTTACTGGGATCTGCACGCACTATTCGCCGATACATCACACAGTCCTAGACACTTGGGAAGTGTCCAACATGTGATCCAATTCAACAGCCAGCAGAGTGTCTACTGTGGACTCATCTTGTTGCGTTTCAAATAATAATAATTGTAATCTGACTTTTCTTGCTGCGTATGGGGTGTTACAACATCAAATTAGGAAACTATTACATTTCCTCTTATAGTGTCAGCAACAGTGATGATGGCTGTTGAGTAGCCAGAGTAGGTTATGTGGGAAGTAATACGTGTGCATCAATTTGCTTCTTAGAGCAGAGAGAACGAAAATACATTTGCTTCTGACATCCACAGTAAAGTAAAAGAACAGTTTGGTGTCACAGTACAATATGCAGAAGCACTGCATACTGCAGTAAGTCAGACCCTGGCGCACAATAAAAACCTGAAAATGCAAGATATGATAATGCATACTTTGCCACATTGCATTGTGAAAACATTCTCTTTAACTGTATTCAACGAATCCACAGGTCTTTATTTAAAGAGAATAAACAAAAAGGAGAGAGATTCATGTACCATCCCTTGCCCTTAAGTCACCCTGTCATGTTCATCTCCTTTTGTGTGACATTTACAAGAAACTTGGTGCAATGTGACTACATCCAGTGCCCTCGGAGCTTATTCATATGAGCAAATTTTCCCCACTAAAGCCAAGTCCATGAATCACGGCCCACTTGTCTGCGGACTGCCATGATTACAGCTGCAAGTTCAGGTTCAAAAATGAAATAATCAACTGGAAACATGCCAGCATTATATATAACTACGCCAGCACAGTATATAATCTTACATTAATTGGGCAATTATACAGCATGGGATGGCGATCACACATAAAAGTGCTTGATAGGATACTATAAACTGAAAGGTCTTAAAAAGTAAAATGAATTTTACACAGCAGCATCTAATTAAGCTTTTTAAGCAATTGAAAGCTTTCCACTGACAGAACAGAAGCTTCCCTCTAGGTTTTGTTCATATGACTCCTATTATGGGTGATTTTGATTTTATCTGTGATGTCCCTGCTACGTTTGAGCCAGAGATTGGGAAAGCTATTTTTTGGGGACTACAACTCCCAGAATTTCCCAGCCAGGGAATTTCTTTTCAAGCTGTGTTTTGAATATGGAGATTTCAACAATCCATCACAGCTAAATCCCATTGACAGATACATTTTTCATGAAATATACAGTATGACAGAATGACAGGATTGCTATAGGTAAAAATTCATATGAAGAGAATTAGAACTCACCATTATTGATCAGGACATGAAGTGGGCAATTCTTTGCTTTAAATGCTTGAACAAACTTATGTATGGACTTCATGGAAGCCAAATCACAGTATAAAAACTCCACTGAAAGAAGTAAAAAAAATAGAATCAAAGTATTGAAATGAAAAATAATTATTACCTATTGGTTATCTTCGAGCTGCATTTTTGCAAAATCTATAAAAAAATATTCCACAAGAACTTAATCTAGTTCACATTGTACTTTTTTGTTTGGGTATCAATACTTTTTTATTGTAGTATATGATTTAAAAAAAAATACAATCTTCAAAATTCAACATCCAAAATGCAAGTATTATTTCCCCTGCCTTGCCACCTCTCCATTCCCACCCATGAACCACCCATCCATGATTTCCGACACCACACCAATGGAACTAGTACTAACAAAAATCAGTCCTTATCATTGCACAAATTAATCCCCTGTTCAGCTATTTCAAAATCTATTTTTGTCTTCTTTTTTAAAATAAAACAATAATCCCTATTTTCTAGCAAATTCATCTTTGTTTTCTCCTCTTATACCATTGGAGATCTTAGCCACTTAGATATTCTCTACTATTTTTCTTCTCCAATCCTTAAGTAGTTATTTTTTCCCCTTTCTGGGTTTTTCTTAATATTTTTTGTAATCATTTTATTGGTTTCTTTAGTCACCTTTTTCCAAAACTTTTTTACCACCATACAGGTCCACCAAAGAAGGTGCCTTTCTGCATTTTGCATCTCCAACATTCCTCCCAAGTTCACATTGTATTTGTCAACCTCTTAATATTTTTTTCTATTCCCTGTTTTATGGGCATGGAACCAAGGACCAAAGAACTTCACCATATTGTCCTTCAGGTCTCATTAACCACAGCCACTACAGCTCCTGGTGAAAGCTAGGAGTTGCTGTCCAACAGTATCTGAAAGGCCACAGTCACCCATCTGTTTGCATGGTCCCTCTGCATGGATATCTTTAATAGAAGAATATTTGCCAATCTATACCACTATACTTGGCTTCTTTTTAGCTTACTTTAGCAGAAACTTTTTCTAGCCACTTGAATTTGCTAGAATCTCCATATAATTCTATATCCATCCTGCACTTTTCTCTTTTCACAAGGGGAAACTTAATGATATAACAAAGATGTCAATGGGGAAAAGTGCAATGTATATTGGGGGGAAATATTTACATTACATTTGTTATTCCAGGAGAATGATAGGAGATGGTCAAAACTAAACAATTATAGAACAGAGACAATAAACGTTAAGTTAAAATTAAATGTGACCAGAATTATTTTCTGTAGACATCTTTAGTAGTGACCAACAAAGTTTAGTTTTATGTTCCTAAGGCTAATTCAGCAGGAAGGCTTGGCAACAAGGTTTCTGCTAAGAGGAAAATGGACAGTAAGTTGTGTTAGTATTCACTAGCTTAGATTATTACCTTAATCACATTTATTGGTTAGTATGTGTATGTCTTAAAGAATTGTCCAGTTATACTTTTATGTACCAATAATCCCTGAAAGAGATTTAATTATGTCCTATGTAAATTAGTAGGATCCTGATTCAACTGTTATTCCCAAGAAGAAGAAGAAACAACTGAATCAATTGTTGAATATTAAGTCAATGCTTATGCAAACTGCATTGATTCAACTGATCTACTTTAATTGGAACTAGCAATACAATCTAGATTGGGGTAGGAATCATATGGCAACTCCCAGAATATTTAACCAATGGCTATGTATGCTTGAGTGCTGGAAGTTGGAATCCAATAATATCTGGAAGATCATTTGATTTCACCCCGATTTCCTCCAAAACCTTCGAAATGGTTAACTATTAGGTCATTCCCAGTGAACATGGTGAAACTCACTTCAAAGCAACAATGCTTAAGCTATACGACAAAGCTAGCAAGCCAGAGAAATCACAGAATACAAACAATTTCAGGACCTATTCCAATTAGATCTAATTGCAATACAAGTACCTACTCCACTGTATACTTAAAAATTAAGTACCTATTAGTTTTGATCATAGAAAAAAACAGCAATTTAGTTCATGGTCCAGCAGAACTGCTTTTTAGATCAAGGTTTGATCAGCTATGTGGTTCTAAATTTGTCCAAGATCAAAAAGTCTTTGAATCTAAAACTGGAACCTTCAGCAATACAAGCTAGCAAATTATCCCCCATTCTTTCTAAATTAAATTCCATTCAGCCTCATTCTTCTACTGACTTGAATGTATGCAGCAACAAAGGCACCTGTATATTTTCCTTTAGTACTCATATATTTTTGACATATTATCTAGTTAACATTCTCTACAAAATGCAATGCAATTGTATTTTGTCAGATGTTGAGTGCCAGCAAATTATTTATATATATGTGTGTGTGTGTGTGTGTGTGTAGAGAGAGAGATACTAACACAAACATTTCCAAGTTATATGGCTTGTTGAAGGCAACCTACACACACACACATACATAAACATTTTCAGAAGGGATGTAAAGAAGTTCAAGTAAGGTTTTGAGGTGTTGTCCCAAGAATAATAGTTATAAAGCTTTCCCCCTTCTATTGTAAAAAAAAACAACAACAACAAAAAACTAAGAAGAACAACCATGGATTAGAAGGAATTTTGATATGGTTCCATTTATATTCTAACTGTAGTGTCTGGAGCCAAGATTGGCAGAGTCAAAGTGTCAGGACGTTTTGATCAAAAAGCTTTATGATGATTAGTTTAACTTTTTCATGACATCATATACGACACACAAAGGGCCTTCTGCCCACATACTCTGATTTAGTCGCAATCTTTACAGGATGGGAGAAAGGGTAGATTTTCCCGGCAACAATGTATTGTTGTGCATTCTCTTAAAAACACATGCATGAAACCCCTACACTTGAATCCCCTACAAAAAAAAAAAAAAACTAGTATGCACAGGTAATGGATCCAGAAATTCCTCTAAGCTAGAATACACCTTCAGCTGTTGTTTTTTTATTTATTTAGTTTAAACACCACCAATATTTGGTCTGGATCCATCAAGCCATGTAGGAGTCTTTGACACATATTTTCATTTTATTTGTATAAATTGTTTAAAATGAATACAACCATGATGTCAAAAGGTAGACACTGTGATTTTAACAAGGAAATTGAGTTTACCCAATTCATTAGGAGAAAGACTTTGAAAATGTTTATTTTCCCATTTTTATGCATATATCCCTTGGGGATCAGTGCCCAATTTATGTTAAAGACATACCCACATAGTGTGTATTATTAGGTGAGAAAGATGTTCACTCCTCATTCTCATTGCCCATACATTTAAACATTTCCACAGTGATCAACAAACACTGGCTGTTAAACATGCAGCTGGATGCTAAAGGGTTTTGATAAGTGCACTCCACAGACATTCCAACAGTTCTTGTACGATGACTAATCTAATTTGTACTGTGTTATGCAGAATGGCTGTTGTGTACTCACTTTGCTTTCTTTCTAATAGGTTACTGCAAGATTCTGCATGTTACAAAAAAGAAAAAAAATCAGTAGAACTTGTTAAAATGAAACATAATCCAACGTGACTTCCATGCTTTATTCACTCTAGTACTACGATTACCAAACTGATAGTCATCCGACAAAGATAAAAGAAAAGAAAAATTGTGAATAAATATAAAACTGTTAAAGAAGAGAAGAATACAGTTTTCAATATGGGGTATTATTCTTAATTGTGAAGAGTTGTGCTGGATCAGACCTACCTAGCCCATCATTCTGCTCCCATAATTGTGTATCTGTAACTCTCATGGAAAACCCATAAACAGGATATGAGGATAACAACATGTTCCTGTTGATGTGCCCTGCAGCTGGTATTCAAAGGCATTACAGTAATATACAAACATTATGACTAGCAGCTGTTGCCTTGTGTTTTTTCTTCTTCTTTCAGGCAGATTTTTCTACTTGCAGTATCTTTTTTTTTTACTCTTCATAGATACATTATCATCAAAAAGAAGGTGAAGGGGGTAGGGGATAAAATATTTTTTTAAGTGAAAACTCATGCTAAAGGAAGAATAACTGCTCTTTTCCATATTGCTTTTCTTAGATCCAGTTCAAAGGCTGCTACCTACTTTTTGACCTTTTCAGTTCCTTCAGCATATACACTATTCCAAGGAAGAGGGCAAATCAATCAATCAATCAATCAATCAATTAATTAAAGCTGTTTAGCAGCCTAAGTTCACCTTAAATGACATTCATAATCCTGAAAACAGAAATTGCACCACGGTGCTCAAAATCCATCTGCTTCGAGACAGAAACAAAACCAGAAAGAATGAGTGATAATAACTAGATGCATCGGAGAGCAGCATTCAAAATCTCAGCTTTATGACTTTTGGCTTCCATTGCATAAAGCTGTGGCTGACATGTATCGAGTACTGCTAGGGGAAATAATGGATGGAACAAAACACCAGTGCCAGCGGGCTTCCAAATTCAATAATTGAACACTCACTAGGAGGTTGGGGAAGATAATATTTCTTCATTGCCTATATACTACATGTTTTTCAGGGTTCATTACAAATACCTATTTGTCAATCAACACATCCTGTTCTTTGCTTAAAACAAGTTACAGATATGTGTGATGCACTCCTACACTTAAAAGTAAGCCCTACTGAAATCCATTCTGTTTACCTCTCAGAAACACTGTGTAGTGTTAATTATCACTTTTTAGTCCCAGCTGCTTTTTTTTTCTCATGTCAGGAGCAACTTAAGAAGCTGCAAGTCGCTTCTGGTGTGAGGGAATTGGTCATCTGCAAGGACGTTGCCCAGGAGACACCCAGATGTTTTGATGTTTTTACCATCCTTGTAGGAGCTGGAGCTGTCAGAGGGAGCTTATCTTTGCTCTCCCTGGATTCGAACCTGCAACATATTGGTCTTCAGTGTCAGCACAAGGGTTTAACCCATTGCGTCACGGGGGCTCCATCCCAGCTGTTATAATCATGAGGGTTTCTGGTCAAATACCTCCAGGGATACCCAAGTAATTCAGGTAACTGGAAGAGACATTGCCAAGTGAAAGATGATACAGTTTCACTGACACTGCACATATGCAGAATTGTGCTGTCACACGCTGGGCCTGTACATTAGACTGTACACAGGACATAAATTCTGTGTGCCCAACGGGACGCCGGGGCTGCCTCAGAATAAAGGCCCTTAGATTCTCCCAAACAGAGTCTTTAGAATGCTTAAAGTAAGTCCAACAAAGTTTTTTTATTAAGGAACAAACAGGAACAAACAGGTACTTTAACGGTTTTCTTAACAGTCTATAGGCTCTTTCAAATCTTGTCCACTAGGAACAGGCACTGTCTTCTTAACTGTAATTAACTGATGGGGAAATTCTAGCTTCTAATCTGGGCAGTCTGTACTTGCCTCTGTTGACGTGGAGCCCCTGCACCCGGTACCAACTGCGTCTGGCTTCCGCGAGTGACCCTTGCCTCTACAGAGCTTTGTAGACCTTCAGGGAAAAAGAAGGAGTTCAGGTTGCTGTGATGGCCGGCTGGAGTCCCTCAGCCAAGCTGTGGCTGTATGTCTCCTGGCCAAGCCGTAGGGCTGTATAACCCCGGCCAAGCTGTAAAAGACGAAGCTTTTCTACAGGAGCCACTTCGTTCTATGTCCTGTGTGAAAGGCTTCTCTGTGAGAACTAACTCAAAATGGCTTTTTTCCCTCCAAAACTCAAAAAAGGGCGGGATCAGGGAACCTAACTATAACTGGCAGGTGGCTTACCCTATAAATGCAAATTATGACAGGAAACCCCCTGCTACAAAATCCCAATCATGGGATTGCACACAAACATGCAAACACAGCAAATAAATCTGGAGCTCCTGGAACAGCTGTTCCAGAACACTCCTGGCCTAGATTTCTCAATGATGAGAAATCTACACTATAATAAACGAACCAAAACATCGGGAGTCAAATTCTTATGCTTTAGAAACATAGCATTTAAAGTCTTTCTATACAAACCAATCATACGTTCCCACACACTCCCCATGTGAGATGCACGCAGTACATTAAACAACCATGAAACCTTTTCTGTACTCAAATACCTATTGACACTGGGGTCCTATCTGGGGGCACTTTTAACTTAGGGATGGTGGCATCAGATGGAGCAATCTCGGCCCTGGCCATAACAAAACCTAAAGTGCAAGAACTAGAGCCCTTTTGTCTGGCATAAGCCACAGCTGCGATAGCTTTCTCCGACGCGTCGCAAAAGACATGGAGTTCAGTGTGTGAGCCTTGCAAAGGGCTCCTGGCCGTGAATTGACGTGGGATGCTCAGCTGGTGTAAATCTTGAGCCTGAACGATTTGCTGTTTGGTCTTGGGATCACACTGCATCTTGCGTCTCAAAGACTGCAGTCTTTTATCTGCTACTTGTCTGTTGGGAGGCAGGGTGGGCCGGTCTGCTTTGAAGGGCAAAGGGGCGATCCAATTCCCTTCTTTGCTGAGAGTGACCTCGGAGTTCATGATGTTCAGGAACTCTTGTTCATCTCGGGAGAGCGCTGTGTTCTCGTCGTCCTGGGATACATCGCAGATGGATGAAAACTCAGATGAAACTCCTTGGCAGCAAACAGAAATGTGGCTGAGGCAACTCTGCATGAGGGTGACTCTGCCACAGCTGAGGGTGTTTGGCTGATGTGGACACAGAGAAGACGGAGGATGCATTCTGTCGACACATACAGGTCCCTGTATGGTCCATTCTAATGGAGTCTTCTGTGCCAAAGGTGCACCAGGAGGACCTCTCTTCTCAGCTCGGATGCTCATCAAGCTAGGGCAGTTGGATCCAATGAGTAGGACTATGTCAATGTCCGGCTCAAAGGGTGGAATGAGGTCCTGTAGTCCTTTCAGGTGAGGATGCGCTTGCATCTTCTCTCTGGTAGCAATCTGGTCCTTATTGCGTGGGATGAACGCACACTCAATAAGGTCAGGCAACTCAAAACGAATGTCCTTGCCACATGGCGAAATGATAAATCCAGATGCAACACGGCCCTGTCTTCGTTGCTTGCCTGTACAAGTAGAAATACAATAGTCAATAGTCTTTGCCTGCCCCTTAAAGATTTCAAAGAAGTAAGGGGTGGCCAGGGAACCGTCGCTTTGGTTGTCAAGGGCCACGTACATTTTCTTCTTCATCCAAGGCTTGCTGGCAGGAAAAACCTCTGCCAAACAAATGGGGTGGCAAATCCTAGTTTTCTTTGGGCTGCCGCACAGCTGTGTGCAGGCCACAGATGGTGCCTCAGTGCCCGATGAAGGTCCAGCTGAATCTTCTGGGGAGCGTTGACTGGTGGCCCCGCTCTTGACCTTGGAGGGCACAAAATCCTTGTCATGCATGGCTGAGCAATGCTTTTCGGATTGGCACACCTCGCACTTCACCTTTTCTTTGCATGACTTTGACTGGTGGGGAGTTGCACCGCAGCACCTGAAGCAGATCCTGGACTTCTTGCGGATCTCAACCTTGTCTGCGTGAGGCTTCTTGGCAAACTCCCTGCAGTCGGCCAAACTGTGGGGCTTTGCATGCAGTGGGCACAAAACATCCTCGGGGGTCAGCTGGAGATGAGTTGGTCTCCGTAGACTTGACGGCGATGTTTCTTTTGGTGCCACTATCTGCAGGTTTCTTAGGGTCTTTGATGGGTCTGTCCGGCCTTTGAGTCCCATAAAGAGTTGGAAATCCCGTCTGTGGGTCGTTGAACTGCATGGCAGCATTTGTGACGAAATCTACAAGATGTGCGAATGGTGGGTAGACCTGATGGTTGGCCTGCTTGAATCTGAAGACTTCTTTGCCCCACTCTTCTTGTAAGGAGAATGGCAGCTTCTGGATGATGACAGTTTGGGACAGGTGTTGGTCCAAGCAGGCAAACCCTGGAAGCTGCGGATTTCCCTTGGCGGCCTGAAGCTCAATCAATAAGGCTGACAAGTCCCAAAGCTGTTCAAAGTCCTTAGGTTTGAGCACCGGGAACTTATGAAGTCTGTCCATCAGCGAGGCTTCAATTTGGGTGCTGGTCCCATAGCGCTGATCAAGCCTCGTCCATGCAGTGCCCAATGCTCTGTCCGGTTGGTCGATGAGAGCTGAAAAAATCCGTCTCACCTGCTGAGCCGATACTGGACCAAGCCAGGCGATCAAAAGAGTCAATTGTTCCTCAGAGGTGAGTCTTAAACTCTGAATGGCTCGCTGAAAAGTCTTTTTCCAAAGTAGGAAATCTTCTGGCTGGTCAGAGAATTTCTCCACACCTTTGTCCCTCAAATCTTTCTTCGGGTTCCTGAACAAAGACTCAAGCTGCAACTGAGGAGTCTGAAGGAACGGAAGGGGTGTTTTGTCAGGGGTGAAGGTGAAGTTCTTCTGAAATCTAGAAGGTCCATTCCAGGGGACACCTGCGGCCTCAGGAATAGGTGAAACCCTGGTTTCTGGGCTAGGCTTTGGTACCTGAGTTGGTGGCTGTGGGCTCTTGGCCCTGAATTGCTCGACCAGCCTGTGTGGCGCCATGTCGCTGTCCGCATGCACCAGTTTGCCGTCTTGGAAACCAACGTGGGCTGGCAGAAGAGGCGTGGTTGGAGGTGTTGGCAAACGGTTGACATTTTCTTGAGACAGTTCTCCTTGCAGCGCCTTTGCCAAGATGTTGGCACGGACCCTTTTCTGCGCTGCCTCCTGCTGGATGCGCGACAACTTTAATTTCACCTCTAACTCGGCTTGTGACTTCTTTTGCTTCGCCTCTAATTCGGCTTGTGACTGCTTTTGCTTTGCCTCTAACTCTAGTTGAGCCCGCTCGAAGTTCAGGCCTAAATCTGCCGCTGCTGCCTCAGCTTCCGCCTCAAGAATTTTTTCTTGCAGTTTGAGACGCCTTGTTTCCCTGTTGTAAAGGGCCACCATAGATGAGGAGCTGCTTCTGGAGACAGACGATCCTGACGCGGAGCCATGTCTGCTGCTGTATCTCCTGCTGGTGTGGCTGTGCTTGCTTTGGCCAGAAGCACCTCCCTGACTGCTCTGCGCACTTAAAGCCTTTGGGGAATGCTTAAGTGGCTCTGGGATCACGCTGCCAACGGGCGAAGCTTGACCATCTTTGTCCCTTCTGGGGGAGGGATCAAAGTAGGCTGCATGAAAACTGTGGGATCTTAGATCATAAGGCTTGCCCTCAGATTTTGGTGAGCTTGTGGTATGAGCCATGATAGCAAATTGCCCAAACAGTATAGCAATACAGGTGAAATAACAAGTGGAGCAATCAATATATCAATAACCAACAGTCAATAGAACACACAATATAAAATGCAATCATAAGCACAAAGAGCAGGCGATAGAGCATGCAGTAATAAATTAGTCAGTGTAATAATGCAGGTATTACAGATAGGGCAAGCAATATAACAATGCAATTTCAAACACTCAAAACCTAATACTTTAAGGCAGAGAATAAACATAGCAGACACAATAATTCAAATGAATATCAAACTCTTGCTGAAAAGCTGTAAAAAGCCAAAAGGAGGGTGCAAAACCCTTTTTGCAGGAATCTGGAAGCCAAGCACCAAAGGCTTCTGCAGAGCTGAGCTTTAAAAAGGGCGGGGAAACTGTTGCAATTCCGTGCAGACCTGCTGTGGATAACTGGAGGAGGAATGTAGCAAGTTGCAAACTGCTGAGTAGATCTTCAAAAAGGGTGGGAAAAGAGCTGAAGCAAAGAAGGAGGCTGCCAGCCCCTCCCTTCTGGTCTTTCAAAATGGCCGAAAATGAGGAGACACGTTCAGATGGGCTCCTCTTCAAGATGGCTGAAACTCCTCAGACAGACACAGATGGATGGATCCAGGTAATGAAGACTTGAAATGGCTTGTACAAGCTTCTTAAAACACTGTTCTGTAGCTGTGAAGTCTTTTTCTCTATTCCCGGGTGGCAGAAGCCACCAGCTCCGTCTTTTACTGTGCTGTCGCACGCTGGGCCTGTACATTAGACTGTACACAGGACATAAATTCTGTGTGCCCAACGGGACGCCGGGGCTGCCTCAGAATAAAGGCCCTTAGATTCCCCCAAACAGAGTCTTTAGAATGCTTAAAGTAAGTCCAACAAAGTTCTTTTATTAAGGAACAAACAGGAATAAACAGGTACTTTAACGGTTTTCTTAACAGTCTATAGGCTCTTTCCAATCTTGTCCACTAGGAACAGGCACTGTCTTCTTAACTGTAACTAACTGATGGGGAAATTCTAGCTTCTAATCTGGGCAGTCTGTACTTGCCTCTGTTGACGTGGAGCCCCTGCACCCGGTACCAACTGCGTCTGGCTTCCGCGAGTGACCCTTGCCTCTACAGAGCTTTGTAGACCTTCAGGGAAAAAGAAGGAGTTCAGGTTGCTGTGATGGCCGGCTGGAGTCCCTCAGCCAAGCTGTGGCTGTATGTCTCCTGGCCAAGCCATAGGGCTGTATAACCCCGGCCAAGCTGTAAAAGACGAAGCTTTTCTACAGGAGCCACTTTGTTCTATGTCCTGTGTGAAAGGCTTCTCTGTGAGAACTAACTCAAAATGGCTTTTTTCCCTCCAAAACTCAAAAAAGGGCGGGATCAGGGAACCTAACTATAACTGGCAGGTGGCTTACCCTATAAATGCAAATTATGACAGGAAACCCCCTGCTACAAAATCCCAATCATGGGATTGCACACAAACATGCAAACACAGCAAATAAATCTGGAGCTCCCGGAACAGCTGTTCCAGAACAAGAATGCTCCTTGTGAATCTAATTAGCAAAGAGTGTATGTTGTTGTACATATTCCCTATCTGGGTTCATCCAATGTGGAGCTGAAGGACAGGTCAGCAACTTCAGCTTATCTGAAAGGGACATATGTTTCGACTATATATATAGTCAGTTATCCATGATGTTAAAAAAAAGTACAGCTAAAGGATCTCAGGGATACATGTGCCCAAAAATGTAATGTGCGTGAGACAACAGCACCCTTGGGGCAATCATTTAAAGCAATTAAAGCTTTTCATATTTTAACTGTCTCTACTAATTGCAGAAATTTCAAGAACCCAGACATCACGAATGATAGTGAACAGTACAGCCTGTTCTCTTGGGTTGTCCTTTTTAACTCAAGGTAATATTCACAGGAATGAAAGAATTAAAGATCAAAGTTAAACCCACACAAATTGAACTCTATTAAAGAAACCACCCATCAAATTTACTTCCTACACACTATAGGTCACCAGCACTTTAATATTCCGATCCATGCAGGCAGGGTTTTTTGAGAACTCTACACAGATAACTTTGAATGGTCCACAGAGGAGGATGCAAGGTTGGAACTATTCTTTTTCTTTTTAAAGAAAACCTTAAATGTCTAACAGGGTATGTTTAAAGGCTTCTGCAATTTGATGAAAGATAGTTATAATTTCTCCCATTTGAACACCACTGTATTTCACAAAATAGCAACACTGTGTATATATTTTAAGGCACTTTTAAAGGGAAGTACAATTTTGTTTCTATTTCAAAACAACCTTTTCCATAGTGATATGAACCAGAATGATTTCAAGCCTTCTGACAGCCATACCCTGTAAGTTGTTCTGTGAGTTATGAAAAAGATGGTAAGTGATCACAAGTATTTTCTCTCCATATTTTGGAAACCACTGCAATTTCTTTTCCCTTTCAAAGAGCTATGACCCTCCACCTTTGCCCTTCTGAAAAAACAAACATGAAACACAGTTATTTCAAAGCTCGAACCGTACACTAAATCTTTACCAGGCATACTGAAGTATTACTTTGCTTGAATTATAGATTTGTTCCTTCTGCTTTTTCCTCACAATATCTTTGTGACATGGGCTAGGGTGAGTGACAATAGCTAGCCAACATTCATCCAGTAAACTCTGTGGCTGACTGGGAATTTAAAGCCTAACAGTATAACTATTGTATGTATACCACTTTCTGTTTTACTCTGACTCTTTCTTTCTTAAAAATACTTCAAATAAATTATGGTCTAATGTCAAAACTACTTTACATATCTAATACTATACACATTAGCCAGCAAAGAGGATTAAGGGCCAACATAAAGGATTACATACCTACAGTTTTGTTTAGAAATGTGCTATCTTTTTAACCCTTTTGTATTTAACTTTCATCAGCAACTCTCCAAGGAGTCACATTTTCATAAGAAAAATGAACCACTTTCAACTTCTCAACTGCTCATCATAATACCAGCGTCCTCAGTCTTAAAAAAAGAAAAAATGGGATGGAAAAAAGAGGAATTTTCCTTTAAGACAAACTAATTTATTTTAGCAAGAGCTTTCATGGATTTGTATCCTCAAACCTTTGTGTTAAAGTAATTCAGTTACAGGTGCGGCTTGCTAGATTCTTATACCCAGACTTTTCTTTTTCTCCTGGGACACATGAGATGGCAATGTCTGAAAACCACTATTCTTATTGTTATCCCAGTCAAAGTTATACATGCATGGCATATTAACTGGAAAGCACTTAGAAAGACTTGATCCAAGTGCTAACACAATCTATGCCTATTTATAATATCTGTTCCCATTAAAGGCACAAATGATCCATGAAACTAATGATGCATGCAGTCATAATGTAAGTGGATACAGAAGCAGCTAACCTCAAGGTGCTTGGCTGTTCAAGCAAACAAGACAAGGACATCAAATATCTCTTTATGTCCTTTTGTTTCCACAAACTACCTGCATTTCATTTTGCAGTCCATCCAATTTTGCTTTTTTGAAATGCTTGTGAAATTTTGCACTTTGTCGACCATCCTGCAATTGCTCTTTGAATTTCCCTTTTCTTGGTCATTGTCCATTTCTTCACTTTATTTTAAACATAGCTATTATCACAAATTCTAGGTATTTCACTTTTGTAGCAGTGAGGATGAAAGCCTGTTGTTTTGCTCAATCCTTGTTACTTCAGAAGCCCATCAGTTTGTCTCACCTCGATTCCTTTGTTAAACTTCCAAAAACTTAGAAATTATATGTATTGATTCCTGCCTAGACAACACTATTTTTAAAAAACCAAATCCTATAAAAGGTGCACACAAGGAGTATGGGAATTAAAGTACTTCCTTAAAAACACAAAGCATGGCTCTATGGTCACTCTTTATTTAAAATAATCATGCCTAAGTTATTGCATTAGACTTAAAACATCAAACAATGATAAAGGGGGGAAATCAATTTCCCAACTTTTCACTGCATATGAATTAACTAAAGAAACATTATTGTTCATCTAGATATGATCTTCCTGCAAGGACAGTAGGAAAGAGAGATTGCGTGTGTGCATGCATGCATATACAATTATATTTGAAAAAGAACTGTGTGACCTCCAGCTCCAATAAAAACCAGACTGCAATAAATCAGAAATGGCAGGTTGTTATGTGCTTTTATCAGTCAAAATGGTATATCTGTGTTAGAAATTTGGTGAGTACATTTACTAGATGTCACATATAGCAGAACAATATCATAAAGCAGTATCCACTTATAAAGTTTCTTATCACAGATGTTTTGCAAGAACTTCACTGCATTGGGCAATCAGTTGCTTAGTACAATTCCATCAGCAGCACCTTTAAAGGTAATTTACTAATGCCCTGAAGGATCTCTCTAGCTAGTACAAAGATAACCACCTGAATACAAACCCTGCCAAGACATATGTGTGCTTTCCACCTACTTCACGATGAAGCCAATGGGAAATTGAAAATTACCCGGGAAGGCCAAGAGCTCAAACACTGTTTCCATCCTAAATATCTCAGTGTCATCTTGTATCGAACACTAACATTTAGGAAACACTGCATGAACACCAAGCACAAAGTTTGTTGTTTTTTCGTTCAGTTGCTTTTGACTCTTTGTGACCTCACGAACCAGCTCATGCCAGTGCTTCCTGTTGGCCATCATCACCCCCAGTTCCTTCAAGGTCAAGCGAGTCACTTCAAGGATAACATCTATCCATCTTGCCCTTAGACAGTCCCTCTTCTTTTTTCCTTCCATTTTCTCCAGGATCATTACCTTCTCCAAGCTTTCCTGTCATCTCATTATGTAGCCAAAATACTTCATCTTTGCCTCTATTATCCTTCCCACCAGTGAGCAGTGAGCACTCCATTATTTCTTGGAGTATGGACTTGTTTGATCTTCTTGCGGTCCAAGGCACTCTCAGAATTTTCCTCAAACACCACAGTTCAAAAGCGTCTATCTTCCTTCGCTCAGCCTTCCTTATGGACCAGTTCTCGCATTCCTAGGTTACTACTGGGAATACCATTGCTTTAACTATGTGGATCTTTGTTGCCAGTGTGATGTCGCTACTCTTCACTATTTTATTGAGATTGGTCATTGCTCTCCTCCGAAGAAGTAAATGTCTTCTGGTTTACTGGCTGCAGTCTGAGTCTGCAGTAATCTTCACACCTAGAAATTCAAAGCCTGTCACTGCCCTCACATTTCCTCCCTCTATTTGCCAGTTATCAATCAGTCTGGTTGCCACTATCTTGGTTTTTTTATGTTTAACTGCAACCCAGCTTTTGCACTTTCTTCTTTCACCTTGGTTAGAAGGCTCCTCAGCTCCTCCTTGCTTTCAGCCATCAAAGTGGTATTATCTGCATATCTAAGGTTTTTAATGTTTCTTCCAGCAATTTTAACTCCAGCCTTGGATTTGTCAAGCCCCTGGCAGCACATGAGGTGCAGACTCAAAATTAAAAAGAACAGCAGCCCTGGCCTTGTCTTACTTAACTGCTGAGTATGCCTGCCCTGTTTGGCACAAATCTGTCCATATGAAGTATATGAATATAGCACTGAATGAAACCTGTAGAATAATCACAGGACGTCTAAAAATTACACCTGTTGATAAACTCTATAACAGTGGTTCTCAACCTGTGGGTTCTAAGGTGTTTTGGCCTACAACTCTCAGAAATCCCAGCCAGTTTACCAGTTGTTAGGATTTCTGGGAGTTGAAGACCAAAACATCTGGGGACCCATAGGTTAAGAACCACTGCTCTATAAACTAGCTGGTATTGATGGGAAGTCGCTGCTAACTGTGAGAGAAATAAGGTTGAACATTGTGAAAGCCATCATCCCAGTAGACTCAAATCAAGAAAAAGCTTCATGAGAACCACCACTCCTCTTAAATGTTCCCCCTGCAACAGCAATAGTATCCCCCTGGGCAGCTAAACCAGGAAATCCCAAACTGATGACCCCCCCCCCCCCCCCGAGGGTCTGCCTCCGGGGACAAACCAAGAATGGGCAACTTGGAAGTCCCTGAAGAGACTCAAAAGTGGAGTGGGCAGATCAAAAGACAACTTGGCAAAATGGCATTACCTAGAAGAATCCTCCACCTTGTGCAACTATGGAGCAGAACAAAAAACTCAGCATCTGTATGCTTGTCCACAATGCCCTGTCTCATCCATAGAGGAAGAATTGTTTAAAGTTACAGAGAATGTGGTCACTGTTGCCTGTTTTTGGTCTAAAATTATTTAGCCACTTGTGTACCCTCTATTTTTACCAGTTTTAAACTTATATATGCAATGCTTTTGACATGAAATAAATAAGCAGCACCTCACCTACGATGAATTCCAGGATTTGAGTATTTTTGTGATATTTTTATCAGCAAGCTGGAAGGCAGGATGCTTGATGTGTTAAGATATAATTCCTTTCAAGATTAATAATCTGATTTACCTTTTTAGAAACTTACGAGAGGTTGCCCCTTTATTCCTTTATACAATTGGCTTCTTGATACTATTATTCCATTATTTCAGTCATATGGTTTTGTCTTTGATTACATTGGTTGGATTTATCATTGTTTTCTCATCCACTGGAGAATGAAAGAATGTAGAAATCTTATGGTTTTTTTTAAAGTAATGAATTAGTTTGAAAACCCATGAAAAAGACATAAACTCTTTTAGTCTTCCATAATAAGAAATAGGAATACTGACTGAGGTAGCCTTAGGACACGTACATTTCTATGGAGCCCTGTGGCTGATTGATAGAGCAGTGATTTCAGACACAACAATAATTCATGGAGAGATTCAGAGATATCGATTTCTGTCTCTTATTGGGTTTTTTATGAGAACACAGGAGGATGGCAGGAGTAGCTTTTCAAACATATATGAGTACTACCTCACAAGGCAGACTATGGTATGTGACAGTGAATGAACATTTTCTGTATTTGGGGGTATTTTTAAAAGATTAACTGAACAAGTAAACAAAAATCAAACTCAAAAAATTAAACCAGACTTGTGAACAAAAGAGTATGTATAGGATATGCAGTTTTTGTCTGCCCAAATGACCATATGAAAGCTTATTTCAAGATATCTGTGAATTAAGCCTAAAGATTTACCTGAGTATTTCGAACCAAATATTAAATGCACAGTAATCATTTCACTTTGCCTCCTTTTCTTTTCTTTCTGTTCAGAGATAATACAATACAATATTGTATAAAATTATCCCTTACGTGTCACTCTTGGATAAATGTTATATAAGAACATTTTGAGACTTTAAAGCCACTCAACCAATGCAGCAGGACTGTCAA
This sequence comes from Anolis sagrei, assembly GCF_037176765.1. Lineage (NCBI taxonomy): Eukaryota > Metazoa > Chordata > Lepidosauria > Squamata > Anolidae > Anolis > Anolis sagrei. The sequence goes on along the minus strand of NC_090023.1, from coordinate 98,153,420 downwards.
ATACCCAAAAATATGTGTATGCAAACTCATTATGTGCAGTCTAACCTCTATATCTATGGTTTCGATTATCCACTCAAGTCATTTTCAAGATTATCTAGTATGACCTCTATAGTGTTCCTGAGCCAAAAGTCTTTCATTTCAATAAAGTTCACAATTATGTGCAGTTTTGTGTATTTCTCCCATGAAGTCTGGGAATGAGTTAGGGATTAGGGTTATACCGTACATACATAGATAAGCTAAATAGGATCTCTTTTGAAGGTACAGTATGAATAATGTAGGTTATACATTATATTAGACTTAGTTAAGTGACTGTCTCAAGAATACTGACAGAAGTTTTGTTTTGTATTCTACTACCAATTTTTACAATAAAGAGAAACTGGTTAGTACATCACCCCATTCTGTATCACAGGTTTTCTTGGCAAGGGATTCAAACTCTGTCTGAATCTGTAAGTCCCAGAGGAGTTTGGCGTGTTCATTCTCTGTATCTCTTTCCGGCATGTGATCCCACCAGTTCTTTGTTGCAGGCCTTCCGTTAAGGTCAGGAGTGTGTGACTTATGCAAGACCACCCAATGGGTTTCTACAGCAAAGCATGAATCTTAACCCCTATCTTCAGAGACCTTGTCCAATACTCAAAGCACTATACTACTTTGGATATTCAGTTCAAGTTAATCACCAGACATTATGAAGAAAATCTTTCTTTTTTTCCTGAGCTGCATCAAATGTATGCAACCATATATGTTGTACAAACAATGTGTCGCAACTGTCTGCATTATAGCCTCCTACTTCTGACTCAGCCTCACCATGACATAGTTGTACCTGGAGATAGAATGAACCTTTTCCAAAAGAAAACTTAGTTGAAACAGTTTACCCAGATACCAAGTGAATGCCAGATTTGCAAAACACATTGAGAAATGTACTGAGTAAACTGAGTTTACTTCAGTTGTGATCTTAAATATGCTTACTAGGCATGTGTAAATTTTTTTAAAAAAAATCTCTTCAATCAGTGAAGATGTTTACAGCATACTTTTACTCATTCAGCACAACTGTGTGGGAAGTAAGAAGGATCGAGACTAATCAGTATTAACAACTCTTATAAATGGGCTTTCTCTTCCTTAGTGCTTTGGACCCACACTTGGATGAATCTGAAGATTATTTCCCAGGTATGACATAAGCAAGCATAGTTATATTTGGGAGAAAATCCCAGTCATAACAAAAGAAGGAGCATAAAGGGCACCAGACCTTTTAAAATAATAATAATAATAATAATAATAATAATAATAATAATAATAATAATTGAAACACAACAAGATGACTCCACATCTTGTTGAATTGGATCACACGTCGGACACTTCCCAAGTGTCTAGGACTGTGTGATGTATCGGCGAATAATGCATGCAGATCCCAGTAAGGTGGCCTTCTGCAGCTGGCAAATGGTAATTTTGTCAGCACCTATTTGTGTTTAAGTGATTTTTAAATCCTTATATCGTGTCAGTTTTTCCAGCTGTTTCTCTGCAATCCTGCTGTCACCTGAGATTGCAACATCGACGATCCATACTTTGTTTTTTAACACGATTGTGAGGTCAGTATTATGCTCCAAAACTCTGTCTGAATCCATAAGTCCCAGAGGAGTTTGGCATGTTCATTCTCTGTAACGCTTTCCGGCATGTGATCCCACCAGTTCTTTGTTGCAGGTAGATGGTATTTGTGGCACAAGTTCCAATGAATCATCTGAGCAATGGTGTTATGCCTCTGCTTGTAGTCTGTCTGCGCGATCTTGCAGCAACTGAGGATGTGATCTATTATTTCATCTGCTTCCTTGCAGAGTCTATTATTATTATTATTATTATTATTATTATTATTATTATTATTTTCTTACTCGGCTCTCTTTGTGGCTCGAGGTAGGTTACAGAATAATTAAAACACATAAACACTGTAACAATGCCACAAAGACACATATTAAAATGTACAGTATTTCTATAAAAGATACATATTAAAACATGATAGTACCAAACAAAACTGCCTGTTTTTCGCCAGGAGCTCTGTCATATAGCAAAATTACAGAACTATGATTCCACCCTGTCATGGTTGTATCCTATGGAACACTGCATTTGTAATGTAAGAAAGGGCACTGAACATTCTGCACCAAAAAACCCCTTCTGTGCCTCATCAGGCTACAAATCCCAAGATTCTGTAGGATGCAGACATGGCACATCAAAAGTGAGAGCATACTGTTATAACTGTGTAAGTGGTGGGGCCATGGGTTTTCCACTACCTGCAACTAGTTACCATCACATATCTGAAAATCGTTCCCGCTTCTCTCCCCTAAATGCTCACATTTAGGTGGGTAGAGGATTCAGATGGAAAAGCAAAAGTGAGGACTACCTGTCATTATTATAGAACATGCTAAATTTACATTTAGACTATGAAAAATGTGGCTCATGGCTCTTCTAAGTTCTATTTAAATTATCTCAAAGCTTTTCTAGGCTCTGTTATTCTACTTTCATGGCAAATGATTCAGGGGATATGTAATTATAGTACTAAAAAGAGATCCAGGAAAATTCTCCTGAAGCAAAAAAGCAGTCGTGAAACAAATGATCCACCAACTGGCACTTTAAAATGCATCTCTTTTCCTAAACTGCAGGGAGAATGTTAACTTTCTGTTGAACACATAATCAATTGAGGTAATCTTGGTCTGTAGTAGACGTTAGGGAAACTTTCTCTATTTCCTGTTTTGTCAACGTTACACTTATCTGATGCAACCAATGTGAGGATACATTCGTTCTAACAGTTCTTGCAGTAGGTTTTGGGTATGCTGTAGCAAACGACAATCCCTCACAGTTTAAAATTTTAAACCAAGTAACTGTTCCAACTTGCTTACTAGGTTACATCTTCTTGGTGATAACAGGTATTTAATTTTCCCTCCTTTCATCTTGGACTATCACTTACCCAAACTATCACTTGCCCAAACTTAAAGCCGTTGGTCAAGGAAGCACTGCAGAAAGGACGTTCTGAAAACAGGTTTCCTAATTGCTGTAAACCAGTGCTCACAGGTTATAACCAGGGATTTGTTTACTAATTTGTTAAAGAATAGTATCATATTTGTGCCCATTAACAGAAGCTGTTTCTTTCTATCCTTGAAATTTGACATCAGATGACTCACAGATTGGAACCAGTCCTTGAATTAACCATTGAGTACCAGTGCTACAAAATGTCTAAGAAACTTGATGTTTATACATTTGTAAATCGCAGCTGAGAGCACACTGCAGAAAGTGATTAAGAGAAGCCGTTTTGAAGGTAAATTGGTCAGCAAACCTTTCAAGTACAATGATTAAAACAAGAAAGAAGGAAAAATAGAGATAAAGCAACCTGGTGATTTGAACTGTATTTTCCACAGAATTTATCAAATATATACAGAAGAGCTGTTCCCGTACGGGGGCCATGAGAGAAGCCTCCCACAAGGATGATAAAAACATCAAATCATCCAGGCGCCCCCTGGGAAACGTCCTTGCAGACGGCCAATTCTCTCACACCAGTTTCTCAAGTCGCTCCTGACACGACAAAAAAAGAAAAAAAGAAAGAAGAGCTGTTTACAAATATACATACAGTTAAGTCACTTTGTAAACACTTCTTTATGCTATACAGAATAGCGTTTCTTTAAAGTATTGTTTTTTAATACTTAGAATATGCATATTCTAAAATAAATTTAGTAGGTTATTGCTGGTTATATCTTCCAGCTGGAAAACAAAGATTATTAGCTGCATGAGACTGAGCAGGAATTTAAAATAAAAATCAAGCTCAACACTGATCCACCATTTTGCATATCTTGAGTTACAAACATCCGACTTATAAATGACTAATATTTAAGAGCGTGGGTTAGACAACAGGAAGTGAGATAAATCTACCCCTTGGAAGGGAAATCCACTCCTGGAAGAGTTATCACAGGGAAAAAATGTCTCAAATGAAGCTTTCTCTCCATTCCTTGTTTCCATAAGAAGCCAAATTTTTCAAAATCCATTTTTCACCAGGACAGAAAGGTGAAATCTCCTGAACAGGGAACAGATAACAAAAAAAAATAAATAAATAAAAAAGCCACAGCAGTGTTAACCTTTTCCTATGCTATCCAAAGCTTTATATAGTCACCATTTTAAGTGCAACTCCAGCCATGTGTGTGTGTGGCTGGAGTTACATTTAAATTTTTTACATGCAAATGCAACATAAGAACTAACCTGCAGAACCTATATTGTTTGTAACTACCTGTATCACAGTTTGTAACAATGTATTTTGGTAAGTGTTTCCATGGAGTTTTCATCTTTAGATTATACCCATATGGAGAATGTGAGCAAAGGATTCAATACTGTTAATAAAACCTTTGATACATTCCTTTCAAGATAGTTTTTAAACTTATCCTTTTTTCCCTTTGTCTAATTAAAGGTTTGGATTTTAGCAGCATTGGCATTGGGGGGAAGATGAAAGAGGGTTACAAAAACACAGTTTTAGTGTTGAGTTGAAGTAGCATGTCTGCAGGAAACCATGCAGCAGATCTGGGAAAGAATGGCACTCCATTCTAGAACATCCTATTATAGGCTGTACATACCTGTCTATAAGAGGCTGAGTAAGCACCAACAGCCTTCATCATGTAATTTTTTAAAACCATAGTTTAAATTAATGTTTTGTGCTACATCATATTGTTCTTTTGCTAAAATTATCTAATTTTCCAAACTTAAAACAGCTGTTCCAAACCTTGCTGAGGAAACATTTTTCCAGCACAACTTGCCAGACAGTAGCCTCAATTTTGTTAGAGGTTCACTGCTGCACACCTCTGTACTTCTAAATGTACAATATACTGCCGCATTGTTCCAATGAGCACTTAAAATATGAATTAAAAAATAAAGACATTATACATTTTTTTCTCTTTTGTGCATTCTGCAAGGGAGAGATGCAGTTTTAAATTGGAAATCATGCATGAACAGGAAGTACAGCAAAATGTTCTTCCAGGGAAAATTAATTAAAATGGAAAATCTACATCAGTGGCTTTGAATTTTAGTGACTGGGGGAAAGATTGGAAGAGGTTTTCTGTCTGCCTACCAGAAACTGAAATGGCAGTAGACTGGGAACAGGTAACAGCATTAGATAAAAGGAACAGCTACAACACTCCCACAATAGATGTTTCCCTCATTTTCTAAAAGCAACGGCTTCATCACCAAGACAAAAAATGTTCATCAAAAAGTGTGAAACATTCTGCACCCTTCTATTTAAGAGTATGTGTATGCATGACCTTTGGATTGTTATTAATTAACTTAATCATGCTTTTTTATTTTATTTTGTCGTGTAAGGAGTGACTCCTGGTGCTTCCTCTTCATCTTGGAAAGAAGTGACAAGTGGAGTGCCGCAGGGTTCTGTCCTGGGCCCGGTCCTGTTCAACATCTTTATTAATGACTTAGATGAAGGGCTAGAAGGCATGATCATCAAGTTTGCAGATGACACCAAATTAGGAGGGATAGCCAATAGTCCAGAGGACAGGAGAAGAATTCAAATCGATCTTGACAGATTAGAGAGATGGGCCAAAACTAACAAAATGAAGTTCAACAGTGACAAATGCAAGATACTCCACTTTGGCAGAAAAAATGAAATGCAAAGATACAGAATGGGGGACGCCTGGCTCGAGAGCAGTACGTGTGAAAAAGATCTTAGAGTCCTCGTGGACAACAAGTTAAACATGAGCCAACAATGTGATGTGGCAGCAAAAAAAGCCAATGGGATTTTGGCCTGCATCAATAGGAGCATAGTGTCTAGATCTAAGGAAGTAATGCTACCCCTCTATTCTGCTTTGGTTAGACCACAACTGGAATACTGTGTCCAATTCTGGGCACCACAATTCAAGAGAGATATTGACAAGCTGGAATGTGTCCAGAGGAGGGCGACTAAAATGATCAAGGGTCTGGAGAACAAGCCCTATGAGGAGCGGCTTAGGGAACTGGGCATGTTTAGCCTGAAGAAGAGAAGGCTGAGAGGAGATATGATAGCCATGTATAAATATGTGAGAGGAAGCCACAGGGAGGAGGGAGCAAGCTTGTTTTCTGCTTCCTTGGAGACTAGGACGCGGAACAATGGCTTCAAACTACAAGAGAGGAGATTCCATCTGAACATTAGGAAGAACTTCCTGACTGTGAGAGCCGTTCAGCAGTGGAACTCTCTGCCCCGGAGTGTGGTGGAGGCTCCTTCTTTGGAAGCTTTTAAGCAGAGGCTGGATGGACATTTGTCAGGGGTGATTTGAATGCAATACTCCTGCTTCTTGGCAGGGGGTTGGACTGGATGGCCCATGAGGTCTCTTCCAACTCTTTGATTCTATGATTCTATGATTCTATGATTCTATGAGAGAATTGGCCGTCTGCAAGGACGTTGCCCAGGGGACACCTAGTTGATTTGATGTTTTTATCATCCTTGTGGGGGGCTTCTCTCATGTCCCCGCATGAGGAGCTGGAGCTGATAGAGGGAGCTCATCCGCCTCTCCCTGGATTCGAACCTGCGACCTGTTGGTCTTCAGTCCTGCCGGCACAGGGGTTTAACACACTGCGCCACCGGGGGCATTAATCATATTAATCATGCTTAATATAATATAATACATTTATATTCTTTTGTTTTCTGTTCAACATGTGCAAAAGATAATCAGTAGGTAGACTGGGGCCAGTTGAATTCCACTCAGGGCCTGCAGGGTTGATTTCTCTCATTTTCTCTTACACACTCAAATACACAAATAAATTTCACCCCTGACATGAAAAATATTCAGAACGACCAATAATGTATTTGTGTGTTTGTGCTTCCTTTTGCAAAACCCTGAGTCTGACTAACTGTAAGCGTCAGTATATATTCAATAGCTTGAGGATGGCTCTGTCAACTTCAATCACAATGAATGAAAAGTACTTCTGTTCCATATATATCCTCCAAATGGAAACCAAACTGTCAGAATGCATGATAATCGGAACTGTCAATTTTAAATTTAACTCCATCAAAATGAAAACATTACATGAAAGTGTTGGAAAGTCTACAGTAATAGAAGAGAAACAAAAATACCCAAGAATGAACTATTGAAGGAAACCCTAGTCCCACGAAAGAAGTTATTTTTAAAGTTGTGTAACTTTCTTCAGGATTCAAAAATAAAAGTACAACCTAGCATTAGTTGGAATTGGGAAGCATCTTGGTGAACCAGAGTAATACTTGGAACTGGTAAACTAATAAAACTTTGTTTAAAAGATCACATATTCCTCTTTGAACTAAGATAACTTAATTGTCATACTGGTACTGTTCCTTTATCCACTAGAGCAGGGGTCCCCAAACTAAGGCCCGCAGGCTGGATGCGGCCCGCCATGGGCATTTATCCCACCGCCGCGGCCTGGCCTGGGCTGGCGCAAAGCCCCTCGCCGTTTCTCTCTCTCCTCCGGAGCGGCTTCAGGCGGGGTCGTGCCGGACCAGACTTTTCCCTCTTTCTTTCTTTCCTTCCTTCCTTCCCCCTCCCCCTTTCTCTCCCCTTCCCCTTCCTTCTCCTTTCCCCTCCCTCCTTCCCTCCCTTCCTTTCCTTCTTCCTTCCTTCCTTCCCGCCCGTGTCTACTGGGTGGGGATGCCGGCCCGGGGAAGCCAGCGTTGCCTGGCCACGCCCACCCGGCGCCACCTCTGCTTGTTCTCCTGGCGCTGCTGGGAGGGGAACAGGAGGTGCCTCATGGCCGCGGATCTTCTTCTGCTGCACTCTTGTTCTCCGTGGCCATGAGGCGCCTCCTGCTTCCCTCCCAGCCGCACCAGGAGTACAAGCAGAGGCGGTGCCTGGCCCAGTGTCCCCACGGAGAGAAGGAAGAAGGAAGGAAAGGAAGGGAGGGAAGGAGGGAGGGGAAAGGAGAAGGAAGGGGAAGGGAGGGAAGGAAGGAAGGGGAAGGGAAGAGAAAGGGGCAAGGGGAAGGAAGGAAGGAAGGAAGGAAGGAAGGAAGGAAGGAAGGAGGGAGAAGCCTGGTCCGGCCAAGTTTGGTCCAGATCCAACATTGTTTGAGTCCACAGTGATCTCTGGATGTAGGTGAACTACAACTCCAAAACCAAAGGATACTGCCCACCAAACCCTTCCAGTATTTTCTGTTGGTCATGGGAGAACTGTGTGCCAAGTTTGGTTCCATTCCATCGTTGGGGGGGGGGGGGGGGGGTTCAGAATGTTCTTTGATTATAAATCCCAGGAACTACAACTCCCAAATATCAAAATCAAATTTTTTTTTAGTGAAGGACATACATTGGGTTGTTAAGTGTCCAGTGGTTTTTGATTTCTGTTAATCCCACAAACGAACATTACATTTTTATTTATATAGATTTATTTCCTATATTTATACCCTGCCCTTCTCCCCCTGAAAGGGGACTCATGCTTACATATTCCAAAAAACCACTTTCAAAACGACAGAAAATAAAAAAAATTCCTCATTTTCATTGAAACTATTTTATTTTCAGAAATGCTAAAGCTATCTTTTTCTATGTATTCCTATATTGCTTTCAGCAGCCCATGGTTGGGTGTGTGTAGAGTTCTCTATTTATTTATGGAGGCCCCATGAATTTAATAGGGTTTTCTTTGAGAGGAAATACTCAAAAATAGTTTTGTCAGTTTCTTTCTCTGAAATAGAGCACCTGCTATTCATTTGTGGCTTCCCATCCAAATACTAACCAGAACTGGCCCTGCTTAGCATTCAAGATCAGATACATTTAATCTTTCATTGACTTTGCCAGGTATTATTCTTCTGCACAGTCGTCTCTGTGACCCCCTGTGACCCAACCTGGACAGGCAGTCCCCAAGTTACAAACAAATTATGTAGTTTTGTCCTCACTGAGGCCTGAACAGTAAACATATTCATGGATTCCCTGCTGTTATATTAAGACTGTTACACATGCTGTGACATGCTTGAAATCAAAATTTCATTTCTTTGTAATTAGAAATAAATATTTCACAATGTATATTACATATTGTTTTTGTGATTAATCACTACACTTTATGTTCAGATTTTAACAATAAAAATTCATCCTGCATATCAGATATTTACATTACGATTCATAACAGTCGCAAAATAAGACATGTGCAGTGTGTATAGGAATTTGATCATTGGTTGTTGTTTTTTTTTTAAAAAAAAAACCTATAGTCCGGCCCTCCAATGGTCAGAGGGACAGTAATCTGGCCCTCTGTTTAAAAAGTTTGGGGACCCCTGCACTAGAGAGAAAAGAATAGTCCATTTCAGGGGAGGGGGTTGAAGGAGTTAAACCATTCCCCCATGTTTTCCTTCACCCATGTTGCCGTCTTTGAACCAACCCCTGTTCATATGGGGGGGGGGAATAACCTGTGAAAATGGGGGAAATTGTTTTCCCCCTTCAACTCCCCCCCCCCCCATAAAATGGACTATCCTCTGTCTAGGCCTCCTTTTGGAGTCCACCTGAACTGCTATATTGTTCCTTGTAATCGAGTATTGACATGACCCCACAGAGGCTTTTACTGTTTCTTTTTTGAGCCTCAGATGTCCCTTTATTTAGAATGGGTTTAGTCCATTTTTGTATAGTTTTCTGTGCAAGGAAACCTTAATTAGACCTTGTCCCTTAAAGAACCTCCTCCCCTCCAAGGCAGAGCTTGCAGTCCTCCTCGGCAATTACTTTGCAGCCAATCTTTCAGAGGGTGACATGTTTTGGGGTCTTCCTGGGCCATATCAGGCACAAGAAAGATCTCTTTCAACAACAGGTTGTGAGCAGAAATCATTTTGCCTATTGTCAGGAACACATTTACTTAATATTCCTCAAAAAAGCATGGTCATAGGGACCAGGTAGGGCTCCAAATATGGTGGGAAGAACATCCGCACACTCTAGTGTTTATTAGAGCAAAAAAAAAAAGGTTGAAAGAAATTGCTACCATTGGAGGTCCTGGAGGACAAAATGTAGTTTACTCTGTAAATAAATAAATAAACTTTACTTTTATACCGTCCTATCTCCCTGAAGGGACTCAGGGTAGTAGTAGTTACAGATTCTCTTAGTTTTCCTTCTACATCCATGATGGCGAACCTATGACACGTGTGTCAGCACTGACACACGTAGCCATTTTCGATGACACGCGGCCACATGCAGCCACATACACAGAAGAATGGGGCCGCATCCCGAGAAAGAAATTTCATCCTCCTGCACCAGCATTTTTCTATAATGCCGAGATATATGACATTATAGAAAAAAGCAAGTTAAATAATTAGTTTTTTGGTTTATTACATATAGTTATATATTACAATAATATATTTTTGTTATATTGGTTTTTTTCTCGAAGTGACACCTCACATGAGTTATGCTCAGTTTTTTGGTGAGTTTTGACACACCAAACTCAAAAAGCTTGCCCATCACTGTTCTACATCTACTCCAGCAGATTGATGAGCTGTTCAGATCAGCATGAATGGTTGTGCAGGGGTTTGAGAGTGATCTACAAAAATAAATTCTTCTCTCTCTTGTTCCATTAATATTGTCTGCAACTCCAAAATCTAGGTATCAATTGACCTGTTGGTTGAAAATAAAGGTTCCATTTTTTTTTCATACAGACATATATGGCTCACCTATGATGCATTAGTGAACAAAGGTTAGGCAACAAATCTACTGGATTCAAAAATAATAGATAATTGTTTTATTTGGAAAATTTAAACTTCTGCTCTTCTGTCGCAGTCACAATAATCAGGTTAATCACAAGTATCATTCCATTTCTTGTAGTAGGGCTTTGTTGTGACAAACATTGATGGATAGAACTCTAAAACAACCAAGTTGTTTCAAGTAACTTGTGAATTGGGTCATACAAATGACAAATAACTATGATTACTTGTTGGAAGACTGGCAGAGCCAAGACCTTATGAATAGAAACACACACTTGGCAAGAATTTTCATTTTCAATACTATTACCTTTGACAACAAAAATATGCTCAATATGTTTGCTTTTTATTAAACATATTTTAAATTCTTCTGATAGACAGAATTACTGTTTACCGAGATTCTGACAGTGCATAAGAAGTTCAAACTGTGCACAGATTTCCTCCTACTATCAGCATATGTTCTCTATAGAAATAAATCAAGCTTGCTCTCCAAATCAATTTTTTTGAAAACAAGAAATAAAATAAAACTGAGAACTAAGAGATTATTATAATGCTAAAATGTACAAAGCACAAAAAGAAATATAACAGAGAGTGCTGTCTATATCTGATCCCGATTTCCTATTTTACCTAGATGAAGACACCACTGGCTTTTAGAATGAAGGTAATACACTAAAACATCAGCTTTTTAAAACATATTTACTCAATGGAATTCACAAAAAAAAAAAAAAACATTCCAGAGGTCTATCTGACAAGTCAGTTTTTCGGGTTATCAAAAGAGTTTGGACAAAGAGAAGAAACACCAGCGATCTAATATGGATAGACAGCTAACTTGAACCATGTGCTAAGTACAAATACCTGGGGGAAAACTGAAAAGGCACAAATGTCTTTTCTGGGTTGGATCAATTGGGTCCATCATCATCATCATCATCATCATCATCATCATCATTTTATTTATATCCCGCTACTTTGTTCCCAAAAAAGACTCCAAGAAGCTGTTTCAGGCAGAAATCATTATCTTTTAAAACCCTCCTGCTTAGATACATCCTACCTCTGTTCACGCCTAGTGTTTATTTTAACATTTTTAATTTATTACATCTGGCCATAAGGTTTTAAATTCTCTGTGTTATTGTTTATATGTGAGTTATATTAATTGTACTGTTTTATTTGCTTGCTGTTTTGTTTTTACTGATGTGTTTTTGGGCTTGGCCTCATGTAAGCCGTCCCGAGTCTCCTTGGGGAGATGGTGGCGGGGTATAAATAAAGTATTATTACTATTATTATTATTATTATTATTATTATTGAGGTGTGGAGCCTGCACTGCTCCAAATGGCATCTCTTCTGACAAATGATAATGCTTGGAGTTGATGGGAATTACACTCCAACATCTAGAGTTTCTGTAAATTCTTCACCCTTGCACAAATTGAATATAATTACAATTAAAATTTAACATTGTCACTGACATAGATCCATGCATCCATTCTCTAGATTTAATTGGAAGCTGTATTTCATTAGTACAGGACAGGAAAATGGATTTCTAAAGAATTAAAAAAAGTTGTCAATATGCTGAGGAAACAGTATAAAATTCATTTAGAAGTTTTCCAAGGAGAAGAAAATGTCACTCTTACAAACTACCCATAATGAAGCTTAATATGCATTACCTTATGGTTCATTTGTTTAGTAAAATTGAGCTCTTAGATACAGTCAAGAAGTTTAAGCAAAACTAAGCAGTGAGATTCAAGAAAAGATTCAGGAAAGGAGATTCCACCTGAACATTAGGAAGAACTTCCTGACTGTGAGAGCTGTTCAGCAGTGGAACTCTCTGCTTTGGAGACTTTTAAGCAGAGGCTGGATGGCCATCTGTCAGGGGTACTTTGAATACGATTTTCCTGCTTCTTGGCAGGGGGTTGGAGTGGATGGACCATGAGGTCTCTTCCAACTCTATGATTCTATGGTATGAAGATGTACAATGGCATAAAATGGAAAAACAAGAGAGGCCATTTGTCTTTTAAAGCCTATAAGTACTGGCAGCACATATAACCTCTTTGAAATTTGGTCACATGAAAAGCAATAACTTGATACATTCTTCCAGGATTTCAATATCTTCCAACCTACCATCAACTTGAATTTAGACAGACCACAGAACAAACTACCTTGACACTACTGTGTAACTGCACAATGGACCTCTAAGCACCATATTCTATCAAAACCACACTGTTTGCTACACATATATACAGGCCTCCTGCTCACATTAAGAACATGCTATTGAATTGTTTAAAGGTTGTACTCATTGTTTAACAAATAATGCAACCACATCTGCTCAGGCCCAACAAACACTGAAACCTCTTAGATCAGGGGTCCTTAAACTAAGGCCCGAGGGCCAAATACGGCCCTCCAAGGTCATTTGCCTGGCCCTTGCTCATGGTCAACCTAAGTCTTGAAAGCACACAACAACAACAATCCTATCTCATCAGCCAAAAGCAGACCCACACTTCCCACTGAAATACTAACAAGTCTATATTTGTTAGAATTGTTCTTCATTTTAATTATTGTATTGTTTTTAAGTGGTTTTTGCACTACAAATATGATATATGCAGTGTGCACAGACATTCATTCATGTTTTTTTCAAATTATAATCTGGCCATCCAACAATTTGAGGGACTGTGATCTGGCCCTCTGTATGAAAAGTTTGAGGATCCCTGTCTTAGCAGAAGTAAGCACCTGTGGATGAGATCCAATTGTTAACACATGCTGGAAGCCACTGACTGAATTGTAAGATTAATACTTCTTATTTATTCAATGGTATACAGTATGACCACCATACTTGCAAGGCCAGGATTCATGGTTTCCCTTATAATCATCTGACAAAATATGTCCTCTGTAGGAATTTTCTAGGTCCTCCAGGCAACTCTATAGTATGTGTAGGCTAGATAGACTTTATGGTAATAAAGTGATGGTGAAGGACAAAACAAATTGCTTGAAAGGATACCTTCCTAGGAATTTTCTAGGTCCTCCAGAGCAACTATAAGGTAACTTCCAACATAAGTCATTCACTTTAACACGGTTCACTATTTCAAAATTTTGTAAACATATCTATATAAATACAGAAAGGTATACCATACTCTTATCAGTTGAACTAATAATAGTATTTTTTTCTTTATAATTGTAAATCTGGACTGAAAACTAACATGACCAACCACAATTCTTGATATGTCTGGCCTTACAAATTCAGTAAAACATTTTGTCTATTTATTTAATAATTCTGTGGATGTTCTGGATTAAAAATTTGCAGATCACAAAGAAAATACATTTGCATCTTGAATGCCTATTAGACACAAATGCAAAAAGTATTATGAGTATTTATGGGTGATGGAATTAATGCGATCGAAATGTGTTCTCTCCCCTGTACATTTGAACTACTGAGACTGGAAGTTTTCCCTTTGTACCCATTTAGATACTGTTACACCCAAACATGAAATGACAAAAATACATTAATTCCAGTACAATTAGTACTGAAGTACTGATAACTGAATGCTACTCTGAGAGAACATTAAAAAAAAAAAACCAACACAAAAATATTTATAATAATTTTTTAAAAATAAATGTTTAATGAGGCATAGCTGTTCCAGTTTATAATTCCATTATTTGCTATAATATTATAAGCATGGTATTGCTTGTAATATATTAATGAGATTTGTGTTTCCATCTCAACTAGCCTGAAGAGTATGCTAAAATTCTGGCGGTTGCTCAATCCACAAAGAATAAACATGAAGAATTTAAAAGTAAATGAGTATGATTGTAAATTTCCAGCTTCAAATTTAAAGCAATATTCTAAAATACTTTGCCTAATAATTTACACAAAATATTTTAATGCTATGCATCTCAAATACTTGCATATGTTTCTGTAATCCATTTATCATAATAGCCAACCGAAATTTATTTCTCATGTAACTGGCATGAACCAGAAGAATACTGGTTCATATATTTGTCACAGTTAACACATATCTATATCTATCATACTATACACAAACAACTGCTAAAGTGAAAATGGCATCAAATCAATAACATAACATCCATCTACTAAATCAGTTTGGACAGTTTTACATGAAAACGCAAAGTTAATTCAGCCTATTCTTCTTTGGAATTGATCATATTACATTTCTTGTACTTTCTCAATATAAGAAGGATAATATCTGCTACTAAACACAAATTAACTGATTAAAATTTGTAGAAAATATGACAGGAAGAGGACAAGACCAGGATTAGATTGCAGTAATAGTTAAACACACAGCTGGATTTTCTTGGGTGGATGTTCTGCACAATATTCTGCAGTGAAAAAAAAGAAAATTGCAGCACTCTCTATTGTTTACTCTGAAGAACCAATAAAGAGTAAAGTCTCTGCATGCACAAATGACATCCTGACAGCTGCACTGAGACACTGAACTGTTCTCCACATTCGACTATTCCTCATCCAAATTTCAGATTATTAACTAGCAACATGGAATAGTGCAGCACAGCCACAAACATTATTTGTGGATGACAGTCCTATCTTGGTGCTCTCCCCAATTTTTTGTAATTGTCTCACCTTGCTTCTTTCATTTCAAGTTCAGTTTTGCTACCCTCAGTCAGCTTTTGATAGATCTGTCATATTTGTGACCTATCTTTCCTCAGTCATAAAATTATTGTTACCTTGATTACTGCTGCAACTGGTTGGGAGGTTTTATCACCTAGTGAACATGTTTGGCTGTCACAACAAGCTTTCTAACTTCTTGCTAAAATGCTTTCTCCTGCTGCTAAAATACTTCCATTTACAGTGTACAAATGCTGTGGTTTTGCTTAGGGTATTCAAATCCAGAAGACAAGGATTTGTGGTCATGTCCTTTCTCCCAAAATATCAAGGAATTAATCTTTGAATATGTGACTTGCTTGGTGCCTATTCCCCTAGACCAGTGGTTCCCAACCTTTGGGCCTCCAGGTGTTTTGGACTTCAGCTCCCACAGATCCCAACAGCTGGTAAACTGGTTGGGATTTCTGGGAGTTGAAGTCCAAAACACCTGGAGGCCCAAAGGTTGGGAACCACTGCCCTAGACTCTATGGGGAAAGACAAGACAGAAAGTTGGCTGAGTGAGTTTGGACATTACAAGAAACCAATCATGGATCAGAGGCTGGTAGTTTATTTAGCAGGAAGAAAGTATACCACCACATTCTTCAGAACTCTGTCTTATCCTTATTGCAAACCCAACCAGTAAGCACACTCCACCAAATCCACAGAATTAACCAAATCAATGCTAGATAAATATTTTAATTTCAACCAACTAATCTGTATCAGTGGGAAACATAAGAAATGCAAACACTGCCTAGACTTTATGGTCATAACTAAACCTCTATAATAAGGTTAACCCAGAGTTTAAATGAAAGTCTTCCATCTCCCTTACTTATTACTAGAAGCTGAAACTTGAAATTCTTCATCATATATTCACACATGGATTTATAAGTATTGCCCCCCCCCCCCCTTATGATGAATGACTATAGTAAAGACAAATGTGTGGTTCTCTCACTTTTTTCTGAATATTATGATAATGACTGATAGAATCACTGAAATAAAAAGTTGGAAAAGATCAGGAGTGTCATTCTGTCCAACACCATTCTGCTATGCAAGGATACCTAATCAAAGCAATCCTGACAGGCTAACATCCAGCTTCTGCTTTAAAATCTCCAGAGGAGACTCCTTCACGCTCCAAGACAGCAATATATTCCACTGTCTAATAGCTCCTACCATCAGGAAGTTCTTCCTAGTGTTTTGTATTGCTCCATGGTCACCCCATCCTGAATGTGACATCATTTCAAATCACTAATCATAGCTATCATGTCCCCATCTACCTTTTTTCTCTCTAAGAGAAATATACCCAGCTCTCAAAGTCACTCCTCAATGGTTCTGAGTTCAAGATCTTTGGCCATTTTGTTGCATTTTCTGGAAACATTCCAACATGTCAATATCTTTCTTGAACTATGGTGCCCAGGACTGGATAGTATGGGGCAGGGGTTGGGAAGTAAGATAAATAGTGTAAATAACATCTTTCCATACAGTGTGCAAACCGCAAATCTGTGCTGTTAAGTAGCAATACCTGCAATTGTTGTCTTCATTGTGCTGGCTACTAACTATTCTGTTTTGTGTCATCTTCTATCAAGGCGGTCGAGAAGAGTCGCGGACCGGGCCCCTGGGTGCCGGCTTGTTTTCTTCACGGGCCCAAGGGGCCAGGTTTCTCTGGCTTGAATTGTCTGTCTGATTGAATGGTTAAAAGCTGTCTACTCAAAGAAGCAATAATTTTGCACTATTTGCACTAAGAACTACTTTAGCACTAAAGCACTTTAACCTAAGCACTTTAAATCTCCCAGCCAGAACCCATATTATTACCAAGAGGTCCAAAATTACCAGGTCAAGTGGTTACAACTGTCGCACTTTATATTCTGAGCTCCGAGTCCCTGCACCGCCACTTTGAGTTATACATATTGCTGATATCAGCACTTTACTCCCATATCAATGGTTATACTACCCCTCCAGCTACTGATACTCTCCCATTCTCCAGCACAAGTGCACCTTAGAACAACTTCAGCACAAGGGCACTTTACAGTTGTCGCTATACTGGAAGGAGCAGGTAATAGTAAGGGGCGGGAATACTGGGAGCCAGGGACAGATAATCATAATTATAAACAAGTGTTTATTACTGAGATAACAACTGCTGGAAACGGAGGGAGAGTCCCCGGGGGAGGTGGGTCCACGGGTGGGGGGGGGGGCATAGAGGTGGTAACAGGTAGAGGGAGATACGGGAAAAGGAGAACAAAACATCCATTTTGGCCCAAAGCTTGCAATAATAAATTGGCAACTTCTAAAGATGTTAAGAATCAAAGACAAAATCAAATTCGGCCCAAAATTCTCAATAGGACATTGGCAATTCCAAAAATTAATGCTACTATCTGGCCCGAAATTAACAAAGATAGATTGGCAATTCCAAAACTTTCTCCTGACAAAATACAACCGAGGTGCCAGGATGGTGGCCCCTCCAAGCTGAAGGTGGTGCTGTTCAATGCCAGGTCGGTAAATGGAAAAACTGCCATTATCCAAGATCTAATCCAAGAAGAACGAGCAGACCTGGCTTGTATAATGGAGACCTGGTTGGACGAGGGGGGAGGGGTCAATCTCTCCCAACTCTGTCCACCAGGTTATTCTGTTCAGCACCAACCAAGGCTTGGAGGGCGGGGAGGCGGAGTCGCAGTAGTCTACAAGGAGTTTATTCCCCTGATCAGGTGTCCCATCCCACAGTCATCTTCCTTTGAATGTGCCAGCTTTAGGATAGGTGACCGGGACAGGATAGGGATTCTGTTAGTGTACCGACCACCCCGCTGCACTACAGTCTCCCTACCTGAGCTAGCAGGAGTGATCTCAGAAATGGCGTTGAGCTTCCAACGGCTTTTGGTCTTGGGTGATTTCAACGTCCATGCTGAGGCCTCTCTTTCTGGCGCGGCTCAGGACTTCATGGCCGCCATGGCAACCATGGGCCTGTCCCAGCTAATATCTGGTCCCACCCATAGCGCCGGGCACACCTTGGATTTGGTCTTCTCCCAGGGAAGGGATGAAGGTGACGGGATGGAGGAGCTGACCATCGCTCCATTGCCATGGACCGATCACCATCTGATCAGTTTTAGACTAACTGTGCCTTCTAACCTCCGCAGGGGTGGTGGACCCATTAGAATGGTCCGCCCCAGGAGACTGATGGATCCAAATGGTTTTCTGACGGCTCTTGGGGATTTTTCCACCTCCTTGGCTGGCGACTCTGTCGATGCTCTGGTCCTTCACTGGAATAGTGAGTTGACCAGGGCAATTGACACAATCGCTCCGGAATGCCCCCTCTCGAGTAACCGAGCTAAACCAGCTTCTTGGGTTACCGAGGAACTGGCAGCGATGAAGCGAAAGAAGAGGAGGCTAGAGTGCGTGTGGCGCCAGAAGCCCACCAATCCGGCTCAAACACACCTGAATGCCTTTTTAAGGTCCTACGGTGTGGCAATTGCGGCGGCTCAGAAAACATTCATCACAGCCAATATTGCATCCACGAAGAATCGTCCAGCTGAGCTTTTCCGAGTTGTCAGGGGCCTGTTAAATCCGCCAAAAAGCGAGGCCTCGGATAACTCGGTGGCTCGCTGTGAAGCATTTGCTCGATCTTTCGCAGATAAAATTGAGTGGATCCGGTCAGGCTTTGACGTCATGTTAACGGCAGTCTCTGGGGATGTAACGAGAGCATCTGCTTGTCCAGTTTTATTGGATTCTTTTCAATTGGTTCAGCTTGAGGATGTGGACAGGATCCTTGGAGGGATGCGACCCACCACATGCATCCTAGACCCCTGCCCTTCCTGGCTGATCAAGGAAGCCAGAGGGGGTTTGGCGAAGTGGGTGAAGGTGATGGTTAATGCCTCCTTACAAGAAGGAAAATTTCCAGCGAGCCTAAAACAGGCTATTATAAAACCGCTGTTGAAGAAACCATCACTGGATCCCACTCAATTCGACAACTATCAGCCAGTCTCCAATCTCCCCTACTTGGGCAAAGTTATGGAACGTGTGGTGGCAACACAACTCCAGGGGTTTCTGGTAGACACTGATTATCTGGATCCGGCACAGTCCGGCTTTAGGCCGGGACATGGAACTGAGACAGCCTTGGTCGCCTTGGTAGATGATCTTCGCAGGGAACTGGACAGGGGGAATGTGTCCCTGTTAGTTCTGCTGGACCTCTCAGCGGCTTTCGATACCGTCGATCACGGTATCCTTCTGGGTCGCCTCATGGACATGGGGCTCGGGGGCACTGCTTTGCAGTGGCTCCAATCCTTCCTTGAGGGACGGACCCAGAAGGTGTTACTGGGTGACACCTGTTCGACCCCACAACCGTTGTTGTGTGGAGTCCCACAGGGTTCAATTCTGTCCCCGATGTTATTTAACATCTACATGAAGCCGTTGGGAGAGATCATTCGGAGTTTCGGAATGAGATGTTATCTCTACGCAGATGATGTCCCAATCTGTCACTCCTTTCCACCTGTCACCAAGGAGGCTGTCCAGACCTTGAACCGGTGTTTAGCTGCTGTATCGGACTGGATGAGAGCTAACAAATTGAAATTGAATCCAGACAAGACAGAGGTCCTACTGGTCAGTCGTAAGGCCGAACAGGGTATAGGGTTACAGCCTGTGTTAGACGGGGTTACACTCCCCCTGAAGACGCAGGTTCGCAGCTTGGGAGTGATCCTGGACTCATCGCTGAGCCTGGAACCCCAGGTCTCAGCGGTGGCCGGGAGAGCTTTCGCACAATTAAAACTTGTGCGCCAGCTGCGCCCGTACCTTGGGAAGTCAGATCTGGCCACGGTGGTCCACGCTCTTGTCACATCCCGGTTGGATTACTGCAACGCACTCTACGTGGGGTTGCCTTTGAAGACTGCTCGGAAACTACAATTAGTCCAGCGAGAAGCAGCCAGATTGCTCACTGGAGCGATGTACAGGGAGCACACCACCCCCCTGCTACATCAGCTCCACTGGCTGCCGATCCAATTCTGAGCACAATTCAAAGTGCTGGTTTTAACCTACAAAACCCTATACGGTTCCGGCCCAGTGTATTTGTCCGAACGGATCTCCCTCTACGTCCCACCTCGGAGTTTAAGATCATCTGGGGAGGCCCTGCTCTCGACCCCGCCTCTATCTCAAGTGAGGCTGGCGGGGACGAGGAGCAGGGCCTTCTCGGTGGTGGCCCCTCACCTATGGAACTCACTCCCCGGGGAGATCAGATCAGCGACCTCCCTTCTGTCGTTCAGAAAAAAACTGAAGACCTGGATCTGGGACCAAGCTTTTGGACATTATGTAGTGATGTGTTTTAATGCTGCTAAATGTTTATACTGTTTTATATATGCTGTATATTTTGACAGGCATCGAATTTGTGCCTTTGTTTGTAAGCCGCCCTGAGTCCCCCCTCGGGGGTGAGAAGGGCGGGGTATAAGTAACTGCAATAAATAGATAAATACATAAGATTTCCTCTGTGTCTATGCCTTCTGCTGGAAAAATCTCAGCAAAGATAACATAAAGAGTTTGTCTCTTTAGATTTCATTACGAAGGTAAGAACACCACCTATTTAGTCTTGCGAAGGAAAAGGTGAAATCTAAGGTTTTTTTTCTGTGTTTTATTGTGACAGGTAGGGTCTTGGGGCCTTTACACACTAAAGAATTATAGTGCTATTATTTCAGTTTTAACTGCCATAACCCCATCCTCTAGCATCCTGCAATATGTAGTCCAAAGAGTACAATTTGGAATTTTCTGTCAGAGAGTTTCAGTACCTCATGAAACTACAAAACCCAGACTTTTGTGAAATGTACATATAGCATTTAAAGTTATCATCATATTATGACTATGTAGTGTGAAAAGGCCTAGGTACCAATGGTATGTCATTGAGGAAAGACTGGGACCTTATGTTGATCACATACTTGCAATAGTTTGATAACTTATTGTGTGAAACCATTTTAGTATTGCAGCTGCTCTTCGTAGTTTGGGTACTTGAAATTTGGATGCTTGGTACTATCACATTTTTGGTATTCATGAGGTTCTACACTCCAGTAATACTTTAGCATTTGTGGTTTTTTTAGTGCGGGGTGCTTGTATACAGCATGAAAGTCTGGTGCCATGTGTGTCAGGACAAACCATTCACCCTAGCTTAATAAAGAATCAGGCACCATTCCCCTATTTTTCCTCTATTTTGTACAAACAGCACAATAAATCAGAAATAGGAGAATGTTTTGCGTTATTGTATCTTCCTTTTTTGTTGTTTATTTGTTTACATATTATCATGATGGGAAAAGCAAGTACATAGCAATAAACTGAGTCAGTGCTGGTGTAGCATCAAATAAGTATGTAAGCTGTTTATCTGATAAACTAATACATGTATATAAATGAATTTTATAATGTGGGAGGTTTTGTTTTCATTCTTGAGTTATTTAATGAATATTGTGTTCCATGTTTAGTGCAATTTCCATACAATTAAAATCTAATTTCCAACCCAGGTGGGAAGCATGAAAACACACAGAAAGAATGAACTTACAGCAGAACTTGGAAAAGTTATTGTTTAGACAAAAAACAAAAACAAAACAGAAATCCATAGCAAAGCTGACTGGAGTATGCTAGTAGTTACTATCTAAAAACATTTCCAAGTTTTGAGTAATATATCCATTTTAAGCCTGGAAAAACAACCAAAATAATACACAGCATATGGAAACCTTATGCTAGCCTTCCAGTGAACCAAGCATACATTTTCAACAAGGCCTATTGATCATATTTGGAAAGGAAACTGAAAAAAACAAAAACAAAAACATATTCTTAACTGGGTCAGCCTAAATGTCTGGAAGGTTATTTAATTTGCTTTGTCACTTGAAGCCACGTCTCAAAAGAGCTCCTTTTTTGTAAGCTGTGTGAAAATCAATAGTAATATTTGATAGAGAACACAGCGGTAGACAAAATGCTAAATAAAAGACGGAACATGGATGTTGGCTACGAAAGGAAACTAAATCAGGCAGAAGCAAGACATTACATCAGCTACACTGCAAAACAACAAAATACCCTCAGCTAAATTTTAAGTATGAAAATCATGTGAAAATTATCTCTTATCTACATTTCTCCAGGTGCATAATTCCAGATTTCCAGTGACTAAAAAGTATGAATTAAAACAGTAAGGAATTACTAGGGCCAAAAGTACTAATAAACCTTTTGACAATGAATCCATTGAACTGTGGTTCATAAGTCCATAACAGATTCCAAAAGATCACCACTAATAAGAACAACAGAGCCAAGATCCAATCTTGTGACCCATCATTCTAAATGATTCCATTTGATCTCTCTTGTTCAAGCATTGTTGTGATTTGAATCACAAAATACTATGTGTAACTTAGTCCAAATCCATATTAACTAGTGTAATCACATTTGTTTATTCTCATGTATGTTAACAACTACATTTTGTATATACCCTTTTCTGGTTGGAAGACCCTGCATGAAACTAGTTTTGGCTTAGTGGTAAATCAAAGACGAGATTAATAATGAATGCATGAAATGTTGCCAAAAGCCTTGTTTGCATTCTGGATGTGTTTGGAATAAGAAATCATTAAAGGAAAAATACATAAGCTGTTCACAAGCACAAAAATTGCAAAATGCAATCCAAGAGGACAAAAGTAAAAGTCAGAAGGTAAATTAAGTGCAAAGCCATGTTGAGCAGAAACATTTAAATGAAGAGAGGTTGTACAATCAACATCATATAGGGAGATTGTAATAACTTATAAATACCTTACAACAAAAGTATTGGTATTATACTTCAAATCTGTACATTCACGCTATTAACTGGATTCTTATGGCGAGTTTGTATAAAAATTACACAACAGAGTTGTATAATAAACCTTATGTAAATGCTTTCCATCTCTCATTTTTTGTGATGAAATACTAATCTTGGCAAACTACTAGGCATCCTAATTATAAAAGGGGAAAGGTCAGTAGCTTGAATCCGCGATACTTTAGAGGAGAGGTGTTTCAGACTTCAAATTCCAGAAGCCCCAGCTGACTTAGCCAATGGTGTGAAATTCTGGGAAATAAAGTCTAAAATACCTAGTTTAGGAACCATTACTTTATAGTATGCTCTGGGTCTGCTATTTCAGAAAAAAATGGTGAGAATAAAGTTGTCCTTGGAGCATGTAAAGTCTAAACATCCTCTGAGTCGACTAGGAAAAACTGGGATACAATGTGAATTTTTGTCCATATAAACTCAGTCTCAGCAAAATATGACATCATTATACAGACAGTCCCCATGTTACAAACAAAATAGGTTCTGTAGGTTTGTTCATAAGTTGAATTTGTACGTAAGTTGGAACAGGTACATTTTTGTAACTTCAGATAAATATGTGCCTTTTGACATCAAACATTTTAACATCAAATCTCCTACAAATGGAGAAAGCATATGGGATACTTAAATGTTCAGGAAATCTCTGAAAATCTCTACATTATGCATGCTGAAAAACCAAAGGTATCCCAGCATTGTTGAAAGTGAAAAATTAATATCAATATCTCAAAATTATGGAGCAATGTGCCATACATGTCTCCAAATCATGACCTAGATTGCTCTTGAGCGGCAATGAGAATGGTTTGACCAGGCAAAAGATGCTAGATTCTCAGTAGCCATAGCCAACCTAGTAAATACTGAGAAATTATGTTAATTGCAGTCTAATGCTATCTGAAATGTTGCATTTTGTGAACTTCTAGTTTAGCTTTGCGAGAAATGGAAGCTGTTGGCCAAGCATTCCAAAATGGTAAACCATTCAAGCCCTCTCACCTTACAATGAAAAATAAATCTTTTGGTTTCAGAGATTTTAATCCTTTGCCTACCTTTAAATTCATAAACTTTGATGGCACAAATTTATTCAAAAACAAGTCTAAACAAGTTTTTTTTTCAAAGGTTTCACAACGATCTTACAGTATTTTGCTTACTGTCACGCTGATGTTCTATTCCTTTTTGACTTGTCATAACTGCTATCTTACACTACAAATACCTTGTGTTCATTGCATTATGTATGGAATATTTTTTTCTTTCACCGCTTGAAAGCATTTCTCATGTACGTGGAAGCTAAATGCCACCTTTACCTTACTCTCATGAAACATTCCTTATTGCATCAGCTGATTTCCTTTCAATGTCGCAATATACTTCCACATGATCATATCTACGTATTATATTTGAAAAGGGGTTTGGAGAGATTCATAGGAAGAAAGGGGAAAAGGGGTTTGAAGAGATCCATAGGAAGAAAGGGGAGAAAGAGGTTTGGAGAGATCAATAGGAAGAACATGTATGGCAGGAACACTTTTCCTCTGGGTGGATCTTCATCTTTACTCTCGTGGCTTGTTCTTGATCTTGCAGCTCTTCTGATGTCTGAGACCAAGAACAAGCCACGAGAGTCAAGATGAAGATCCACCCAGAGGAAAAGTGTTCCTGCCATACATCAAGGGAACCACTGACCGCATAGGGAAGCTGATGAGGAAACACAACATACAAACAATCTACAAACCCACCAAGAAAATCCAGCAAATGCTACGTTCAGCAAAGGACAAGAGGGATCCTCTCACCTCTGCAGGAGTCTACCATGTACCATGCAGCTGTGGACAAGTCTACATAGAGACCACCAAACGCAGCGCCCAAACAAGAATCAAGGAACATGAAAGACACTGCAGACTACTTCAGCCAGAGAAATCAGCCATAGCAGAGCACCCGATGAACCAACCTGGACACAGCATTTTATTCGAGAACACAAAAATGCTGGACCACTCTCACAACCACCATGTCAGACTACACAGAGAAGCCATTGAAATACACAAACATGTGGATAATTTCAACAGAAAGGAGGAAACCATGAAAATGAACAAGATCTGGCTACCAGTATTAAAAAATTCTAAACTGCAACAGCAAAAACAGCAGAGAGGAAACAGGCAGGGACATCTAATTACCTTTCAAGAAGAGTTTGCTCCAGGCACAGTCAGCCCATTGTATGCTAATCAAGGTGGTCAGTTGAAATATTCACACCTAGCCCAACTGACAAAAGTCCTTTGTCTCACCCTGGTCATTCCACCGATATATAAACCCCTTCCCAGTTCCAACAGACCTCACCTCTAAGGACGCTTGCCATAGATGCAGGCGAAATGTCAGGATAAATGCCTCTAGAACATGGCCATATAGCCCGAAAAAACCCACAAGAACCAGTGATTCCAGCCATGAAAGCCTTCGACAATACAGTGATGATTTACCTTTCCAGTTTGCTAGTTCACCACCCCAAGCTCTTCCATCCTGTTGAACATGAAAATTGATCATTTTTTCGAAATCGGATATAAAAAATTTGACCATTTCTAACTCAAGCAGTTCATGTGGCACCTAGGTTGCCTTGTCTCTGGATTTGTTCAAATGCCAATAGTTGTAGAAATAGCTGTACTAAAAAAAGAGTAGGCTGGAGAGACTACAGGAAGGGCAGGTTTCAGTTGTTGGATGTTGAATCGTTGATTGTCCAAGAACCCACACAAGTATAGCAGGAGGGTAATTCTGCATGGCCAAAGGTATCACCCCCTCCCCAACTATTTCCAAGATTGCTCTAGTTGTTCATAAGGGTATTTCTATTAACAAGACAAGTCCTACTCCATTTCTTTCTTTGAGGAGGGGGGACAAAAATACTCCTTCAGATGTTTTTGAACTTCTATTTCACACTCCCTCCATATCGGCTATGCTGAGTAATGTTGCAGGAAGTGGCAGTTTGAAAACAGCTGGATGGACACAGCTGCCTGCCCCCATTCAAAGACAATACTACAATTAAATTGCAAAGAAAAAACAAATTTAATGGCTCAGACAAAGATCTTCCTGTGCAAAAACTCTCTGAGCTCTTTGATTCTAAATAAGCCTGCTTGAGCCAGTCACTTATTTAGCTCTCTCTCTCTCTCCCTCTCTCTATGTATGGGGCATAGGGAAGGGTTAACTCCCCTGTGGTGTTTATTTTGCTGTCTGTACCCCTGTTCAGAAGATTTCTGTCCCTGTGATAAATGGTTTTTGAAAAATGTGGCTTGTGAAAACAAGGATTGGTGCTAAAGCTTCAGCTGAGGCCCTTTTTCCACATGGTGACTCTTTCAGGAGTTAATTTTTCTTACAAGGGGTTGATTCCTCTTAACTCCTTGTGGTCTCACCCTTGTTCTTAACTATGAGTCGTTTATAAGTCAGATTCTCAAGTCTCTCCTGACACGACAAAAAAAAAAGTCAGATGTTTGTAACTCAAGGACTGCCTGTATATATCCATGTATGTTCATTTATTTCTCTAGACCAACAGAAATCAGTTATTTCCTCCACCCCCAATAAATCTACCACCAGAACATAATTCCACTAGTTGCTATTTGTTCTTCAACTTAAAGAGCTTTTCACTCCATTCCTGCTATCTAAGTCTAAGCAACTAACACTTTGAACCTTCTTCTTATCTTAAGATTTGAGCTTCACTTTTCCATAATGTAGCTTATTCCTTAACTTGATCTTACTCATGTTATTGATGTTGTTCCCACTCCACTTTTCCTATACATCTCACTTGGATCCAATTTAGTTTATGTTTCTTGCCATTTTTTCTAAAAAAATAAACAGGCTCAGGCTCTCATTCTACAGTTACCAATTTATGGATTGCAATGTTTACCAGTCTCCGGCTTCTTATTCATCTTTCCCTTCTCACTTGGCATCCTTGATTGTCCTTCTCTTGTTTTTATTTCTAGTGATTATAATATTCATATTCTTACTATCTGAGGCTTTTGTTCAGCACCCATTTTTTACTCAGCCTATCGTTCACAAGAGCCATGGTAATCTTTCCACAATATTAACCTGTAACCCCTCCATAACATTCTTCTCCTGTACACCTCTCCAAACATTTTTCAAGGTGTTCATTCTTTAGACCAGTGTTGTGCTAAGTGTTTTTTTCCCTGTGGTCACCCTACCAGAAAACAAATTATTGTAAAACATCAATTACTACTAGAAAACTCCATGGGTGGCTATTTTGCTTTTAAAACTGTTTAAATCCTGGCTTTCCATCCAGCTTGTTTTCTACCCCATTAAAACAGAAGCAGATGTTTGGCCATTTCCAGCTGTTTTTCAAGCTGATGCACAGTGCAGTGGATCATATAGACAGAAAACTCACTCCAGACATAATTTCAATAAAGATACACAGTTGTTGTTGGATTACAACTTTCAGTATTTTTCACCATCTACAAAGCTGACTAGCCTTGCTAGAAGATGTAATTTAACATCATCTGGAGGACCAAATAATTCCTATACCAATCTAGTGTGAGACATGAGTTCATTCAATCCAGCCAGAAACAACGGCAATATTCAAAATAAATGTAAATAAAGCACCAGAAAAGTCTAGGACATTAATTTGTTGTTGTTATGTATCTTCAAGTCAATATCAACTCATGGTAACCTATCACAGGGTTTTCTTCTGAAGATTTGAGTCAGGGGAGGTTTGGCATTGCCTTCAACTGAAGAGTGTGACTTGCCTAAGGTGACACTGTGGATTTCTATGACTGAGAAGGGATTTTAATCCTGGTCTTGCAGAGACCTAGCCCAACACTTAAATGACTACACTATTACTCCCCTGATAATGATTGACTAATTCCGAACAACAACAACAACAACAGCAACAGCAACAAAGTATATACTCATATTACTGAAGAAACATTTCAATATAAATTAAAAGGACATTGAGTTGTTTTAGGTTTTTTCGGGCTATATGGCCATGTTCTAGACAACAAATGCTACATTCAGCAAAGGACAAGAGGGATCCTCTCACTACTGCAGGAGTCTACCGTATACCATACAGCTGTGGACAAGTCTACATAGGGACCACCAAACGCAGCGCCCAAACACGAATCAAGGAACATGAAAGGCACTACAGACTACTTCAACCAGAGACGTCAGCCATAGCAGAGCACCTGATAAACCAACCTGGGCACAGCATTTTATTTGAGAACACAGAAATGCTGGACTACTCTAACAACCACCATGTCAGACTACACGGAGAAGCCATTGAAATCCATAAGAATGTGGACAATTTCAACAGAAAGGAGGAAACCATGAAAATGAACAAAATCTGGCTACCAGTATTAATAAAAAAAACCCTCTAAAATTACAACAGCAAAACAACAGAGAGGAAACAATCAGGGACAGCTAATTACCTCTCAACAAAAGATTCCCCCAGGCACTAATAAGCCACACCAAAGAACAGCCAGGCCATCAAATGCTAATCAAGGTGGTCACTTGAAACATTCACACCTAGTTACAACAGACAAGAGTTCTTTGTCCCACCCTGGACATTCCACAGATATATAAACCCATTTTCATAGTTCCAACACACCTCACTACCTCTGAGGATACTTGCCATAGATGCAGGCAAAACATCAGGAGAGAATGCCTCTAGAACATGGCCATATAGCCCAAAAAAACCTAAAACAACCCAGTGATTCCAGCCATGAAAGCCTTCGGCAAT